>NC_139631.1:9384873-9605873 GCF_964638095.1 Poromitra crassiceps | reverse complement strand
CCTGAGATAATAACGTTACACAGACCAGGTTTGTAAAACCAGAATGCTATTTGTAACGCTATATTCTTTGTGAAGCAATTAACAATCAACCATTTATTATTAATGACCACACGAACGTGGTCGGTGGAATTTGCTTCCGGTACATCATCGTGTCAGCACAGTAACGTTAACATCGAACAGAGACATGTCATGTGTCACAACCATGGACTGTAAATATAGGTCACAACAGAACAGACAGTAGCCTATACACACATATGACCACAAAACAAAAATCACCGACGATATTCTCAAGATTATGTATGTAATGCTTTGCTTTCACCTTAAATGCAGCCCAGTTTGGATCTCATCATTCTCAGTTCTTGGCTGGTGAGCCGCGTGCAGTTAAACCGGGGTTTACTCTTTTGTGTTAATCTTCTAATTGGCAGAGCTGACTGCAAAGTGCAAGCTTCCGGAATTCATGGATAAAATGCCAAGAGTAAATAAGGTTTATTTTTTATCAAGTGTGTCCCCTTTTTCTACAACTATAATAAGAGTGCATCCTTTTTTCCTTCCCCCTCATACCCCCCAGCCCCACAGCCACCTGTCGTCAAGGAGGAGGTTCTCCTTGACCAGCAGCACTATAACCAGCAGAGGAACTTGAGTCTGCGTCAAGAGGCCCCAGAGCCCCCACAGATTAAAGAGGAACAGGAGGAACTCTGCACCAGTCAGGAGGGAGAGCAGCCTTTACTGTGGGAGGAGGCTGATATCTTTAGTTTGACTCCTGCTTGTGATGGAAGTGACCCCAGTGAACATCAGTCTCTGCATTCAGATCCTTACCAGACTCAGAGTGCAGCAGAGAACGAGGCTCAGGCTCTTGCCAACATCTCATCTGAATCTAACAGAGAGGGCTCTGCAGTATCAGAAGCAGACAGTGACCTCCAGCTCCTCTCTCACAACTGGCAAGTCGCTGAGAGCCTAGGTTACAGAACATCCAGCGGTGGGAACGCAGGATCAACTAGGATTACTGAGCTGAAACCACACAAGAAAACTCACAAGTGCAACAGTTGTAGTAAAGAGTTTTCTTACTTGAGTAGGTTAAGAACTCACATGAGATCCCACACTGGTGAAAATCCTTTCAAATGTGGAATTTATGGAAAAAGATTCAGCTCTCATGGGAGCCACGCCAAGTATGTTGACACCCACACAGGCAAGAAGCCATACACTTGCAACACTTGTGGGAAAAGCTTCAGCCGTGGTGGCATTTTGAAAACGCACTTAAGAATTCACACAGGAGAGAAACCGTACAGCTGTGTTCACTGCGGGAAGACCTTTGCCCACAATTCATCTCTCACAATCCATCTCCGAGTGCATACAGGGGAGAAACCGTATACATGTCTTTTATGCAGAAAAAGTTTTGCTCACGGCTCACATTTGATATTGCACACTAGAATCCACACAGGGGAAAAGCCGTATAAGTGTGACACTTGCGGGAAAGCTTTTGCTAAAAAAACGAACCTGACAGTACACATGAGGATCCATACAGGTGAGACACCATACAGATGCAGCGTCTGTGGAGAAGGGTTCACCACCAGCTCAAACCTGAAGAAGCACATGTCTGTCCACATTAGATTTGCAGAGAGTACTAGTGTTTAAGTCTTACTTTAAGCTTCTGTTTTTTTTCCTGTGGTCTTGTTTTTATGAGCTGGGGCCTTTGTCTCATGAAGCAGGATTAGTGCGTTGGTCCTCACTTCTTTTTGTTTGTTTGTACAGTGAGGAGAGACAGGAAAGGGGTCTGAGAGAGAGGGGCTGATGGGCAACAATTTAAGGTCCCATAGCAGATTCTGGAATTTGTATTTGCATTTTTATGGTGTGGCCAAAGGCTGAGCTGTCT
Organism: Poromitra crassiceps; assembly: GCF_964638095.1. Taxonomy (NCBI): domain Eukaryota; kingdom Metazoa; phylum Chordata; class Actinopteri; order Beryciformes; family Melamphaidae; genus Poromitra; species Poromitra crassiceps. The sequence continues at coordinate 9,604,003 of NC_139631.1, read as the reverse complement.
AGAGAACAGGGTTTGTCTGTCCCCACAAAAGTAGACCAATCACAGCTCACACTGCTATGTGTATGACGTCATGAAACAGAAACTTAACAGTACCCGATGTACCACTGTCACTGGGCATCAAATATCACTGAAGTCAAAGGAGCCACATGTGATTTTCAGCCCACTAGAAATATTAGTATCTAGTGGAGCGGTCCATTCCTTGCCTAGTCTCGGTTTCCAGACGTTTGGTGAGCGGCGCCAACAGTGCCACCTAACCACCAAACGTCTGGGAATTTACTGTTCCAAATCTGGTTCAGAGCCCGGCGAGAACGGCCGGCAGCAGACGCCTACATTTATTATTAGAATTTTATTTGGTAGCGGCAATGTTTCATAGTTCCAATATAGAGCAAGACACTGATGTGCTGCAAAGAGAGTTTATACCTGTTGTTTATTTTACAATAATTTGTCCTACCCGGAAGTGGTCCGCTTGCTACTGTGCATATTCTGCATGAGCGTCACTGCCCCCAGAAAGCAGGCCCGCCCACAACACTCATGATTGGTTCTCCGATGCAAGGCTTCCAACAGCACCACCTAACGTTATGAAAATATTTAAATAGTAATATGCTCAGTCTTACAGTAGTGAAACGGATTAAGGTTGAGAGCTGAGTCTATTCCTTGCCTACCAACACAAGGGTGGCAGGTTCGTATCCACGTGTTACCTCCGGCTTGGTCTGGCATCCAAACAGGCACGATTGGCTGTGCCTGAGGGTGGGAAGCCGGATTGGGGGTATGTGGCCTGGTCGCTGCACTAGTGCCTCTTCTGGTCGGTCAGGGTAGAAGGGAATAGTGTGATCCTCCCGCGTGCTACGTCCTACCAGTGAAGCTCCCCCTGTCAGGTGAAAAAAAGCAGCTAGTAACTGCGCATGTGTCGGAGGAAGCATGGTGCTAGTCTCGGCTCTCCGCAGATCGGCAGAGGGTGGAGCAGCCAATAGGGCAGCATGGGGATAAATTGGTCAGGCAAGTATAATTGGGGAGGGAATGTTAATATCTGCGCAAATAACCATGCATACAGTATACATATATATATTATGAGAGAGCCTGATGTCATGTAAAGCAAGGCAAGAAGTCCTACCGTATGGTGTGTGACTGACAGCACACGCCTACGCTGAGCTGCTTCTATGCCTCTGTACGTCACAGCCAGCAACTGCTCTGCCCCAACTGCCTTTTAACTGTTCCAAATCCAGACATCCACGGCCAATATCTACGGCATTAATGCAGCAGTATCTAAAAGTAATAATAAATCAATAATTATAATAAAATGCTGTGCATTGAATTTGTCTGGGTTTCGTCTTAATTGTAGTACTTAGCTAATCTTCTGGCAATTATTTGGAAACAATAGCACACATACTCAGAATCTAACATACATGTTAATGGTTGGATTTTAAACAATTTCTTTACATAATATACTAAATATAGGCTACAGCCAGTGCAAAATAATGAAAAAACAAAACGGCACTTGTTGATAGGTAGAGCGGGTAGGCTAATCAAACAAAGGATAGCCTACAATTGAGATAATTCTGAACAGTCTCCCACTCTCTCCATCTCTTCCTCACCTACCTTTCTTTCTCCATGCCCCTATCTGTCCCAGACTGGACACATGGAGTGAAGTAAAAAGTGCATCGCTGTAGGGCTGGGCAATATATGGATAGGATATGGATATCGTGATATGGGCTTATATTTTGGATGTGGTGATATGGCATAAGTGTAATCTTTTCTTTTCCTAACCTTGCAAGGCAGCTAGATTTGCGCAAGATCATGAGATCAGGGCAAAACAAAACCATTTAGCAGCATCAGGTTAGTCTTCCTGGTTTTAAAGGCTGCATTACAGTAAAGTGGTCATTTTCTGAACTTACCAGACTGTTCTCGCTTTTGTATCCACATTACTGATTATTTATCAAAAATCTCATTGTCTCAATAAATAAATAACTCAATATTGATATTGAGGCATTTGGTCAAAACATAGTGATATCTGATTTTGCCCATATCGCCAAGATTTTTTGTGTGTGGCATTTTTGCCCTTGTTCAATGTGGGGGGAGGGAGAGAGGGGATGGATCTTGGCTCAGATTTGAACCCGCGTCCGGAGCACGAATGACCGAGCCTCCGTCGTGCGTGTGCTACCAGGTGAGCCACCAGGACGCACCCCTACTCATATCTCTGTTCAGGAGTTCAGGGGATCCGCCCCCCCCCTCACTTTTCCAGTCAAAATCTAGATCTATGTATGCTCTAATAGTTCAGAAATATAAGAAATTATAAGAGAGATGCAAACCTTAGATTTTGTCCAATACGTGGTTTAGGATACTGATTTTCCCATTGTAATAATGTATAGAGTCAAGTGACAGAAATACACAACTCACAAAACAATATGGTGTTCCCATATCTCTAATGTTCCAAAGGGAAGTAGCCCTTTAATTTTGTTTTATTGATTTCATAACAATACTCAGACACAAACAACACGCATGTCAACAACATGCAATGGCACTTACTTTCACAGCATTAAAAAACAGACAGAAACAAGAAAGAAGTACAGCTGCATCAAACACACTAGTCATTGCTGCCACCACTAGAGAACAGCGATACATCATACCAAGAAAATGTTATTGCTTATACAGCCAAAATACAGATAAAAGAAAACAAAAAATAGAAACGAGAAACGACAAAGAAAAACATTCCCTCAGCCTACTTACTGTATGTTCATCTAACCCAAACCTCACCCTGACTCAGTTTTCCTCCCACGTTCAAAAATTAAATTCTGTTTTTTATTTATATTATCATCCTTCTTACATGTCTTGAATGTTAGCACTTGATTGTGCTGAAAAAAACGGTGTCCTAATAAGAAAACTGATGTACTTTTTATACTTCATTAAATTGTCTGCTTCCATATGGAGCAACAGCTACTTCTGTTAACCTTTTTCTTAAGTAGTTTGCTTTTCGATGTCAGCTGTTGTAAAATGTTAATGGTGTAAGGCGAATAAGGCTTGAAATAATTGGTTTGCTCCACCTTCAGAAAACAGTTTGCATGAAGTTAAAAATACAAAAAATAATAATAATTTGCACTGAGTCAACATCGAATATTTTGTGTAATAGATTACTTAAAAGTTGATATTTTTTTCTTTTCAATGTGTTATAAATTGAATAAAATTTTGGTTCATAAAGAGAATGTCTTGTGAATTTTTAGGCTGTGTGTGGCTGTGTGTGTGTGTGTATAGCATTTTTTCTGTCAGCGCCAGCCCCCTTTCCTCATTGAGAGCAACGGGAAGCGATATTTTTTCTCCCATGATGGCCAAAGCTAGGCGAAGGCATGACCCGCCCTTCTCTGCCTCTGATTGACTGACTGTACTCGGCTGCTCCCACATTCTTTCCAGGCGAGCCAGAAGTATCTCAAACGTGAGCAGATACTGCATTGGAACGTTACAATTGCAGACCCTATATCTGAGTTATTTCGGCCTACTCTATTGCACAGACGTGTAATTTTTTCTTGTCATTCCAAATGTAATCACATTGTTGCTCTGATTAAGTAGAAGTACAGTTATTTGTGTAAAAAAAAGACTGGTAAAGCAAAAGTACTGATTCAACTTAATTACTCAAGTAAAAGGAAAAAAGTACAGGCTCTGAAATGTACTCAAGTAGCCTATAAAAGTAAAAGGTTTTCTGTGCAAGGCGAATAGAAACACGTCATATTAATATAATTAAAATACTATTCAACTTAAATGGTCCCTTCAAAACATATTTTAAGATGCATAAAGACTATACTTTAATCTTCTAGTCTTAATCACTATTGTTGTCTATTGTTGTCATAACACTATGACCCACTAGCTCAGAGAGTTGGATTGTTGTCTAGCAGTTTGGAGCTTGTGGGTGAGCCTCAGTGACTTTTGAGGTTGTGGGTTCGATCCTGAGTCAGTTTTGAATGTCTTGCGGGCCCCACTGAGAGTCCCTTCCTCCCAGCACCCTCTGCTTAACCCTTGTACCCTGCTAACCCGCTAACCCTTAAACGTCTGCTGGTCCATGTACATGGACCTTGATATTAATTCTTATTTTTGATAGTCTTAATTAATTATTTTTTTTATTTTTTATTGATTCTTATCCATTGGTAACTTCATCTCTCATACCTCATATCAACATTTCATGCTCACTGAATTTTAACCCCTCAAATGCCAGTTTACTGTATTTTCTGTACAATAAAATTTTCAGTAGAAAACACAAAATATTATTTTTTTCCCTTCCCATGAATACCACCTGGTGGCGCTGTGGTGGGATTATCATAGCTATGGATTGATGACATTTTTGGCGGAGGAATTACTTTATCCCAGCTTCCATCTTTTGAGAATTGCAAATTTGCATTTTTTTAACTTTCATGGATCTTGATATTAGTACTTGTTTTTTATATTTATAAGTAAGTATTTTCTTATTTTTTATCGATCCATATCCGTTCCTGATTCCATTCCTCCCACCTCATATGCGTAGTTGAACATCCTGCTCAAAACACACGCTTGAGCGACACCATTTAGGCCATGAGTGAGGGAGCACAGAACTGGCCTCCATGGATGACGCTCTGACCGCCTCCGCCGCCCAAGGCGCTCCTTCGTGGGCATCGGATGTTACTGTGGCCCGCTGCGCCTCGCAGCTTTTGCCTGTCTCAACGCGGAAGTCATTGAAACCTCTTAGAACGGCAATGATCGCGACAAGATTACACATCTAGAGTCACTTTTTGACGCCGATTCCGAAAATGCTCGTCATGAGTCTCTACAACGAACGGGCGCGGAGATACGATGTAGTTTCAACTAAGGTAAGTTTTACAAAAAAAAACATGAAACTGCCCATTTTCGACTTCCAGCTAGTTTTCACAAGAAACACAAATGAGCTTCATTCTATGGAATCAAATAAGGGCCAAGCTTCAAATAATTAGTTTGCACCGGAAAATCCGCGTTCCCAGGTCATATGACCATTTTTCCATGATTGATAACTGCAGGGTACTTTTCATGTAAATCTCCATGTAATTGGTTGCTGTGCTGTGCTGTGTGATGTGCTGGGGAAATAGCGGGGGGGGGGCAAACACAATAGAAACTACAAATTTGATGTCTTGAGTCGAACTGAGAGGTGTAAGATCAGAAAAATAATTATTTTTGGGGAAAGTGGCTGGGAGTCGAATTTTTTTGCAAAATTAACATTGAAGTCAATGGGAAAACTATGCAATGGAATTGAAGCCTTGTAACTCAACCAAATGTTCAATCAACCCGAAGGTTAGATATTAAGGTCAAATTTCAAGGTATTTGGTACAGGATGCCCGCTGAAAAAAATTAAATACATTAATTTTGTAAGAATTTCCTGGAGGTCTCAAAAAGGCGGTTTTAATGGAAGTCAATGGGCGTGCCGGTGGACCCCAGCAGACGTTTAAGGAGTATTTGAGTTTCTGGGTGCCACGACGATGTTTTTCTAATTTTTTCAACGTGAATTACCATAATAAACCATAAAAATAACCTGTGCTTAATCTTACACTTTTCGCTCCAGGATTTTCCAAATTACACTTACGCGATTATTGCTTCGCACCGGCTGGGTGGACCAGCAGGGTATAGTGACTTCCAGCAGGCCTGCCAGGCAGAGCTTTTGGTAAATTAGAATACAGCTAGCAAATTACCCTGTAAGTACAGGGTAACAAGATCTGTACTTACAGGGTAAGTATGGGCTATTTACGGGGTAAGTACAGGGTAAGCCCGGGACCGGGGTACAAGATGTGAATTTACCCTGTAAGTACAGGGTACCAAATCTGTACTTACAGGTTAAGTACGGGGTACCACACCGGTACTTACAGGGTAACGGGGTACCACACAGGTGCTTAGAGGGTAAGTATGGGGTACAACACCTGTACTTACAGGGTAAGTATGGGGTACCACACCTGTAGGCTACTGTAGTTACTATGTAAGTATGGGGGAATTGACAATGCTTTAGAATACAGCCTGCACGCCTGTAGTTACACACTGTACTTAACATGTAAATATGTTACACTGTAGTTACTATGTAAGTGGATGAATCAGCATGATGTCACTGCCACCCAAAAATGCATAACCCCGTGGCAGTTTACTAGTATGAGTTGTGCCAAACGTTATCTCAAAAAGTATACATCACATCACTTATATTGAGCAGAATTAGGTCAAGAGTTCAATGTATAATATATGCATGTTGTGCTAAAGTTGTGTGAAATATCCGTTTTTAAATTGTAAACACGGTCAGCCGGCTAGAGTCAGACGCACAAACTCAGGGTTCCATTGCCATTGCCACCCAGTGACACGGTTTGTTTACGAAAATGCTGCTCGGCTGATCCCTCCAGCTAGATGTTTATTATGTAACTAAATGGTTTTAAAATCCATGTTACATTATGATACCATGATGAAACACTCGCTTGTATTATCAATTTTTTATTCAGAATTTTATTATTTAGAAAAACGCATAGTCAGTCACAATAGACAATAGTTTGGAAACAAATATTTTTCCATACTCTTTTCCTTTTTCCATACTTTTCCAGACATGGAAAATACTAAAATCAAATTCCATACTTGCGTAGTACATTCTACTCAATTTACATACAAATATCAAGAAATTACTGTAAAAATCAAAAACATTACCAAACTACAGCAATCAAAATACTCTTACTCGTAAGTATAAATGGGAAAATTTCCCTCCAACAGCCATGTTGCTGGAGTGTCACTATAGATTGCCATGGTTACCAAATTAACTTTGACAAAACTTTGTACTGCAAAAATGTTTGTGGTGGTGGTAATGACAGAAATATTAAGGGACATACATATTCAAATTGTACTCAAGTTAAATATTTGAGCGGAAATAATGTATTCAATTGTACTTATAGTAATACATACTAAAAATTATCTTATTTGTAATTTCTTTATTAGATAATTACAAGATCAAACATCAAAACTCATGGACCAGGTGAAAATGGTGAATTTCCAACATATAACAGTGCAAAAATAGATAAAAAAAGATTCCAAGTAAATTATAAAGTATAGATTAGTAATAAAGCATAGTAAGCAATGATAACAAGAGAGAAAACAAATTTTAAAAATACATCCCAGGGACACGAAAGTGCCCGAAATCACCCATACACAGTGGTGGAAATGGGGCGAACGCCTGGCAATGGAGTTCCCAGACTAAATATTTAAAGGAAACGCCGCGAACAAGAGGGGGAACGGCATTCCCCCTCAGGTTCCCCTTAAAAAATGCAGTGGAGAGCAGAGCAGTATGAAAGGAGCAGAGAATAGTAGCAGAACGTGTATTTGGAAGCTGCATAAGCAGTGTCAATATCAATATGTCATCAAGTCTGTCATAAAAAAATCAAGGGGAAATAATCAGTAGAGACCGGCAATCTTATTTAAGTAACTTCTGTAAGAGATTGTTATGTAGCTATAATGGTATGAGTAAAACCACACACAAAAAAAAGATTTAGAAATAATATCCAGGGCGGAGGGGGCAGGTCGCACCGCGTTTGTGTATATATATATATATATATATATATCAGTAGTAGCTGTACAATGTTAATCACAATCTCTTGAACGATGCAAAGCAGAAATACTATATTTTCCTGCTATAAACATAAGTCATCTCTCTCTCCAAGGATCACAGCCGGTTGAACAGACAGAATCACACAAAATCAGACAAACTATTCAGTCTGAAGTGGGGGGGGGGGGAGAAAAATAATAAAAGTTGTGCTAATTATATAAACTATAACTCAGCAAATGTTGACTTAAACATAAGAATCTTAAATCAATCTAAAAAATGTATTGTATAAAATGTATCAGTTTTATTTTAAAATTGTACCGGGGAAGGCTGCATCCCTTACGACAACACAGACTAAAAGGGGTTGGATTTCTTCCTGAATGATGCATGATGCGTCTAGTTTATTGTTGTGTTAGCTGTTCAGCTCAACCAGCAGCTCTGCAGCTTCACCTGCTGCTGCTCTTACCATGACACTTATGGGTTTTGAGATGTGTATGCTGGCGAAAACATCTTCCACAAACACTGCAACTGTACGGTTTCTTTCCTGTGTGGAATGTCATGTGTGTCTTCAAGTCTGCCTTCCAACGAAAACATTTAGCACAGTTTGAGCACCGAAATGGTTTCTCCCCTGTGTGTACTCTTGTGTGTCTCTTCAAATTTTCTTTAGTAGCAAAAAATTTATCACACTCTGAGCACTTAAATGGTTTCTCCCCTGTGTGGACTTTTTTGTGTCTATTCAAGTGTCCAATATCAATAAAACGTTTAGCACAGTCTGAGCAACTATATGGTTTACCCCCTTGGTGCAATGCTCTGACGTGTACCTTCAAGGATGCTTTATGACCAAATGTTTTACCACACTCTGAGCAACTAAATGGTTTATCTCCTGTGTGGACTCTCATATGTGTGTCCAAGTTTTCTTTACGATTAAATGTTTGACCACACTGTGAGCAACTAAACGGTCTTTCACCAGTGTGGAGTTTCAGGTGTCTCTGCAGATTTTCATTGCGGTTAAATCTTTTACCACAATCTGAGCAACTAAAGACTTTCTCCTCAGTATCAGAGCTCTTAAGGACTTTCTTCTTCTTTTTCTGAGGTTTCTTAGTCTCCTCTCCTGTGTGGACTCTCCTGTGTCTCATTAGGCTTACTCTATGACGAAATTTTTTGCCACAGTCTGCGCAATTAAATGTTTCTCCTGTGTGGACTCTTATGTGTCTCACTAGGCTTACTTTATGATGAAATGTTTTACCACAGTCTGAGCAAGTAAATATTTTTTTCTCACTACTGTGTTGTTTCATGTGTTGCTTCAGTGTGTCCCTGTGATTATATATTTTACCACAGTCTAAGCAAGTATACGTTTTATCAAGAATGTGGCGTTTCATGTGTTTCAGCAGACTTTCCCTGTGACCAAATGTTTTACCACAATCTGAGCAACTAAAGACTTTCTCCCCGTTAATGGTAACTGGTTTCTCTCCTGTGTGGACTTTCATGTGTAGTTTCAAGTTTACTTTACGACCAAATGTTTGACCACAGTCTGAGCATTTAAAAGGTTTATCACCAGTGTGGCGTTTCATGTGTTTCTGCAGACTTTCCCTGTCACCAAATTTTTTACGACAATCTGTGCAACTAATGACTTTCTCCCCGTTAATGGTAAATGGTTTCTCTCCTGTGTGGATTTTCATGTGTAGTATCAAGTTTACTTTACGACCAAATGTGTCACCACAGTCTGAGCAACTAAAATGGGTATCACCAGTGCAGATTTTCACGTGTTTCTGCAGATATTCCTTGTGGCCAAATCTTTTATCACAATCTGAACAACTAAAGACTTTCTCCCCAGTATAAGTATAAGATTTTTTCTTCTTCAGTGAGTCTAAACCTGACTGAGGTTCCCTAGTCTCCTTCCGATCATTATCACGGTCTTTAGTCTCAGATTCATGAGAGTCTGAGGTCTTGCCAGCAGTAAATGGTTTCTCTCCTGTGTGGACTTTCATGTGTAGTGTCAAGTTTACTTTACGACCAAATGTTTGACCACAGTCTGAGCAACTAAAATGGTTATCACCAGTGTGGAGTTTCATGTGTTTCTGCAGATTTTCCTTGTGGCCAAATCTTTTACCACAATCTGAGCAACTAAAGACTTTCTCCCCAGTATAAGATCTCTTATGACTTTCAATGACTTTTTTCTTCTTCAGTGAGTCTAAACCTGAGGTTGACTGAGGTTCCCTTGCCTCCTTCCCATCATTACTGTGTTTAGTCTCAGGTTCAGCAGAGTCTGAAGTCTTGCCATCACTAGTTGCTTGTAAATTACTAGCTGAATCTAAGTTCTTGGTTGGTTCTGATACTCCACAGTCCTTCTCCCTAGTATAAGATCTCTTATGACTTTCAATGACTTTTTTCTTCTTCAGTGAGTCTAAACCTGAGGTTGACTGAGGTTCCCTTGCCTCCTTCCCATCATTACTGCGTTCAGTCTCAGGTTCAGCAGAGTCTGAAGTCTTGCCATCACTAGTTGCTTGTAAATTACTAGCTGAATCTAAGTTCTTGGTTGGTTCTGATACTCCACAGTCCTTCTCCCCAGTATAAGATCTCTTATGACTTTCAATGACTTTTTTCTTCTTCAGTGAGTCTAAACCTGAGGTTGACTGAGGTTCCCTTGCCTCCTTCCCATCATTCCTGCATTCAGTCTCAGGTTCAGCAGAGTCTGAAGTCTTGCCATCACTAGTTGCTTGTAAATTACTAGCTGAATCCAAGTTCTTGGTTGGTTCTGATACTCCACAGTCCTTCTCCCCAGTACAAGATCTCTTATGACTTTCAATGACTTTTTTCTTCTTCAGTGAGTCTAAACCTGAGGTTGACTGAGGTTCCCTTGCCTCCTTCCCATCATTACTGCGTTCAGTCTCAGGTTCAGCAGAGTCTGAAGTCTTGCCATCACTAGTTGCTTGTAAATTACTAGCTGAATCTAAGTTCTTGGTTGGTTCTGATACTCCACAGTCCTTCTCCCCAGTATAAGATCTCTTATGACTTTCAATTACTTTTTTCTTCTTCAGTGAGTCTAAACCTGAGGTTGACTGAGGTTCCCTTGCCTCCTTCCCATCATTACTGCATTCAGTCTCAGGTTCAGCAGAGTCTGAAGTCTTGCCATCACTAGTTGCTTGTAAATTACTAGCTGAATCTAAGTTCTTGGTTGGTTCTGATACTCCACAGTCCTTTCCATCAGCTTCAGTTCTCTGTTCAGTTGAGCTGCTGGCTAGAGGTTGTGCATCTTTGTTCTCCTCAGTTTGGCTTTGATGAAGCTGTGAGGACTGAGGGTTCTCTTCATCATCTTCAGCAGAGTCTGAAGTCTTGCCATCACTAGTTGCTTGTAAATTACTAGCTGGATCTAAGTTCTTGGTTGGTTCTGATACTCCGCAGTCCTTTCCATCAGCTTCAGTTCTCTGTTCAGTTGAGCTGCTGGCTAGAGATTCTGCCTCTTTGTTCTCCTCAGTTTGGCTTTGATGAAGCTGTGAGGACTGAGTGTTCTCTTCATCATCTTCAGCAGAGTCTGAAGTCTTGCCACCACTAGTTGCTTGTAAATGACTAGCTGGATCTAAGTTATTGGCTGGTTCTGATACTCCACAGTCCTTTCCCTCATCTTCTGTTTTCACCTGTTCAGTTGAGCTGCTGACTAGAGGCTCTGCATCTTTGTTTTCCTCAATTTGGCTTTGATGAAGCTGTGAAGACTGAGGTTTCTCTTCATCATCCTCAAACTTCATTTCATCTTCAATCTTCACAAGGATAGGAGATAATGGGAACTTGATATCATCCTCCTCTGGCCATTGAAGCTGCTCTCCCTCCTTACTGGTCCAGAGTTCCTCCTTTTCCTCTTTAATGTGTGGGGGATCAGTCTGGACCTCCTGGTTCAGACTGGGGGCGCCTCCCATGTCCTGCTGCTCAGGGGGAACCTCTTCTTCATTGACCAACGGCTGCTGGACATCTGTACGGAAGACTGAAATACATGGATACATGGAAGAATGTCACTATAAGTTAACCTAAGCTGGTTACCATTACGTCATAATGTTAACGAGATCAGTGATGCTAACATTGCAGTTACAACAGAAATATGATCAAATGTGTCACGATTCTAGGGCTGAACCAGAATATTCAACTACTCGGTAGGGGTGTAAAGGTACACGTATTCAGTACCGGACCGTTTTGGTACAGGGGGAAAATAAAATAAATTCGAGTTCCCACACAAACATATTACGTGGCGGACCAGAAGTTTGTTTAGTCTCCGCTTCACACATTGAGCATACAGCAGCCAGCCTAGCCTCTGGCTAACATTAGCGATAGTGAACGTCATGGCCAATGCAGATGAGAAGACACTCCCTGATTGTTAAAGTTGCCTGTTTGGGAACACTTCGGGTTTCCGGTGAAATGCAACAATGGACAAAGTCAAGTGGATAAGACAAAAGCAATGGGCCGACATTGTTCAGTCGTGGTCGGGTGTGTTGCTGGCAACACATCAAACTTGCTCCAATTAAATAACCAAGAAGGTGAAACTGCCAACCTCGAGGCTTCAACGCGGGAGTCCAAAAACCAATGGGTGACGTCACGGTAGCTACGTCCATATATTTTTACGGTCTATGGTCGATGGTAACGTTAGTCCGTGTTCAAGCTTTCACTTGGGGATGAAACGATAACCTGTTTAATGATAAACCGTGATAAAATTCCTTACGGTTAGTAATACCGTTTCAAATTTGAATTATCATTAAAACCGCGTTACCGTGATTACTATGTTACAACGATTACAGTGCTTTGAAAAACACAGTAAATACGGTCCATCATCATCAACTAAAGTTAGTAACAGTCTCCCAGGCTGCAGGCATCAGAGTCAAACAGTTTGACTCAAACAGTTTGACTCTGATGAAGACGCTGCGCGTTGAAACGTTAGTCACTGCACCTTATTAAAACAATTTTCCAGTGATTCGAGTGATCCAGGAACCTCTTTGGGTTTACCCATTGAACTGTTGTTGCTAAATTTGAAATAATTCCCTCAAGGCGTTCCTATAACGAGCATGGGATGGACGGACAACCAGAAAACATGAATCCGGCCACAGCTATCGCCGGTGGAGGCAGCTAGAATTGCGAGTATATCGGACCTGAACCACAACATTTTCCTAATTTTCCAGACTTTTTTTTTTTTTTTTTTTTCGAAATACACACTCAGCAACAATTACAACTGCATGTCTTAAACGGTTGTACAACTTGTAATTGCTGCCTGCTTGACGTAACACTTATTTTAGAAGTATTGTATCTGATTATGTATCGGAATAATAGGCTATTTTAGTCTATTTCCTATGTATCACGTTTGCTGAACGGCATTTTGCTGTCCAAGAAAAGTTCACGACAGTCCAATTTCTAAATTCCAGTATCACTATAAATATTTCTGAACAGGAAGGGCAGAGACAGGACTCTGAGGAAAATTAAGGGGTAGCTGTAGGTGGCTCACGTGTAACAGAAGGTCCCAGGAAGGTTGAGAGAAGCACTTTGATGTTCCCCTGTGCAATGTCCATCGCACTGAAGCCACGGTCACTCTTGTTATTGGGGTTTGAACCATGCCGGAGGAGGAGCAGAACTACCTGGATCACACAAATACAAATTTCATGAATTATAGACTGTTTCACATCGACGTCAACATTCTAAATTGCCCCCAGATTACTTCCTGTTGCAGGGTTTTGCTAGTACAATAACTGACAGGACATAAGATGGGTTCCAAACTGTTCCCTAGCAACACAATTCCATGAAAACAGTCTATACCTAAATTGATGGTAGTTGACTTGGCTTCTCCTTGAGTGCGGTGGGCTACTCGTACCTAAAATCAGGGTTCCCATACCTTCTTAAACATCAAATTTAAGGTATTTTCAATGACTTTCCAGCCCCAATTCCCTTGGATTCAAGGACCTAAGTCACCTAGCACAACATATAGTTTGAGATACAGATCAAGGTTAATTGCCGTTACAACAGAGATTTCTTTTAATGAGAGCTAGCAGGCTTTACAGAAGCTCACAGACAACAATTAACAAGGCTAGGTCGAAACCTAGCATAGGGCCAGCGTGGAAAAGCGAGCCTGTTCGCTGTAGCTGTTAGTGGCAAAAGTATAAAGGATTACTTATCAAACATATTTCATTGCAGGATGATGTGTTGGTGTAGGCTACACCTTAAAATCAAATAGCCTACTTGTTTGATTTTATGATATCCCCCCCCCCCCCCCCCCCAAAAAAATAGGCTATTTACCCGTTTAGCCCGATGTTTTTGTGTCTTTTAATCAATCACCTAAATATCATATTATATTATCAATCATATAGGCTATTCTCTTAATTGTATTATATGATCTAATTTGATATCTTATAATAATATATCATCTACAGTATATATAGATTTATAGATAGCCTATATACAATTGGATCTGATCAGTGTTGTAGCTCCATTGCTGATGTAAAATATTATTTTAGGGGTAAAAAAAAATCAAAGAAAATATTGAATACTAGAAAATCTGGCCCTCACAAACACAACAAAGAAAACATCATCATGCAATCAAATCTGTTTGAAAAGTCTGTAGGTGATTGATATAATTATGTAGGCTATTAGAAAACATTAACTTTAGTAAACGTAATACACCCCAACCCCCCCCCCCCCACCCCACCCAGATGTAGGATATTAGAAAACATTCACTTTAGTAAACGTAATAAACCTTAAGGACCTGTGGGAACACTGTAAATTGTAATTTTGTGATTTTTTTTTAATCTATTGTATATCTATATTGTAAGGCAAATTCAAACCCCAGTTGGCTACTTCTTTAAAGTCTCATTCCTTCTATTAAAAGTGTTCCTCACGCACCTGGTAGTGGCCCGAGGAGACGGCATCTTGTAGGGGTGTGGTGCCCCCAGGGCCTCTAGGGTTAGGATCAGCTCCAGCGTGCAACAGTTCCTGAACCACATCCTCACTGCCAGCAGCACTTGCCTCATGGAGGGCTGTCCAGCCTGATAATTACAGTAAAAATTTACTCATTTGTCATTAAATTCTGCTAAAACACATGAAATAATTAGTGTTTTGTTTATTGATATTTCATTATTGTTTAATTAACTGTTGGGAGTGATGAATTGCAACTGGATGACATAGTTAAATACCTGCATTATCTTCCAGGTTGACATTCAAACCAGCCTGAATGAGGGCTTTGACTAGTTCCAGGTTTCTTTTTTTGCATGCTATGTGAAGATGAGTCTCTCCACGTCCATTTCTCTTGTGAAGGTTACTCTGGCGAGGCAGCTTAATACCTTGTGGAAGACTTACTGTTTCAAAGACAAATGAAATCAAGATAGGTAAAAAAACAAACAGACAAATTAATTTAACACATATCACACTAAAGGCAAAAGCGCTTCAGATTCTGAATAGTTCCAAATATAGGAAATACCATTTTATTAGTACCTGAGTTAGATGTGATATCAGCAGCACAGGTTGTGGCATGACAGGGCTTTGCAGGTGTGATGTTGATTCTCACGAGATCTTGTGGTCTGGCTTCTCCAACAGGCAGAGAGGGTGAGGAGGTGTTACAAGAGCCTGTTGTAGCATCTTTAGCAGGTCTTGGCTGCTTGCTTGCATTTCCTACATGGGGTTGAAGCAAAAGCTAGAATTATGTGTGTATCGGACCTAAAGCACAAGATTTTCCATCGTTTTCCAGACATTTTTTCAAATTCCCAAACTATTCACAACCTGGAAATGATCAATTAATTTTTTATACTTTTTCAGACTTTCAAGATTCACTTTAACACATTGACTGCCAGCCGTTTTTTTTTTACTGTAGGTAGCTTCTGCCAGGCCTTTTTTTGAGGATTCTGGCTCATTTTACAAGAGCCGAGCATAATTTTCTGGTTGGACTTTGTGAACACAAAGTTCAGAAAAGTACTAATAGAATGTGTGCTTTCTCTGTCTAAAAGAGTTAGTTTGTAGAGTTAGTAGTTATGTAGATATTAGCCGTTGAGTACAGCATGGTTTCAGCGTCTGGAAATTTATTCAGAGATAAATGGCTTTTTGTGAAATTCGATAGAACAGTCACTTTAACCATTCATTTTTGGCATCAGTAAGACCGTCAGACATTCTAAACAATAGTTTTGAACAGTAATTTCCTCCATAACAACAGGAAACACCCCTCTCATTCAAACTCCTCCCTCCGTGTGTCTTCTCCTCCTTCCTCCTGGCTCTACAGCGGGCGTGTCAGAAGCGCGTTGCTGCTGCCTGCCTGCCTGCCTGCGTGCCTGCCTGCCTGCTTGCCTGCGTGCGGACGCTCCTTGTGCGAGTCAAGATGGGCCGGGGAATGCGTGGGCGATGGGCAGATGTTGATTCTGGCCTTTCTGAGGTGTTTCAAAGTGTGTTTCACCTATAATCTATTTTGCAAATCGCTCTCCGCTCTCTGTGTGCTGCTGCCTGCGCGGCCGCTCTCGGGCAAGACAAGTCTGGATTACTGTAAAATCGCCTCGCCATTTCCTTGAATGGCTTGCTCCCACGGCAGTTTTTTCTTTGATTTCGCTCGTCTGGGGGAGCACTGTCAACACTTAGTGGGTCGGTAAAATAGATTATACACATTCAATACCTCCAATAATTGTATAGGAGACGTAAAAGGGATTGATCAACGCCCCACCGTCAAAAAAAAAAAAAACGATTTTTTTGACGTATCAATACGTCGCTGGCAGTCAACGGTTGGATTCTGCTTGACGTATCAATACGTCGTTGGCAGTTAACGTGTTAATAGCCACAGTAAGTAATTAGATTACAAACAAGGAATTTGACTTAGTGCAAGTATGCAGGGAGGGTAGGATAACTTCCGTGGGGTGCACCCCGGCCCGTTACTGAGCCGGTTGTGACCTCTTCCTAGACCCCCACACAACATTCCACCACTCACATCCCCCTAGCCACTCCCTTTACCCACCCCTCGAACCCCGACTCTCTACAACCTTCCTATCCAAAACTATGGGGGCACGGTGGCTCAGTGGTAGAGCTGTCGCCTCACAGTCAGAAGGTCCTGAGTTTGATTCTCGCCTGGGACACTGTGGGCGCTGTGGTTGTGTTCCCCCCCATATCTTCAGTGCCTACTGCCCAGGTGGGGTATCTCGTCGTAAGGGCCTTTCTCTCTGTGTGGAGTTTGCATGTTCTCCCCGTGCTCCCCCAGGGGGTTCCTCCGTATATAACCCCCCCACTAAAAACATGCAGAAGATCAGATCGTCATCGTCATCCGACCAGTGACGACAACATCCGAAGTTGGTCCCCGGGCGCTGTACGAGAAAGCAACCACCGCTCCTGGCCTGCCCCCCGGAGGAAAGGACATGCCTGGATGGGTTAAATGCAGAGGACACTTTTCACCGGCCACCGTCAGCATGAGTGTGTTGTGGCCGCATGCATGTGTTGTGGTGTTCGTGTGACAATAAAAGACGGGGCTTGTCCCGTTACGAGAGAGTTTTTTTTTTTATGGCCCCTTTTCAGTAAAACTGTTCAGTTTAAGTCATCGCAGGAAAAAATATTTTCATCTGTTGGCAGATGTGCGATATAATCAAGTCCAAAAGTATCTTTGTTCACAGTGCAGTATTGCTATATTCCATCATGTTGAAGGAAATACCATTTTATTAGTACCTGAGTTAGATGTGATATCAGCAGCACAGGTTGTGGCAGGTGTGATGTGGATTCTCAGGAGAGCTTGTGGTCTGGCTTCTCCAACAGGCAGAGAGGGTGAGGAGGTGTTACAAGAGCCTGTTGTAGCATCTTTAGCAGGTCTTGCCTGCTTGCTTGCTTTTCCTACATGGGGTTGAAGCAAAAGCTAGAATTATGTGTGTATCGGACCTAAGCCACAAGATTTTCCATAGAGACACTGTGGAACACGTCGTCATTCAGAAACCACTCCCAACACGGGGGAAAACACAAAGGACCAACTATCGTGCCACCTTCTAGCAAAATAAACCGTGGCTAACCGGGCGAACAAAATAACTCTGGTCAGATACAGATAGTTTTGCAGATATCTAGGAGGAACTGGCTTGTGTCAAATAATGAGATGTTGTGTGCGTTTACTTAATTCATTTGAACTGCGAACGAGACGTGAGCTGATCTCAACGAGACGAGACGTGAGCTGATCTCAATGTTTGTCTGCTGACTTTCTGCTTCCTGAAACTCCCCCCCAAACCTGGCTAGGGGTGGGCGATATGACGATCTTAGATTGTTCACGATCAGAATGGCTCCACGATCTGCCTTTCCAGACAGATCGTTAGAATCACGCTACATGCAGTGCACATTCTATCAGTTGCATTTCTATGTGTGAAAGACGCTTCCCAAGTTTTCCACCCCTGCCACTTTTCACTTTGCAAAGTGCAGCAGCATGACAACACGGAGCGGAGGGGTAGTTGGTTTGACACACACACACACACTTAACCAGGGCATGCCTTGACAAGGACCTCCCGTCATCCCAGGGATGTTAAAAATGGTGTTAATTAATTTGGGGACGGAGCCGGACGATAGCCTAAACACAATGAACAGCGTTAAAAATGATATGCCACACACACACGCACACTAAACAGACATGCGGGCACTGGCAGAGAGACAAACAGGCAGATAGAGCGGAAACTCATCGTGCAAAAAGTGTCTGAATCTCGGCTCCTCTTTTTGATAGTTTGAGTTTCATTTGCTTCAGTCGGACTTGGCAGTTATTTTAAATGCGAGGACGCATATTTGCTCCTAATCTGCCCTCATCCTGCTGCCTCGTATTCTCAGGAGAGCGCGTTTCTGCTCCACCTTATTTTCTTCCCCCCCGCCTCTCTCTCACTGCTTAAAGCTCAACGTTGTGTGTGTGTGTGTGTGTGCGTGTGTTGAGCCGCATGTCTCTGCTCTTTCCCCATGCTCTGTCTGTCGGTCTCTCTCTCTCTCCATTAAATTAGCAAATTGACAAATGACAATCACGCAACTCAATCGCAGATAGCCAATATATTCGTCCCTTCGCCCAAACCTACTGTATAAATATCAGTGAACCAAGAGATAGATGGATGGATAGATAGATAGATAGATAGATAGTGTTTTCATGCTTGTGAACATTCTTTTTTAGCACATGAATTATTGGAAACTCAGCGTAAATGAATTATATGAAAATATTTATAAAACAAAATTGTATTTTAAATTTCCATGAGTTTTCTAGGTTTCTCATGGCCGTACGAACCCTGGAATTAGTTTGGTTGTACTTGTACTGTTCAGTAACTTGCAAAGTAGTCTTAAAAACAAATATGAAAAAGAATCGTGATAAGATCGTGGATCGTGATCCTGCTTGAAAAAATCGTGATATGATATTTTTGCCATATCGCCCACCCCTAATCCTGGCGTTCTCCTATGTCGCGTGTTGCACGCAAAGATCTTATATACGGAAGATGAACACTCCAACTTACTTCATTGACAGCTAGATCCAGATTTTTCTTCTGAACAGCTTCCTTGTTTTGCTCCCGAGTACAAAAAAACTTTAATTGGTGATTTTTTACATTTGTTGTCTGCGCAAATTCAAAGAAAATTACGCTGGTCTATTGGAGTGAATGGAGCACTTTCCCCTGTGATGGGCGTGGCCTATTTCATGCAGTGTCTCTATAGTTTTCCAGATTTTTTTTTAAATTCCCAAACCTGGAAATTATCAATTTCATTTTTAATACTTTTCCAGACTTTCAAGATTCAAGATGAACTTCAAGAGCCAAGGTAAGTAATTAGATTACAAATGAGGAATTTGACTTATGCAGCACAGCGGTCACATCAAGAGTAGAGACGAAGCAATACTGAAAAACAATCACAAATTGTAGACGGTTTTAACTTGACAAGAAAAACATTCTTCTAAATTGAACCCCAGCTCACTTCCTGTTGCAGTTTTTTACAGAAGAAGAAAAAGACAAGGTGGAGTGAGTGACCATTCTGTGAAAACAGTCTATGAGGGTTTTGCCCTACAGCCATTAACACATTCAGTGCCAGCGACGCCATATGGCGTCATTAGAAATTTACCGTAGAGTGCCAGCGACGCCAAATGGCGTCAATAACTCGAATTTTTTTTTTTGACGGGGGGGTGTCGATCTATGCCTCTTACATCGCCTCTTACAATATTCAGAGGTATTGAATGTGTCTAACCTATTTTACAGAACCCTTAGGTGGCGACAGCGCTCTCCAGATGAGAGAACGTGGAGTGAAACACACAGAAGAAGTCATTGGGGGGAAGGAAATCGCATCGCATCCGTCCGTATGCAGCGGCTTCATTGAAGCAACGTTTAGCTGTGCCCCTGCAGCAGCCAATCTGCTATCACAATTGAGTACCTCGGTGTCCGCTGCAACAGCCTCCGTGTCCGCTGCAACACATGATCAGCCGTGGATTTGTTATTATTCTCAACTCGAAGCATGGGAGCTGGTACACGCGGCTGTAAAAAAGCAGGATCTAGCGGACTTTTTCAGTGCTGAGCACAGGCAGAGAGAACAGCAGAGCAGAGAGACACTCCTCCCACAACGGGGGGGGGGGAGGAGGAGGGGGGGAGGTGGGCACGCAGAGCCAAGTACACAACACAGACCCAGACAGCAGGACAGGGTTGGCAAACGCAAGCCAGAATATCCGATGCCCACCAGCAGCAAAAGATCAGCAAGAAGCTGCAACCAGCAGCGCATGCAGGCGCCAGCGCTGCTGGTTTCAGCTAAAAATATTATTCTTCCAAACAAAATTCCCTTGCCTTCACTGTTTTATTGAAGGAAATTATTTTTGAGGTGTGACTACATCAGAAAATTAGCTTCAGAGTCAGTGATGTGCTTGAAATGTTTAATTTCACAAAAGGCTCATTATCTCAGCTCGTAGAAAAAAAGCTCTGTTTTTCGTTCAATCAAGCTATCTTCTCCGGCTCATAACTAAAGAACGGAAAATGGGATCAATAAACTTTTTTTTGCAGGTGATAGAAGAGAGTCTCATCGTTATTTGTGCGTGTTCAGTGTTTACATAGTAATTATTAAAGAAATTATATGACTGTTTTAAAATGCATTGCGGCCTATGTGGCACAGCAAGCAACCTTTTGCCCAAGGGCCGTGGCACTGAAAGTGTTAAAGGTTAATATGTCACTTTTATAAGTTTAGGAAAAAAAATTGACGGTCAAAGTAACCATTTAGATTACCCTTGTGTGCTCAGTTTATCAAAAATAACAGCTATTTAGAAATCTGGTTTTCGTTTTCGGACATCTGAAGAACCAGGACGAGTCAGTCACCTCAGCTGACAGAAGCCAGGCTCTGAGCAGCACAGCCGGGTGAACATAAGCTTACATACCCCAGGAAGGCAGCGCGAGGCAGAGTGCACTCCACGCTCGGGCGGAGGTGTTCATACTCAGAGCGCTTGCTCTAACATTGTCATACTGGGGAGAAAACGAGCAAATTAACTGATTCGTGCAGCTCTGTGGTGATTAGCTAATGCCTCCGTGGCATTTCGATTATGATTTATTTCGTTTTGGAAGATAAATGTTATCGCAGATTAAATCTAATGCCTCGTAGTTAAAAATCAGTTTCCCCAATGGAGTTGTGCCGATGGTGCACTCAGCCTGTTTTGAGGTAAGGTGGTGCCTGTTTGTTGTAGGTTATGATTCTGTTAGTGTTGATCATTCACAACACAAGGTTTTTACGGAAATAGTACAAGCCGAGGTCTCCTAATTCTCGAAACCACACGCTCTCGGTAAAGAAGACTAGTAAAAACACACTAAATAAAGCAGTATAAAACTCACGGTTTTAGGATAAAGTCTGTGGGATAATGTCCGTGGGGTGCACCCCGGCCCGTTACTGAGCCGGTTGTGCCCGCCCTTCCTTGACCCCCACACCCCTTTCCACCACTCACATGCCGCTAGCCACTCCCTCTACCCACTCTTCGAACCTCGACTCTCTACAACCTTTCTATCCATAGCTATGGATAACCCTTTTGAGTAAAACGGTTTAGTTTAAGGAAAAATATTTTCATCTGTTGGCAGATGTGCTATATCATCAAGTCCAAAAGTAACTTTGTTCACAGTGCAGTATTGCTATATTCCATCATGTTGAAGGAAATACAATCTTATTAGTACCTGAGTTAGATGTGATATCAGCACAGGTTGTGGCATGACAGGGTTTTTCAGGTGTGATGTGGATTCTCACGAGAGCTTGTGGTCTGGCTTCTCCAACAGGCAGAGAGGGTGAGGAGGTGTTACAAAAGCCTGTTGTAGCATCTTTAGCAGGTCTTGCCTGCTTGCTTGCTTTTCCTATATGGGGTTGAAGCAAAAGCTAGAATTATGTGTGTATCGGACATAAACCACAAGATTTTCCATAGTTTTCCAAAAAGAAAATCAAATTCCCAAACTATTCAAGACCTGGAAATTATCAATTTCATTTTTAATACTTTTCCAGACTTTCAAGATTCACTTTAACACGTTCACTGCCGTCGACGAGTCAACTCGTCAAAAAAAATCCAACGGTTGACTGCCGTGGACGAGTTATCTCGTCAAAAAAAAAAAAAAAAAAATGTTGACGGTGGGACGTGGATCAAACCCTTTTACATCTCCTATAAATATATGGGAGCTATTGAATGTGTATAACCTATTTTACCGACCCACTAAGTGGCGACAGTGCTCTCCAGACTAGAGGAAGCCGAGCAAAAACACCAGGAAAAAGCTTGAGGAAGCCATTCTCATGAAAATGGTTTGGCGAAAACGCTTTCGCGCTGGCGCACAACGGTGGGGGATTCCAAAAATAGATTCTGGGTGCAACACACTTTGAAACACCAGCAGAAAGCCCAGAATCGCACGCAGCTTCATCCCTGCTCACAACCGAAAACCCAGAAACGAACGAGCCCCATCCAGACTAGCCCGACGAGCGGCCGCCAGCAGCCAGGCAGCACAGACAGGCAGCAGAGACTTGCCTGTGACAAACGCTGCAAAGCCACCAGAGACACACCCACGGAGGGAGGAGTTTGAAGGAGAGGGGGGTGGGGGTGCTGTTATGGAGGAAATTACTGTTCAGAACTATATTGTTTAGATGTCTGATGTCTCACTGATGCCAAAAATAAATGGTTAAAGTGACTGTTCTGCCTGTTCTATCGAATCACCCACGCACGCACGCACGCACGCACACACACACAAACACAATACAGTATACACACTTGCCCAAGGGCACCCATAATCACAGGCACGTGAGGTGGTTCTAAAAATCCATTTATCTCAAAACTCTCTGAAAATCTCTGAAACCATGCTGTATTCAACTGCTAATGCCTACATAACAGAACATGATAAAAACTAACTCTTTTAGACAGAGAAAGCACACATTCTATTAGTTCTTTTGAGATATTTTGTGTTCACAAAGTCCTAGCAGAAAATAATCCTCGGCTCTTGAAAGATGAGCCAGAATCCTCAAAAAAACCCTTGGCAGAAGCTACCTACTGATTGGAAAAAACTGTTGGCAGTGAATGTGTTAATAGCCACAAGACCTTCCATTGTTTTCCAAAAAAAAATCGAATTCATAAACTATTCAAGACATGGAAATGATCCAATTCATTTTTAACATCATCAGTGATGTCATAAATTCACTCACTCTCTCTCTCTCTCTCTCTCACACACACACACACACACACACACACACACACGGCTATAGTTCATTGATGATGTCACTGACATCACTGATGTCATCAATAATGATCATCAGTGATGATGTCATCAGTGATGTCATATATAGGCATTGTGACATCACTGATGTCATCAGTATGTCATCAGTGGCACACACACACACACACGCACGAGAGCGATTGAGGGAGAGGGAGAGAGGAGAGAGGGGGGGGAGAGAGGAGGAGAGACTGAGGGAGAGAAAGACGGAGACGAGAGCGACTGAGGGAGAGGGGGAGTGTGTCTGAGGGCGAGGGAGAGAGAGGAGAGAGAGGAGGGAGAGACTGAGGGAGGGAGAGAGGGGGAGATAAACTGAGGGAGAGAGGGAGCCTGAGGGAGACATTGCGCATGCGCCAATAGGGCAGGCGAGGCCACGCAACAGCCGAGCTGCGGGCAAGGTGGGAGGGGGAACCCGCCCCATTACTGAGCCGGTTGTGACCCCCCTTCCTAGATCCCCACAACCATTTCCACCACTCACATCCCCCTAGCCACTCCCTCTACCCACCCCTCGAACCACAACTCTCTATGACCTTCCTATCCCTAACTATGGCCCCTTTTCAGTAAAACTGTTCAGTTTAAAAATATTTTCATCTGTTGGCAGATGTGCGATATAATCAAGTCCAAAAGTATCTTTGTTCACAGTGCAGTATTGTTATATTCCATCATGTTGAAGGAAATACCATTTTATTAGTACCTGAGTTAGATGTGATATCAGCAGCACAGGTTGTGCCATGGCAGGGTTTTTCAGGTGTGATGTGGATTCTCACAAGAGCTTGTGGTCTGGCTTCTCCAACAGGCAGAGAGGATGAGGAGGTGTTACAAGAGCCTGTTGTAGCATCTTTAGCAGGTCTTGCCTGCTTGCTTGCTTTTCCTACATGGGGTTGAAGCAAAAGCTAGAATTATTTGTGTATCGGACCTCAACCACAAGATTTTCAATAGTTTAACAGACATTTTTTCAAATTCCCAAACTATTCCAGGCCTGGAAATGATAAAATTCATTTTTAATACTTTTCCAGACTTTCAAGATTCAAGGTTCACCTTAACACATTGACTGCCAGCCGTTTTTTTTTGCTGTAGGTAGCTTCTGCCAAGCCGTTTTTTGAGGATTCTGGCTCATTTTACAAGAGCCGAGGATTCTTTTCTGCTTGGAGTTTGTGAACATACAATATCTCAAAAGTACTAATAGAATGTGTACTTTCTCTGTCTAAAAGAGTTAGTTTGTAGAGTTAGTAGTTATGTAAGCATTAGCAATTGAATACAGCATGGTTTTAGCGTCAGAAAAAATATTCAGAGATAAACGGCTTTTTGTGAAATTCGATAGAACAGTCACTTTAACCATTCATTTTTGGCATCAGTAAGACCTAAACAATAGTTTTGAACAGTAATTTCCTCCATAACAGCAGGAAACTCCCCTCTGCTCAACTCCTCCCTCCGTGGGCGTTCTTCTTGGCTGCAGCGCCGTGTCACAAGCACTTTCCTACCTGTGCAAATGCACTTTCTCATACTCTCGACCTCTCAAATAAATTTCTGAATAGAAATTAAATTACCGTAAATTCCGGACTATAAGACGCACCGGTCTATAAGCCGCACCTTCAAAGGTGACTATTTTTTTCTTCTATAAGCCGCACCGGACTATAAGCCGCGGGTGTTTTGATGTTTAATTACCATATGTAAGGCTTCGTGCACAGAGGGAATTGTCGGGAAATAGATGGCTGTTTGGGGAAGCTCCCATTTATTAACATTTCAACAAAACAAAAGTCAGGTCACTAATCCCCAGACAAAATCACACATATGGTATTTTTTGTTTTTTTTTACAGTGCACACAGTGTCCGCGGTGTGGTGAAAAGAGGGCAAGAGAGGAAATTAAAACAGAAGTGGATTTATAGTTAGAAAGAGTGCTAAAGAAGAGAGAATTCCGTTTTTTATTTTTTTATTTTAGTTACTCACAGTACTATTGACCAGTCCAACTCAAAAGATATTCGGCAGTTTCACTTTGAGCTCTTGTTCCGCCGCTGTCCATCAATGGTTATGACGAGTCTCGCTGGGTACAGTACGCCAAAGCGATATCCATTGACTCGATGATGCTGTTGTATGTTGCGCGTTTCTGTTGCACCAACATCACAGCCCCTCACCAACGGTGAGGGGCTTCTTCCCCGCAGCCTGGAGGATGAGTTGACGGTCGGGCCAGCGGAGTAGGCAGATGAAGATGGCCCTCGGTGGCAGGCCGGGGTCTGGACGTGGCCGAGGCGCCCGGTGTGCGGGAGAAAGGAGGAGGAGGAGAAACCGCCACCTCCACAGCCAGCCACCTCACACACCCCAACTGTTTAATAGTGCCCGGCTCGCATGCCTCTCGGTCGGCTGGCCGGACAATATGCACCCCGCTGCAGCAGCAGGCAGCTTCGGGAGGTTTTCTCACTGTGTTCGGGACTTCGGCTCTAACTCGGCCAGATGGCTGGACACGAGTGAAACTCTTCACGGTTGCATTATTTTCTTTAGTGAGTGAGTGGATGGACTTCTGCACGTTTTCAAACTTGTTTTCAAGCTGCTCAAAACCTCTGAGCGATGTCGGACTTAATCGATAGTGTTTCACGGAGTAAAAGTTTAGCCCAAGCGGTGTATCTCCAGCCTCCAGCAGGTGAGTCATTTCCTCATTCATGGCGTGATTGCTTCGTCTTTTTCTTTCTGCTTACCTGTGTTGTGTTATGTTATGTTATGTTATGTTGTTAAAAGAGGGCAAGAGAGGAAATTAAAACAGAAGTGGATTTATAGTTAGAAAGAGTGCTAAAAAAGAGAGATTTTTTTTTTTTTTTTGGAAAAAATCCATAGATAAGACGCACCGTTATATAAGCCGCAGGGGGCAAAAAAGGCCAAAAAACGGGAAAAAAGCCGCGGCTTATAGTCCGGAATTTACGGTACTCTAAATTAGAGCGAAAAAGAAACAAAAAAGAATGGGTTGAAAATCCCATTCTAAAAGCCTTTTATGGCTGTTTCCAATTTGGTGCTATTTTGCAAGGACCAGTCTCACTGCCCCGCTGCCGCTGTGCCTGGCTGTGCCTGTCTGCGTGGCCGCTCCCCGAGGAAGCCCGGCTGGACTCGCCCGCCTCCCGGAGCCCTGGCCGAGAGCTCCGATGAAGCCCCTGCGACTCTGATCATATTTACGCTGCGTGCCTCAAAGTGTGCTCCATCCGCAATCCACCATGCAAGTTTGCAATCCCGCACCGCCAGCAATCAGCGCGAAAACGAAAGCGCCTCCGCCAATCCATTTTCATGAGAATGGAAATGGATCACACTGCTTTTTGCTTGCCTTCCTACTTCCTTGTCGCCACTTAGTGGGTCGGTGGAATGGGTTGTACACGTTGTACACGTCCAATACTTATATAAGAGATGTAAAAGAGTTAGATGCACAACCCACCGTCAAAAAAAAAAAATCGATGCCAACGACGTGTTTACACGTCGCTGGCAGTCAACAGCTGGATTCTGAAAACGTGTTTACACGTTGTTGGCAGTGAACGTGTTAAGAGCCACAGTAAGTAATACAAAAGAGGAATTTGAATCAGTGCAAGGATGCACCACAGTGGTCACATCAATAGTAGAGATGAAGCAATACTGAAAAACAATCACAAATTATAACGTGCAAAATATAAAGTCCTCTAAGCTCTGTTTCCTGTCAACATACCCCACCCCCTATACTCTATCTATATACTGTGAGCTGTCTCTCCCTGGGGGCAGTGTTGCGAGATGGGTGGGTTTTCTGTCCATTTGGGCTGGTTTGCGGTACATTGGGGGGGTGGGCGGGTTTACAGAGCCACTTGTTCCCATAGACCAGCATTTGTTTGGGTGGTTTTGTGTGCGTTTTGGTGGGTTTTGAACAGTCATTGGGCTGGAAACCATTAGCTGTATCTGGCAACACTGTCCGGGGGGAGATCAGCTGACACACTGCCTTGGTAAGACCCTACATCATTTGCTTCCTTGAATAAATCTGTACATAAACCCTGCAAATTTTGACTTATTCATAAGATAAAGCTACATTTCTCCCACAACAGTTTTGGAGGCACCAATGGGATCGAATTGTGGGGTTAGATAACTTTATTCGTTTAATTTTTAAATTACCTCTCTTCGGAAGCATGGTGGACGTAGAGGGCCCATGTGTCTGGCAGTGCGCTGCAAGAGAGAGGAAGGATTGTTGTGCAGACTTTATCCAGGGAACATTTGTGTGTTTTTGTGTCTATGTTTTGTGTTGTGTAAAATAATAGCCTGAGGGAGGATTATTAAGGTTATTATGGGAGTTTTTGATGGTAAACAACAGCTTGGGTCTGAGCAGGGCTTGCATGTTAATGTAGGCCACAGTGTGAGCAACCACAATGGGCTCCCCTGGAGTGGGAGGAGGAGTGTTTTACAGTGAAGCTTTTCACAAACAATAGAGTAAATAACTTCTGTAGGTTATTCCTTAATCCTCAGGTCTGATTAAAGTCTAGTTTGGCTTTTATTTCGTTTCAACTACATGCTTAATAGTTTTATGTTGGTTTTAAATAGTTCCCAACAGGCCAATTTCTAAATTCGAGTAGTATCACTATAACTATTTCTGAACAGGAAGGCCACAGACAAGCCACTGAGGAAAATTAAGGGGTAGCTGTAGGTGGCTCACGTGTAACAGAAGGTCCCAGGAAAGTTGACAGAAGCACTTTGATGTTCCCCTGTGCCATGTCCATCGCACTGAAGCCAAGGTCACTCCTGTCATTGGGGTTTGAACCATTCTGGAGGAGGAGCAGAACTACCTGGAACACACAAATACAAATTTCATGAACTATAGACGGTTTCACATCGACAACGTCAACATTCTAAATTGCCCCCAGATTACTTCCTGTTGCAGGGTTTCCTAGTACAATAACTGACAGGACATAAGATCGGTTCAAAACTGTTCCCTAGCAACACAATTCTGTGAAAACCGTCTATAGCTAAAATGTTGATTTGACTTGGCTTCTCCTTGTGTGCGTTGGGCTACTCATACCTATGTAATTTTGTTAGTAAATGGTAACTCTGGTGGTGTGTTTTTTTATCTATTGTATATATTAATATATTCTATATTGTACAAGGCAAATTCATACCAAGTTGGCTACTTCTTTAAAGTCTCATTCCTTCTATTAAAAGTGTTCCTCACGCACCTGGTAGTGGCCCAAGGAAACGGCATCTTGTAGGGGTGTGGTGCCCCCAGGGCCTCTAGGGTTAGGATCAGCTCCAGCGTGCAACAGTTCCTGAACCACATCCTCACTGCCCTCAGTACTTGCCTCATGGAGGGCTGTCCAGCCTGACAATTACAGTAAAAATGTACTCATTTGTCATTAAATTCTGCTAAAACACAATCAATAATTAGTGTTTTGTTTATTGATATTTCATTATTGTTTAATTAACTGTTGGGAGTGATGAATTGCAAATGGATGACATTGTTAAATACCTGCATTATCTTCCAGGTTGACATTCAAACCAGCCTGAATGAGGGCTTTGACTAGCTCCAGGTTTCCTTTTTTGCATGCTATGTGAAGATGAGTCTCTCCACGTCCATTTCTCTTGTGAAGGTTACTCTGGCGAGGCAGCTTAATACTTCGTGGAAGACTGACTGTTTCAAAGACAAACAAAACCAAGATAAGTCAAATGAACCAGACAAATTGAACACAACACACTAAAGGCAAAAGTGCTTCAGATTCCTAATAGTTCCAAATATACATCATGTTAAAGGAAATACCATTTGTACCTGAGTTAGATGTGACATCAGCACAGGTTGTGGCATGACAGGGCGTTGCAGGTGTGACGAGATCGTGTGGTCTGGCTTCTTCAACAAGGAGAGAGGGTGAGGGGGTGTTACAAGAGTCCATTGTCGCATCTTCATCGAAGGAAGAAGAATTAGAATGTCCTTCCTGCTTGCTTGCTTTTCCTACATAGGGTTGAAGCAAAAGCTAGAATTATTTGTGTATCGGACCTAAACCACAAGATTTACCATAGCTTTCCAGACATTTTTTCAGACAAATTCCCAAACTATCCAATACCTGGAAATGATCAAATTCCTTTTTAATACTTTTCCAGACTTTCCAGACTTGTCTAGGAACCCTGTCTCCTCCTGTCATGAAGTCAGCCATGGCTGAACTGTTTGCACTAATAATTCGCAACAAGACGAAAACCATTCCAGAACATTGCATTGAAAAGTTGCAGGGGTGTTAACTGGCCCGTCCCATCACGACTCCAGCTGGCTGATGGCCAGCAATCCAGCTTGTCAAGTTGCAGGGGCTGGTTGCAAGTTTAACTTGTCTCGTCGTGAGTCTTTGGTCTAAACTGGGCTTTACAGTCAGAACAATATTGCTGTTACAGTCAGAACCATATTGTTGTTATTAAAAACACTTGCTTCTGACACAGGAGAAGTTAATTTCAACCGTAACCCTAGGTCTTTTTCCTAAAATCTGATATGAGTGTTTCCTATTTTAGAAAGTGGACTTGTGGTATATTCACAGGTAACGATTTGTTGAGATGTTTTCAAATTAACTGACATTTACATTCAAATTCACGTTACATAGTATCATAATTACTCAAAATATAAGGCGACTAAAAAATGGCAACCATATTTTCAGTTTTGGCAACCAAAAGCTGATGCCTGGTTGCCAGCCTGGCAACCACTTTTACAAGTTAGTGTTGAGCCCTGATTATTTTCATCTGACTTTGTGACCAGAGAGATTTAAATGTGTCGGACTTTAACTGTAATAAACAGTAATAAAAATGCAATTAGCGGATAACAGAAACCCTGCTATTTAATAACATTAAGTAAAAAAATATATACCGGTATATCAAAATAACTCACATTTCCAATTCTTGCACAACATATCAATTCAAGCATTTTTAATGACCCATGTCTATTTATATTTTCAAAAACTTTCAGGACCTTGTTTTTTCTTCTCACAAATTAACAAACTTTCAAGGATTTCATGGACCCATGGGAATCCTGCTGTCAGTGTTCTCACCAGAATCGGTGGGCTTGGCAGTGGCCACACTGCCAGACTTGGTGGGGGTGGGAGGAGGTTCGGGGGCGTTCTTCGAGGGTCGTCCTCGTTTCTTTTTGACTGGTGGCGTGTCATCGGGGGCAGGTACCGGCACGGTGTGGTCGGCCTGGTCCAGCTCGATGCTCTCAGACAGCCCCATGCCCTCCTCTTCCTGTAGCGGTGTCACAGCGTCTCCCTCCCCCTCAACTAGTTCCTTCTCGTCCTCATCCTTGTCAGCTTCAGCCTGACCCTCATCTGAGACAGAGAGATAAACAAAAGATTCCATCAGATGAAACTTGATTATTGGGATATTGGGATGTTGCAGTAAATTTTAATAGGATATCATAATTTAGAGGAAACAATGAATATAAGAGCAAACGGAGAAGCTAATGCAACAAACAATTCCAACTTAAAGAACATTTTACAGACATCACAAAATGAAATGCCAGGACTTTCAAGTACTTTTTTTTTCATTTTCAAGGTCGTCAGTGAAAGAAAATAATTCATTTTCAAATATGATTTTTTTTCTTAAACAAACTGTGATACAAGCTCAAAATTGAGAGATTCACAGGAGTGGGAAAGAAGGGGAGCAAAACTGTCAGAAGCGAGCAGGAGTGAAATGCTGACATCACAGATGGGACTTACTCTGTGCACACTATCCCAAAGACTATAGCCAATATACAAAATTTATAATATACACAATTTGTGATATTTGAACAGGGCTCGACATTAACGGCTGCCCGGTTGCCCCGGGCAACCAAAAAAAACATGGGGCAACCATTTCTCGGTCTTTGGTTGCCCCAGGGGCAACCACGATTTAACATGCAACAAAATATGTACAGCAGCAAACAGCAAAATATACACCAAATAAATGTTTTAATACTTGTTGTGAGTGACATATATGTGACATTTTATTGCTGTTACAATCGAAACGATGTTACTAATTACCAGTCGGAACCTACGTGATGCATGCTGCACGTGCGGTATGTTTAACGAGTACTGACTGGGACAGGTGGGGCTGCTCGCACACAATCACAGCGGCTGCAAGACGCAAGAAGAACCTCGTCCGCCCGCAGCCCCGCACAGAAACAAAGGACGAGGAAATTGTCATTGAGGTGAAATACCCGTGCGTCTTTGAACGGGACGGAAAACGAATGCTATACTGCAAAGCATGTAGCCTACAACAAGCGCTTAGGTCTCATATGCTTCCCGCATCGGCGAGTGTCCACACGGAAAAGTGAGTTAAATCAGCAGACGCGCCCCTCCACAAGGCTGCTGTGCAGACGGTTTTCGCCTGGCTGTGCACACCCCGAATTGTGTAACTACGTGGACGCGGCTGGGCGGACAAAGTGGAGTTTTCAAGACTCCAGCTCACTTCCGCGAGCAGAAACCCACACACAGTGTATAAACGCTCCACACGTTTCCTCGTCAAGATTCAGTGTCTCTCATTTCCGTGCGACAGCCCAAACTTCAAGCATAATTCCAGCATAACGCTATACTGCAAAGCATGTAGCCTACAACAAGCCTACAACATACACCTCGACCAGGACATCCTTCAAAAACGTTTTACCACCGCGTATATGTGCTGAGAAATGATTTGCATCCCTGGCCTGTCAGCCTCTCATACGGGGTGAGAGAGAGAGGGATTGCAGGGCCGATTCTGGGCCTTTTGGGGCCCTATGCAACATCAGAGTGGGGGCCCCAAACCACTGTCATCAAAGTATCCCTGAATGAACATGAGGAGGGCAGGCCCGGCGTTAGGGGCGGGCCTGACCGGGCCGGGCCGGGCCTGGCCGGGCCGGGCCTGACCGGGCAGGGCCTGACCGGGCCGGGCCCCCCCATTTAACAAACTGGCCCCCCCATTCAATTTTTTTTTTTTTTTTTTTTGTTGCTAAAAACGTTTTTCTGTTTTAAAGTTTAACATGGAATCTGGCTGTCATTAGGCATTGATTAACTCAATGCTATTGCTAACTGTTACTTTGAACATCCATTTGCAATGATTCTGGCTGGATATTAACTATTGTAAATTTGTCACAATGAATGCAATTTGTGCACAATGTGTAAATACACTTAATATTAATTGTTTAGGCCTAATTATTTGTAAAGTCACAACACATTAGAGATGTGTGTAGTTCTTCACAGATTTAGCCTCTTCATTTTGCTCTCAAATGCACCAGGTTGACGAATTTTACTTTAAAATGTACAAAATCTTCTTCCGGGGGAGAATCCCCCCGGACCCCCCTTGGGTAGCTTGGCCCCCCCAAGCTAGGGGCAGGCCCCCTCTGTAACTTGGGTCTGGAGCCGGGCCTGGAGGAGGGTAGGCTACTTAATTATCAATAACGCTTTTAATTAATAAATTAAGCACAATATGAACAATAACTGTTGAAAAATATATGAAAATGAAAGTTCACAAATATTAGTTAAATCCTTTCAGTGCAAATGCATTATAAAAACAAAAAATAAGATTTGTTTAGAAAACGAAATGACACAAATTTATTATTATTATTATTATCATTATTACTACTACTACACCCGGTGCGCACACTGAATAGGCCTATTATACTATACTATAGATTATTATACTTACTTTTCTGTCACATCGTCATTATTAAGCCGGCTTATGACTGCATAGTATCTTAATTACTCAAAATATAAAGCGACTAAAATTGGGCAACCATATTTTTATTCGGGCAACCAAAAGCTCTTGCCAGGTTGCCCCTCCGGCAACCACTTTTAAAAGTTAACGTCGAGCCCTGTATTTGTTAATTTTTTCGGCCATAGCCATACCGAGTCCTTGTAAACATGCCAGAGCCTGTAAAGCCATTTCTAAAAATGAAGTCTGGACCATGCCTGGTAAATCAGGGCAGGGTATTTAATGCCGTTAGCTAGACATGAGGCATTCAGGGGTGCAAACTCAGCAGGGGTGAAAAAGGTGACAAAAAAACGCAAACCGCTGCGACCCCTAGGGGGGTCCCGGGGAATGCTCCCCCGGGAAGATTTTTGTGTGCAAGTATCAGCTTTAAAAGAAGGATTTACATTTATTTTAGAATGAGGAGATAGGGGAAAAACTCACCATAGAATTAATGTAGTTTCACTGCTACATAAAAGGGACATCCATTTAGGGCATTAAAAAAAACAGACCTCATTTAGGGCTCAACAAAATCAGTCAAGAGAGTGCAGAGCCAGGTCCAAAAACATTATGCACAACTGGAATGTAATAGCTTATTTCACAGTAGTATTAAAGCACAAATCAGGGTTCCAGACTAACTTTTCCACTGGTCCATATAGCTGGGTATGCAGTGAACTCTTTATGCATAATATACAGGGCTCCAGACTAAAGTTTTACATTGGTTGCACCGGTGCACCTTTTTGTCATTTTGTATAGCCTACATTTTGGAAATTTCTTAAAGTGAAACTTTATTAGATTTTCATGTAAATAAATGTCTGTGAAGTCACTATCTATCACCAACTGAGTTAACACAATGGTGATTGAGCCTATGGCCCATTGATGGGCTTTTCATTTTAAGTATTGCAGCATTTATGAACTGGGCATCTGTGGTGTGATTATCACTTCAACATATGCTCCTAAGTTGAAAAGGTTAGGAGCACATAAAGAATTTTAAGGGCACAATGAAATAGTACAGAATGATATAGCACATATTCGATACCATTGGATTCATCTCTGGTACATTACAATTTAGTTTAATTCAATTAAAGTACAGTATTGTCATGATGCATCATGAATTTCTTGCCAGAATGACTCAACGCTGCTCATTGGCTATTGCTGCCATTAAATTTTTATTAACCATTTATTTAGTCATCTGTTGTTTGCCTAACATTATGCTGATGTGGTGGAAAATGTCCTTGAATTGACAGGTCGTGATTGTGAACGTTCACGTTACTGTGATTATTGATAGTGTGCACACTGTGGGATACAGTATGTCACTAAACGCTTTAAAAGTGAAAATCACTGAGCAGATCCTGTTGGGTATCCACGCAGCTAATGTTGCTCTGCTGCTCTGTTTAAGTTGAAACCATATAGCCAAACCCAAACCTGCTCTTAGATGGTTTAACATTAGCTAACAGACAGCATAGCCGTCTGGTAATGCCAGCGAGCTAAACCAGCTAACGAAGCAGAGAGCAGACGGCACTGACTCCTGTGTTAGTTAGCGATAATAACAATACGACTTCCAGTCGGATATTTTCAAAATAAAACGATTCTGCACAAGTGTAAAGCACACAGAAGCCATTGAAAACGTTTTCTTTTGGTATTTTCCCCTGTCTTTCTGTGTGTGCATGATGCGGGGTCATAGATTGACAGTGCCCTGTGGCACACACACTCAGTCACAGCGCAAAGGGACTACTGATGATGACAACTCAGAAGTCAGCGCCAGGCAAGCCCCCCCGCCCCCATTTCAAAAACTCAACGGATCTACACGAACCCCACAAATGATCTATTGGGGACTCAAAACGGCGAATTTCGCCAAAAGGTGACAAGTTTGCACCCCTGGGCATTGTTGTTTCTATACGTGGGTAAATGTTGTGTTTTTTGGCTTAGTAGAGCGGGCGGGGAGTGGGGGGGATGGGGATGTGTGCTGCACACAGCAGTGGTGCAGTTGGTCTTTTCCATTGAAAATGGCCGTTGTTCTTCCGCTTTCCAGTGGGGAAACAGCACCATCTCTGTTGTGTCTACAGGTGGAGATCCGGAAGAACAGAAAAAGGCTTGGTATAGAGAGCCGCAGGAATGAGTCCAGAAAACATCGATGCTAACACTTCCAGGTTCTTCACTGTTTCTGCCTATGGGATTTTTGAATGGGTTTTTGGCACAATGCTTCAAATGAGGTCTGTGGTTAACGCAAGCTTATTAAAACGTGAATCGGTGTTCAGCAGGATAATCTTCACACATGAGGACCACTTTTATGAGTTTTTAAGCTTTTACGTGCCGATAAAAGGGTGGCTAGCTAGCAAACGGCTAATTGAGACTACACTGTTGAGTCGACGGGGATATTATACGTCAATAACGTCATCACTTCAAAGGACAAACACAGAAATTCTCTTTCCCTCACCTGGTTCAGCCCGGGGTAATCAGTGCACAGCAGCACACACATCAACAACACTCCAGGTAGATTGGCTGTGGTGACGTGATGTGGAAGCCTATGCGACACTGTGTGTAGTTCTGAAATAGCTTAGCATGAGCTTTTTACTTCTAGGGCTCGCATTTACGCTTCAAAACTCATGAAAGTGGTCCTCATGTGTGAAGATTATCTCGCTGAACACAGGTTCACGTTTGAATAAGCTTGCGTTGCCCACAGACCTTATTTGAAGTATCGCGCCAAAAACCCATAAAAAAAATCCCATAGGCAGAAACAGTGAAGAACCCGGAAGACCGGGACTTCCGCGTTCTGACTACAAAAATACGTCATCCCTGCGGTACTCTATTGGAAACTACACAATATTTCGGAACACTGATTCTCCTATCCGACGGACAACAATCTTGTGTGGCAGGCAAGTACTGTTTTATTGTGATTGCTAAGTGTATAAATATGTAGGGCCATTTTAGCGGAGCCTGCAGCGCCCTCTTGGGGTGCTACTTCAAGACTCACTATGAAGAATGAAGGCCGAGTCTCGCGTTGAGGCTAGGTGAAACCATGTCCTCTTTGAACTCTAACTACTCCTTCATACTTTAAGCTAGACACTCCATTCAAACTTTAAACGTGTCACCACTTTTAGCAGCTTAATTCAGCTTTAATGTATCTTTTGTAGTGCTTGAGAAATCATAGTTTATGTTTTATACTTTTTTTCAACCTTTATAATGGGACCGTATGGAGCCAGGAACCCACTCTAGCTAAATTCACACAAGCTAAATTCACACATTTTTAACCCTAACCCTTTTAACACGTTCACTGCCGTTGACGAGTTAACTCGTCAAAAAAAAACAACGGTTGACTGCCGTTGACGAGTTAACTCGTCAAAAAAAAAAAAAAAAAAAAAAAAAATTGACGGTGGGACGTGGATCAAACCCTTTTACATCTCCTATAAAAATATGGGAGCTATTGAATGTGTATAACCTATTTTACCGACCCACTAAGTGGCGACAGTGCTCTCCAGACTAGAGAAAGCCGAGCAAAAACAGCAGGAAAAAGCGTGAGGAAGCCATTCTCATGAAAATGGTTTGGCCAAAACGCTTTCGCGCTGGGAGCTGGCGCACAACGGTGGGGGATTCCAAAAATAGACTCTGGGTGCAACACACTTTGAAACACCAGCAGAAAGCCCAGAATCGCACGCAGCTTCATCCCAGCTCACAACCGAAACCCCAGAAACGAGCGAGCCCGATCCAGAGTCGCCCGACGAGCGGCCGCCAGGCAGCACAGACAGGCGGCAGAGACTCGCTTGTGACACACGCTGCAGAGCCACCAGAGACACACCCACGGAGGGAGGAGTTTGAAGGAGAGGGGAGTGGGGGTGCTGTTATGGAGGAAATTACTGTTCAGAACTATTGTTTAGATGTCTGATGTCTCACTGATGCCAAAAATAAATGGTTAA
This sequence comes from Poromitra crassiceps, assembly GCF_964638095.1. Taxonomy (NCBI): domain Eukaryota; kingdom Metazoa; phylum Chordata; class Actinopteri; order Beryciformes; family Melamphaidae; genus Poromitra; species Poromitra crassiceps. The sequence goes on along the minus strand of NC_139631.1, from coordinate 9,567,218 downwards.
AGTGACTGTTCTGCCTGTTCTATCGAATTTCACAAAAATGCATTTTTCTCAGCTTTCCTTCTCAGACGCTGAAACCATGCTGTATTCAACTGCTAATGCCTACATAACAGAACATGATAAAAACTAAGTCTTTTAGACAGAGAAAACACACATTCTATTAGTTCTTTTGAGATATTTTGTGTTCACAAAGTCCTAGCAGAAAATAATCCTCGGCTCTTGAAAGATGAGCCAGAATCCTCAAAAAAACCCTTGGCAGAAGCTACCTACTGTTTTGGAAAAAGTGCTGGCAGTGAATGTGTTAAATAATAATAAAAAAAATATTACGATATACGATTTTCGACTTTCAATAATAAAAGTCGATCTTGATAATAAAAACGATTATTCTAATATTCTAAATTCGTTGCCCATCCCTAATATGTATGTATGTATGTGTATATATACACACACACTATCAAAAGAACAAAATATATATATCAAAATAACTTAAATTTATATTCTTGCACAACATATAGAAATTCAAGCAGTTTAAATGACCCATGTCTATTTATGTCCATTTTCAAAAACTTTCAAGACCTTGGATTTTTTCTCACAAATTCACAAACTCAAGGATTTCATGGACCCATAGGAATCCTGCTGTCAGTGTTCTCACCAGAATCAGTGGGCTTGGCAGTGGCCACACTGCCAGACTTGGTGGGGGTGGGAGGAGGTTCGGGGGCGTTCTTCGAGGGTCGTCCTCGTTTCTTTTTGACTGGTGGCGGTTCATCGGGGGAAGTTAACGGCACGGTGTGGGCGGCCTGGTCCAGCTCGATGCTCTCAGACAGCCCTATGCCCTCCTCTTCCTGTAGCGGTGTCACAGCGTCTTCCTCCCCCTCAACTAGTTCCTTCGCATCCTCGTCACCTTCAGCCTGACCCCCATCTGAGACAGAGACCAACATGAATGAATGAATGATGATTTTATTTTCATGTCTGGCTGCCCCATTGGACATTTAAATTAATTACATCCATTAAGAATTGAATATTGCGGAGTTTGAAATGAAGGATGGCCTAAAGCTGTAAATCCTTTGTGCCCCAATGAAAGCATGCCCTATGCACCGGAGTCTATTTGATGGAACTTGTTTTATTTTTGAATATAGGTTAATGTATAAAGTAGCATAGTTTACTTTTCAATTAAAACATATAAATATACATGCCTTGATTATGTTCTTTATTATAGGCTATAGCCTGCTATAAATTGTTTTTAAGGTCAAACACAGATCTAATATTTGACCGGAATTTATCCCATTTGTCCGGCGCACTGAAATCTGCTGGACACGTTGAAATTACCGGATAACGGAAACTGCTATTTACTAACGTTAAGTAAGCGTGAAAATTACGGAGTTTGACCCATGGGAATCCTGCTGTCAGTGTTCTCACCAGAATCGGTGGGCTTGGCAGTGGCCACCCTGCCAGACTTGGTGGGGGTGGGAGGAGGTTCGGGGGCGTTCTTCGAGGGTCGTCCTCGTTTCTTTTTGACTGGTGGCGGGTCATCGGGGGCAGGTACCGGCACGGTGTGGTCGGCCTGGTCCAGCTCGTTGCTCTCAGACAGCCCCATGCCCTCCTCTTCCTGTAGCAGTGTCACAGCGTCTCCCTCCCCCTCAACTAGTTCCTTCTCGTCCTCATCCTTGTCAGCTTCAGCGTGACCCTCATCTGAGACAGAGAGAGACCAACATGAATGAATGATAATTTTATTTTCGTGTCTGGCTGCCCATTGGACATTTAAATTAATTAAATCCATTAAGAATTGAAAATTACAGTTTGACCAATGGGAATCCTGGTGTCAGTGTTCTCACCAGAATCGGTGGGCTTGGCAGTGGCCGCCCTGCCAGACTTGGTGGGGGTGGGAGGTGGTTCGGGGGCGTTCTTCCAGAGTCGTCCTCGTTTCTTTTTGACTGGTGGCGTGTCATCGGGGGCAGGTACCGGCACGGTGTGGGTGGTCTGGTCCAGCTCGATGCTCTCAGACAGCCCCATGCCCTCCTCTTCCTGTAGCGGTGTCACAGCGTCTCCCTCCCCCTCAACTAGTTCCTTCTCATCCTTGTCAGCTTCAGCCTGACCCTCATCTGAGACAGAGAGACCAACATGAATGAATGATAATTTGATTTTCGTGTCTGGCTGCCCATTGGACATTTAAATTAATTACATCCATTAAGAATTGAAAATGACGGAGTTTGAAATGAAGGATGGCCTAAAGCTGTAAATCCTTTGTACACCAATGAAAGCATGCCCTATGCACCTGAGTCTATTTGATGGAACTTATTTTATTTTTGAATATAGGTTAATGTATAAAGTAGCATACTTTACTTTTCAATTAAAACATATAAATATACATGCCTTGATTATGTTCTTTATTATAGGCTATAGCCTGCTATAAATTGTTGTTAACACATTCACTGCCAACAACGTGTAAACACGTTTTCAGAATCCAGCTGTTGACTGCCAACAACGTGTAAACATGTCCTTGGCATCGATTTTTTTATTTTAACGGGGGGTTGTGCATCTAACCCTTTTACATATCTTATATAAGTATTGGACGTGTACAACGTGTACAACCCATTCCACCGACCCACTAAGTGGCGACAAGGAAGTAGGAAGGCAAGCAAAAAGCAGTGTGATCCATTTCCATTCTCATGAAAATGGATTGGCGGAGGCGCTTTCGTTTTCGCGTTGATTGCTGGCGGTGCGGGATTGCAAACTTGCATCGTGGATTGCGGATGGAGCACACTTTGAGGCACGCAGCGTAAATATGACCAGAGTCGCAGGGGCTTCATCGGAGCTCTCGGCCAGGGCTCCGGGAGGCGGGCGAGTCCAGCCGGGCTTCCTCGGGGAGCGGCCACGCAGACAGGCACAGCCAGGCACAGCGGCAGCGGGGCAGTGAGGCTGGTGACAAGCAGCAGGCCATTTTGCCTTGCAAAATAGCACCAAATTGGAAACAGCCATAAAAGGCTTTTAGAATGGGATTTTCAACCCATTCTTTTTTGTTTCTTTTTCGCTCTAATTTAGAGTAATTTAATTTCTATTCAGAAATTTATTTGAGAGGTCGAGAGTATGAGAAAGTGAATTTGCACAGGTAGGAAAGTGCTTGTTACACGGCGCTGCAGCCAAGAAGAACGCCCACGGAGGGAGGAGTTGAAGCAACTCTCCCTCTCGCTCTCTCCCTCTCTCTCCCTCTCTCTCTCTCCCTCCCTCCCTCTCTCTCTCTCTCTCTCTCCCTCTCCCCCTCTCACTAGGATTAAACCTAGTGCGTCTCCCTCCCGAGAGGGAGGGAGAGAGAGAGGGAGGGAGAGCGAGAGGGAGGGAGAGAGAGAGAGAGAGAGAGAGAGAGAGGGAGGGAGAGCGAGAGGGAGGGAGAGAGAGAGGGAGGGAGAGAGAGAGAGAGAGCGAGAGGGGGAGGGAGAGAGAGAGAGAGAGAGCCAAAAATGAATGGTTAAAGTGACTGTTCTATCCAATTTCACAAAAAGCCGTTTATCTCTGAATATTTTTTCTGACGCTAAAACCATGCTGTATTCAACTGCTAATGCTTACATAACTACTAACTCTACAAACTAACTCTTTTAGACAGAGAAAGTACACATTCTATTAGTACTTTTGAGATATTGTATGTTCACAAAGTCCAAGCTGAAACGAATCCTCGGCTCTTGTAAAATGAGCCAGAATCCTCAAAAAACGGCTTGGCAGAAGCTACCTACAGCAAAAAAAAACGGCTGGCAGTCAATGTGTTAAGGTCAAACACAGATGTAATATTTGACCGGAATTTATCCCATTTGTCCGGCACACTGAAATCTGCAGGACACGTTGAAATTAGCGGATAACGGAAACTCTATTTATTAACGGTAAGTAAAAAAAAATATATATATATATATATATCAAAAGAAATATATATATATATATATATATATATATATATATATATATATATATATATATATATATATATATATATACTGGTGAGACGAAGGAGGAGCGCGGCCTGGATTCACCCACAAAGCCTTAGCCCTCCATGCACCGAAGGGTCTTTCAATGCTGCGGTGTAGCACTAGCTCTATTGCAGCGGATTGGGCATGATCAAACCTTCCGCGGGCAACATTGCAGACAGAGTAGGAAGGCTGATCCGTGAGCAGCTGCTTCCGGGACGCGGGTCGGGGTCTTAATCGGCCTCGGCTGGGTCTACTGGGCGAGGGTGTATGATGTTCGATAGACCCGAAACACCTTACGACCCCAGTTAACATCACTGATGACGTGTCCCAGCGCATGCTGTAGCATTGTATTTTGAATCGTATACACACACACACTATCAAAAGAACAAAATATATATATATCAAAAATAACTTACATTTATATTCTTGCACAACATATGGAAATTCAAGCAGTTTAAATGACCCATGTCTATTTTCAAAAACCTTGGATTTTTTTTCTCACAAATTCACAAACTTTCAAGGATTTCATGGACCCATGGGAATCCTGCTGTCAGTGTTCTCACCAGAATCGGTGGGCTTGGCAGTGGCCACACTGCCAGACTTGGTGGGGGTGGGAGGTGGTTCGGGGGCGTTCTTCGAGGCTCGTCCTCGTTTCTTTTTGACTGGTGGCGTGTCATCGGGGGCAGGTACCGGCACGGTGTGGTCGGCCTGGTCCAGCTCGATGCTCTCAGACAGCCCCATGCCCTCCTCTTCCTGTAGCGGTGTCACAGCGTCCCCCCCCCCCTCAACTAGTTCCTTCTCGTCCTCATCCTTGTCAGCTTCAGCCTGACCCTCATCTGAGACAGAGAGACCAACATGAATGAATGAATGAATGAATGAATGAATGAATGAATGAATGATGAATGATAATTTTATTTTCATGTCTGGCTGCCCGATTGGACATTTAAATTAATTAAATCCATTAAGAATTTAAGATTACTGAGTTTGAAATGAAGGATGGCCTAAAGCTGGAAAATCCTTTGTGCACCAATGAAAGCATGCCCTATGCACCTGAGTCTATTTGCTGGAACTTCTTTTATTTTTGAATATAGGTTAATGTATAAAGTAGCATACTTTACTTTTCAATTAAAACATATGAATATACATGTCTTGATTATGGCTATATATAAAAAGTAGAGCGCGCACATCCACTCAAAATGCAGGTGCAGGACAAAAGCAATGAAACATATAAAAAGAAATAAGAGTCCGCACACTGCTCGACTTGCTCCCAGTTGATTTATTTTTAACTTTTCGGTCAACAGGGACCTTCCTCAGAAAAATATTATGATTATGATTGATTATGGCTATAGCCTGCTATCAATTGCTTTTAAGGTAATATTTGAACGGGATGTTGACGGAACGAAAAGGCAGAGCTAAACTGTGAGCGTGAGGCAGCGCCCGGACAGTTTACGTCGTGGCGCACCGGCCGAAAGAAAAACAAACGTGTGAAGATGGCAGACACACCGGCTGTAGTTGCTCCCAACCAGCCAACAATTTAGCAAGCAATGCTATTAAAGCATCTACCCAACTCGGAAAGGGCGAAACGAATCACAAAATCCATCGCAACTTTTATTGCCATGATGGATATACGTCCGTCTGTACTCAGTCGGTGAGAACCAGGGATCCCGCGCTTTGGAGCCCAGGTACAATGTCCCATCTCGCCGGTTTTTTACCGACACAGTGATCCCCAGACTGTACAATGAGACCAAAGCCGAAGTTATGGAGTCACTGAAGAATGCGGGTAGGATAGCTCTAACTTGTGATGCGTGGACATCCATTGTTACTGCGCACATCACTGAACACTGACAGTGGCAGCTAGCGTCTCATGTACTCCAAACAAGAGTGATGAGTGACTGGTGCAAATGTGGCAAATGTAACCTTCCAGTTGACACATCTCTTCCATTTGCTTTGTTTATAAAAGATAATGGTAGTAAATTCATCAGTTTATTTTAATTATGGATCACTACAATGCAATTTAAATTCACTTTATTTTAAAAGTAGTAACATAGTGAGAAAAAGAAAGCATGTATTGGAAAAAAGATGCATCAAGATGCATCTAAAATCGATGCATCGAGATGCATCATAGCCCTCTGAATAGAAATCGAATCGTGAGGTGCCTACCTAGAGATTCCCACCCCTACTATTTATGTCTATTTTCAAAAAGTTTCAAGACTTTGGATTTTTTTTCTCACAAATTCACAAACTCAAGGATTTCATGGACCCATGGGAATCCTGCTGTCAGTGTTCTCACCAGAATCGGTGGGCTTGGCAGTGGCCACACTGCCAGACTTGGTGAGGGTGGGAGGAGGTTCGGGGGCGTTCTTTGAGAGTCGTCCTCGTTTCTTCTTGACTGGTGGCGGGTCATCGGGGGAAGTTAACGGCACGGTGTGGTCGGCCTGGTCCAGCTCGATGCTCTCAGACAGCCCTATGCCCTCCTCTTCCTGTAGCGGTGTCACAGCGTCTCCCTCCCCCTCAACTAGTTCCTTCTCATCCTCATCGGCTTCAGCCTGACCCCCATCTGAGACAGAGAGAGACAAACAAAAGATTGGGAAAAAGTGGGAAATTGGGACGTTGCAGTACATTTGAATAGGATATCATAATTTAGAGGAAACAATAAGAGCAATTCCAACTTTAAGAACATTTATACAGACATCACAAAATGACTTTCAAGTTTCAGTTTTGTCCCCTTTATTTTCAAGGTCGTCAGTGAAAGCCAATAATTAATTCACAAATATGATTTTTATGATTCAAATATGTTTATTTATTTATTATTAAACAAACTGTGTGATACAAGTGCAAAATTGAGAGATTCACATGAGCGGAAAGGACGAGAGTAAAACCCTAATGCTCAGAAAAGATACGATGGCAGAAAGTTAGCACAGATGTGACACATTGCGCAAATTGCCAACCACCTTTCAAAAAAAGGTGTTGGTATTGCACCCCCAATTAAGATTGGAGTCTAAATGAACCACATTGATGAAATATTGGAAGCAATTGAGGTAATTAAATTGAAAAGAAGATTCTGAGAGCCCTGGTGAATGGTGAGTAGAGCTGGGTATTGGTTCAAATTTCAAGAATCGATTCGATTCCGATTCACAAGGTTGCGAATCGATTAATTTCGATTCGATTCGATTCGATTCGATTCCGATTCGATCAATTTTCAATATTGATTTGGTTAGTGATACCAAAACGTGGTTTTTGAGCTGTACCCTGAATTACATGACTGTCCAGTTATGTAACACAGGGGTTTCCAACCAGCCAAGTAGATACATGGGGAAAAAAGTTGCAGACCTGTTGTCAATTTTAATGGTTTTAGTTACACATATATTTACTCACCACGTGGTGACAAAGGGTAAATAACAGCCTTTTCATCTGTCAATAAAGACACTTTCACAATTATGCACAGTGATTTGATTTCAGCCTATATAATTTCTAAAAGTAGATATTAATAATGATCAAACATTTCCTTTCATGTTGCCTACAGTATTTATGTTTTTGTTTCAACTACAAACATAATTAAATGTCAACTTGAAACTATGTTTCAACTACCACACACAGCACAATATTTTAGCCTGTTTAGTTAAAAAAAAAAAAAAAAAAAAAAAAAAATTATAAAAAAAAAAATCGATCTCTGGACATATGAATCGATAATCGAGGATTAAAATGAAAATCGATTAAAAATCGGAGAATCGATTTTTTGAACCCAGCCCTAATGGTGAGCATATTTTTGGGTCTTTTTCGAAAGGTTTTGACTCAATTTGAGCAATGTGTCGCATCTGCCATCAATCTGTCATATCACAGGAAGCATTGGGGTAGGGTATAATTTTTATACACGCAGCACTCTGGCGCAGCATCGCGGTCGGGGGCTGTGGCGGCACCTTAAAATGTCGGTAGAAGAAGAAATGTTGCTAGGTCTCGGGTGACAGGCCCTGGTCTGAAACAAGTAGCCGATTTCCGCCAAACTTTGTCTTTTAGAACAATAACCGCTCACTTTTTGAAGCAACTAGGATTCTGATATGTTAAGGTTACTCCAACTGACCCTCCCGAAACCTTCAGAATACAAGGTGAGTTTAATGCCAAATACAGATTTCCACAAGTATTCAGACTCTAAGGGTGTTTTCACGCCTACTTCATTTGGTTTGGTTGAATCGCACTAGTCCTCCTTGGTGCGGTTGGGCACTGGGCAGGTGTGAATGCAGCAATTGAACTCTGGTGTGTAGAGCTGCAACGATTAATCGATCGACAGAAAAATAATCAACAACTATTTTGATAATCGATTAATCGTTTTGAGTAATATTTTAAGAAAAAAGGTCAAAATTATCTGATTTGAGCCTCTTAAATGTGAATATTTTCTGGTTTCTCTACTCCTCTATGACAGTAAACTAAATATCTTTGGGTTGTGGACAAAACAAGACAGAGGATGTCATCTTGGGCTTTGGGAAACACTGAACGACATTTTTTCACAATTTTCTGACATTTTATAGATCAAACAACGAATCGATTAATCGAGAAAATAATCGACAGATGAAAATAATAGTTGCAGTTATAATAATGCAATAGTTAGGTGCGCACCAAAAGTGGACCAAACAACCGCACCGAGACCTCTTTTACCTTTTTTCACTTTGATTTCCTGTTATCCTATACCTTGGGCCATCTCAAGTGCATAGGGGCAAATGGTAAATGGTAAATGGCCTGCATTTATATAGCGCTTTTATCCAAAGCGCTTTACAATCAGTAGGTAGTCTACATTCACCCATTCATACACCGATGGCGGCAGGCTGCCACGCAGGGTGCCTACACACCATCGGGAGCAAGGAGGGTTAGGTGTCTTGCCCAAGGACACAACGACAGCAGCTGGGAGGGAGCGGGGATCGAACCGCCAACCCTTGCGTCATTGGCCGACCCGCTCTACCTCCTGAGCTAAAGCCGCCCCATTCAACTCGGGCAGTTTGGTCTCAGGGGCAAAAAAAAAAAAAAAGTGCGACAAAAATCATGTACATGCAAATAAGGTACTGCAATGGTATAAATAATCATGCATGCATGAAATTTCACATAGGGGGAAGTACATACTCGCTGTCACAATTACGCAATGTCAAATACGCACACTGGTCCTGACCATAGACTGAATATATATAAAAAGGAGTAGGCTACACAGCATGGGCACACATTCTTATAATTTCAGCTGTCAAAAAACAACTTATATTTTCCATCCCGGGAGACAATCCAAGAGGGTTGGCAGCACTATCTGCTATTTACCTGGTGCAACAGTGAACCAGCTGAAAAACGAAACATGTATCCTTTTGGCATTTGGTGCAAATCAAGGAACCGGACTAACTGGTCTGAAAACGCCCTAGGGCGCTTTGAACAGAGTCAACAGACGAGCTATCAAAGCGTCTGAACTGAAGGTGAAACCATGCCATCTTTAAACTCTTAACTACTCCTTCATACTTTAGGGTGTATTATTCACACCTGTCTCGTTTGGAGCAGTTCCGAAACAGAGCGTTTTCCCCCTTGGTACGGTTCGTTTGGGGGAGTGTGAACACAGCAATCACACACAGAGGCGGGACAAAACAAGCGTGCCGAGATCGCCAAGAAAGGGTGGTCTCGGTCTGCTTCCAAACAAACTCTGTAGCGGTTTGTTTGTGGTGAGAACGTGATCTGACCTCGATCCGACACAACTGCAGGAAATAGTGTGCATTTTTTGATAAACCACCTGCCATAGTCAGCTGCGCTGTGCGTAATGGCCTGAAGAATGAGCATTTTTATCGGTTAAAAACATCTTCATTCTTCAGATCCTGTTTTGGCGACTTGTGAAACTAGCGTTTGCAAGGATAAACTTTGGGGGATTTTTGCATGATTAATCATGCAATTGCATCAGCAGTTTGAACTCGACTCGATATGCTAAATCTCCAATATGGTAAATGAAAAACAAGTCTTGGTCATCAGAGCCAGCCTTCTTTGTGATAAGATTGCCGACAATCAGGTGTTCATATTCATATGCTAATCCTCTGAAGTCTCTGTGATAGTAGGCCTAATAGCAGAAGTTGTGAGGATCTTCTATCTCCAAATTCCGGGAGGGGGGGGGGGGGGGGGGTTAGATAAATAAACTCTTTATTTGTCTGTCTCTCTCTGCTCCCGTACCCGACGTACAATGTAGGCCTACCCAAAACACACATTCTTATAATCATATAAAATCTCTGGGATTATTTTTTCCATCCCAGGAGGCTATTAGCCTACTGGAGTCTCCTGGCCAATCCAGAAGGCCAAATACTATTTGGACCATTTAATTTGTGGCCGTGTGAACACAAACAAACTAGGCAGAAACACAACAATTGTATCACTCAACTCCCTACCCTGAATCACAAAGCAAACGAGCTACAGGTGTGAATACACCCTACCCTAGGGCCCATTCCATTGCACCCCCCGCCCCGTCCATGAGAGACCAGTCAGGCGAGTCATCCGTCATCCCTACCTCATCGAGGTAGGCTAGGAGCGGGTCCCAAATGGTTGAAAACTTTTTAAGTGAATTGGTCCTCAGGAACCTAGGCTCTCCATCCGTATAACAGAGGTCATGTCCGCCAACCACAGTTGGAAAGAAGGTGAAGAGTTTTTTTTTGCAACAGTCCTCCTGTGTCAGAGACTGCTGCACAGCTGTAGGGAAGTTCGGAGACGACACCGAGCACCACTTTTATCACCTTAATTCAGCTTAAATTTATCTTTTGTACTGACAGTTCACACAACGTATCATATATACATAAGACCATTTAGCTAATTCTGCTCTCATCCACAATATCAAAATATAAACGATGTAGTGAATAGTTTTTGAGACATTGACGTTTGTTTGGCAATTGGCACAGCTTTTCAGCTTTATATATACTGTCAATGGCTTTATGCCATACTAGTTTCTGCTGCAGTGGCACCCGGAAGTACATTGTTGTTCGTTTCGTCGAACACGGGGAATGCAGTTAACGTTAGTTAGAAAATTAAAGTTGCGAGAGTAATGTGAAAATAACATTTAAATGGCACCAACCTGCTCGGTGTAACCGCACTTCGGGGTTTAAAACAGCGTCCAGCAGGTTTCGTAGTCGGTCATTCTGCTCTTTAGAACGAGACGCTTCCTGCTCGTACTCGGCTATCGTTCCTTCAACCAGCCCAAATATATCTTCAACAGCCGCAGTTAGCCGCTGCTTCACCAACACTCTCAGCTCCTGGGCTTTAACGGACATGATTACGCTGCTTACCGACTCAAAACCATACCCAAAACACAAGATCGATATCAAACAGTCTCTTTAGCTAGCTAGCACTGTGTTGCAACGGGTTGGAACTTGCTTCTTCTCCTTGTCAGGTAGGTGCGTAGGTACTTCTTCTTCCCCGAGGGGAAATTCCTCTCTTCCGGGAACGAGCGTTATGTCAACTTAAAAAGCTTGTAGGCTACCGAGAGAATAGTTAAAACCTTAGGAAAGACGAGCGAAGGGCACGACCTCCATTCACATAGTTATACATACACACACAAGTCTACTGCCGCCTTAAACATGTAAACTAGACGTTAGAAAACCTCTTCTCCATGCTCTGCTCACGAAAGTTTACAGACCCCTGCCGCCATCTTGTGTGACGTCACGTTGCTTGCAGACTGCACAGAGGCGTGCCCATGGGGCGGGCCTTGTAGCAGGGGTGTGGTACCTTGAAGTATTTCCTGCTTGCTGTGTTTTCTCTCTCTCTCAAAAACAGTTTTATTTGAGCTTTTCATGTCAAAAGAAACATACAATTAACATAGACATCTTGTAAGATAAACCATACTACAATACCACCTGAATGTTGTCAAGGTATATAAAGATAAAGAGAAAAATATATATAGGGGGCTACCCATTCAAGCTGTATATAAAAAATAAAAATAAAAACAAGAGTAGGCAGGCTTAGGACAGGGACATTAAATCAAAACAAGAAAAGAGATATATCACCACAAATCTTTCTTGCTATTTGACTAGAAAACATTTTTTAAGGGATATAAAAAAAAATCTAAACCAAGAGGGCTTGCTATTTCTTCATTTGCTACAATTAATATATTTCCCCAAAAGAATGATCATATTGATCATGTCAGAATTAAATGAGTTTAAATGATCCATATAAAACAAATATGAGAAATTTCAAAAGTCAGAATGTTGTTTATCTTAAATAGTATATTGTTTTTAATATCTAATCAAAACCTTCTGGACAGGACATGAGAAAAACATGTGTTCTAATGATTGATCTGTTGCATTACAAAAGCTACAAGGGTCTACTTCAAATTTTAACCTTTTTTTAAGAAACTATGCAACTGGGTAAACCTTATGGACTATTTTGAAATGAGTCTCCCTAACCTTCGGTGAATTAGGCCATTTTAGAATGTGCTTTAACCATTTTCTAAAATATTTTCTAAATGTGGAGCTTGTATAACCCTCTATTATAATCATATCATAGAATGCTTTGAATTTAAAAACATCACTAATAAATTTGTTATATTTTTTGTTGTTTAAATTACAATCTTTAAACACCAAATTGCTGCTTTCACATTTGAGTACATTAAGGAGTTATGGATTGACTGAATCAGTGATGGAGGAATTGCTTTACAAACCTTACTATATTCTCTAGGAGTGCAATGTAAAAGGCCATAGTCCATAAGGTTACTGTTACAGTCCAATAAATCATTCACAAACAAAATGCCCTTTTCATACCAATCAATTTTAAATATTGATTTCCTATTAATTGTAATCACTATATTGTTCCATAGAACATCGTTCCATAGAAAAGACTTTATAGGTATGCTTAAGAGTTGCCGTGTTGTTAAGTTTCACTAACAAATCAAAGAACCCGGCATATTCAAAACATAGTGCCTAACAGCTTTTGTCTATTGTCATTTCTCTGCATTGGATTTTGGATTGTCACAGTTGTTTTTCCATGTTTACATGCACTTTTTTTTAATCATGTATTGTCATGTCAGTGAGAAAAAAGTGGTCCACATAGCAAAGTATAGCATCTTTTGGTGGCTGATACAAGTGACGCAGTCATTTTGTGCTGCGGCAACAAAATTAAAACGTGCATCACTCATGTAATTGATATTTTAACATATTTATTATCCAAAAATTATTGTATACATCACTTATGAGTTATGACATGGTTCCGACGGTCCTGCGCTATGTTTGGTAGTGGTCCATAGGTCATGGGGTTGAGCGCTGTCCCCTGAGTGAAACAATATGCAACAAGATCTATTTAAATAATGTTAATGAATGCATAATCTTTTCCGCTGACCTATGTAGAACCATATAAAACAAAAACAGCAAAATCCCTTCATTTGTTGCTTAAAATGTATGTGCAGCATTATTGGGGGAAATATGAAACAGAAAAAACAATCATTTCTCAAGCGAAAAAACTACTTTAAATCAATTGAGACATACATAAATTAAGAACTTTCAAACAGTACAAACACACATAGCAGAGGAAAACAAAGACCGATGGAATAATATCTCTTGACACACTGACTGAGGCATTATTATTCAAGCCTACATGCAATGCAAAATAAACTTGTAAAAACCTACAGCAGTCGCATTATGTATTTACATTAGTGCCATGGTAGACGCAGAGACAAACAAAATGGTCGTAGAAATGCAAGGTAGCTGTTTTTTGAGTGTTAGTGTTTTAGGGTGGAATTTTGCTTTAAAGTAGATGCATTTTGGTGGAGGGCCCACAATTCCTTGTAGCGCCGCTTAAGGCAATGAGTTGGAGTGAACACAGTGAATAGATTTAGGCTTTGTCTCCAATGTGGACACTGTTCATTAAAACCCTGTCCAAAAATGCTGGAATCATAAGGATAAGCACTTCATATTGCAGCCCCGCTGCAACAGTGATTGGTGTATTTTTTTTACGTAACTTTTGCCTTGTGCAGATTCAATATATCAATTTTGCTTTCTGGGGCTACCTGAAGGAGAACGTTTATTCTCTGAAAGTTCAAAGCCAGCAGTAGCTCTATGCAGCAGCGAATCACTGATGCCTGCATCACTGATATCACTCTTAAATGCTTTGTTGGATACAAATAAATAATTGTAACCGTATTATTACCAATACAGTACTAGTACAGCTGTTGATTCAACATGGTTTGACTTTTGTATGTATTTGGGCTCATTCTGTGAAGAGTGAGTCCTTTCCCTGTGATTCCAGCCTTTTCAGTAGTCTCGGTTTCCAGACGTTTGGTGAGCGGCGCCAACAGTGCCACCTGAAACGGATTAAGACTGAGAGCTGAGTCTACCTTTTCAGACACCCCATAGAACAATACAGACTACCGCTTAACCACAGTGATCCAGTGATCTGAGTCAAAATATACCTGAATCAGGGGACTCACCTGGTACCACATAGGCGGCCGACCTCGGTTCGAATCCGACCCATGGTCCTTTGCCGCATGTCATATATATATATATATATATACACACACATATATATATACACATATATATATACACGTCACACACACACACACACACACACACACACACACACACACACACACACACACACACACACACACACACCTGAATCAAAAATCTAAATGACTGAATGAATGTCAGTTCAATCAATTACATAAATAAGCACCGGTTTTAAACGACACAACTACACAAACAAAATGTACAAAAAGATTCATTTCATTTCAAGAACTTCAGGTTCAAATTATCCCTGGCCTTAAAAAGTGGACACGTCAACAGTTTGTCTTCCAAGAGAAAACCCTCATTGAAGGAGAAAGATGCACTTTCCTCCCGGAGGGTCTTTGGCCTGCTTTGTAGTCCCTTGCCTCTCTGGAAGTAGATGTGCTTGGTCATTCCTGACCCAGCATCAGCGTTCACACTGCAAGCAACATGATCAACAAGTCAGAAGTCCATTCATTTCCGCTCGAGATGCGTGACCTGGGGACTAAAGACGACAGGTATGTTTCAAAAACGAGGTTTGGAGAACAGTTGCATCCATCGTTGGGGTCGATGAGGAGCTCTGAAGTCACGGTCACCTTTCTATTTTCAATAAATGCTACTTAATTAGCGCAAAACTTCATTCTACATAGATGCAGTCGGAGCCTGTCGCACGCACCACCCACAGTTGGTCAGAATAGAGCATCAGCCAGGCTGCTTGCAGTATGAACGCACGGTACGAGACACCGGGCCTCCCGCGTCTAGCTGAAGCACACAGGTCCTACGGTGAAGCCAAAGTGCTGGGTTACTTCATTGCTGCCGAACACTGCCAGGTCCCTGAGGGGCAGCAGCTGGAGGTCTTCACTCTCAAACTGGAAGACAGACTCCCGGGATCCTGACTCCAGCTCCTCTGAGGGCTGTGGGAAATGAGATGTTTGAAATCACACAGAGAACAACTGAATCCAGCGATTTTATAGCAGCCAGTTCCGACATGGGTGTTACCTTTACTCTGTTTCTGTGCTCCGTTTGTCTTTGAAACACTCTGAGAAAGGTGCTGGGTGGGGGGTGAGACCAATATAGCCGTTTGCTTATGTGAAGGGCCGATATTCGCCTCTTCCATGGCAGTATGCATTAATAAAAATAATTAAATCTGTCTAACCAATAAAGACATTTTATGGTTATAATGCATTTTTTAAGGATCTTCATTAAGTTGAAATGGCAGAATCCAGCAACTTTGGTATGTCAAAAATGATCGGCCAACTCTCACCGCTGAAAATGTACCATTTAGATTTCTTGTGTGCACAACTCCCACATCAGCACATCTGTCATCATCACTATCCACTTACCACACAGTCTCGTAGTGTCCCTAAGTAACTCTGCCGCCGAGTGTCAGCCAGGAACTTGACCTCTCTCTCCATGAGGCCCTGCCTGCTCCCTGGCTGGCAGGAGTAGGTGATGTCCTGGGTGGAGTATCTGCTGTTCAACCTCAGAAACCTCATCTGCACCACGCCTGCTTCCGGATACTCAAACTGGCATTGGGGAGGTTGGATAAGGACATGTGATGTGGATAAATAAATAAAAGAAAAAACGGTAAAATCCGTCAAGCAAATAAAGAGCAATTTGTGGATCAGACACTCACCTGGAAGCCCTCTGCAACTGTACTCAACCAATGGAATGAGTTATTGGTGCCAGAATCCTTCAGCCAAGCTTTTACGGGAACCTGTGGTTTGTCATTATTCACATGTTATTACATTAATATATCATGTTATTACCAACTATTAAAAGATGCAATGTGTAGCAGTTTAACTTCAATAAATCATTTCCACATACATTTTTGAAACATTAATTACTATAAACAAACAAGACCATCAGCAAGAAGACTGGCAGCCTCTACTGGCATCAACATTTTATATTCTGAAAACAGGAAGAGGATGCTAACGCTTTTGGTGTTTCTGCTGCCAAGGAAAAAACTACTATTAACGTCCACAGAACTCAACAAAACATCTGTGATGCGTGAAACCCAGAGACCCATACGCAACCCTGCAACATTTACATGAGGTGGCAAATTAATGTTGCTGCCTGTTTTATGGTCCTGTAGATTTATGGTATCATAGCCTAATGTCCTAATTTCTGGGTTAGTACACAATTCTTTTGACATCTGAATCGGGCTTCTATATGAACGCTCACCTTGGAAAGGGATTGCAACATCAAATCTTGTGCATTGGTAAATGGGACTGTGGGGAACAATGCTAATGTGTTGACTCATGCCAATTTGTGTTACCTGCTTGTTTCCAGTCCAAAGAGTCAATTGGTTAATGTAATTATACCAACGTATCCCAAATAATTTGACAAAAATGACTACTGGAGATAGTGCCTTGGGAAATGTTCTCGGTCTGAGTGTGTGCTGCTGATACCTGAGCCTGGAGTGGAGACAGGCAGGTCTTTGGCTCAGCGGTGAAGTCGCAGTGGACCAGAAAAGCATCAGCTGGACTGCCCTGGTTAGGATCAATGTAATACATCCCTGAAAAAATACAAGTATAATCCATCAATAAAATAAAATACAACAGTAACATGTAATGTTAATTTTGACAGCAAATTTTGATTTAGCTTTAGTCCTAGTCTTCTATTTATAGCTTTTATTTGTTGACAAAAATGTCAATAGATTTCCTCAGTTTTTGCCATCGTTTGTTCGCTTGTTTTAGTCAGATTTAGTCTAGTTCTTTCATCAGTGAAAAAGGGTAGCTTGTGTCACCGTGTCTTTATGAATTTCCCCATGGGGATAAAGAAAGGATAACTTAACAGTTCCAGCCGAGCAATTTGATTGGACAAGAGGCATTCCAGCCGTGCTGATAGTTAGTATAACATCATCATACAGTACGTCACTTTCCAGTAGCAGCAGCTGGACTGCACTCACTACATTAAAGTCTTATACCTGCTTCTCCTACCAGAACTTTTTACTCCATTATATTACTGTACTCTTGTTAACTACATCATGCACCTATTTAATGCCTATTTAACACTCATATTCATTTATATATTGGACTTGCAATTTGGTCTTTTGGATATCTTCTTTTTATCTTCAGATTTTTTTTTCTGATTTACCCCCCATTTTCTCCCCAATTGTACTTGGCCAATTTCCCGCTGCTGCCCCGGTCGCTGCTCCACCTACGTGTCGTTCTGCGGAAAGTTGTAGACTAGCACCATGCTTCCTCCGGCACATGCGCAGTTGCCAGCCACTTCTTTTCACCGCCCCGAACAGGCTGTCTTCTGAATATTGATATGACCGCTACACTGCATACTTACATTAAGACAAATTCCTTGTCTGTAATCTTTACATATTTTGGCAATAAAAATTATTCTGATTCTGATCACGGGACACTTCACAGCTGTTCTAATGTAATGATTAGATTTGCATTCAAACAGCGTTCGCACGTAGTAGGGACAGTGATATATGAATACAGTTTATTTAATTATGAACTGTAAACTGAAAATGTCTGTGCTAACCTAAAAGTAGCTAGCTTGCAGTCGGGAAACAGTTTACCTGTTGCTTGGCAACACTTTGTAGTAGTGTTGAGGGAACTATTTTTGTTGGCGAGACAAATAACAGACAAAAATCATCTGGTGTCTCAAGTTACTTTAAAAAAATAAACAATGACAACCGCTTTGGGGGAAAGTATTGTATATAAAGCTATATAATCTGTATTAAAAAGATTTCAGTGAGTGTGTGAAATCAGTGTGTGAATGCGTGCGCACTAGGAAGTCGTCGTTTGGTTGGGCAGCGGCAGAGGAGGGGGATCACGAACCCCACCCTAAAGGTTTTTGGGGGTCGTGGCTCAAAAAGGTTGAGAACCACTGAGATAGACCATCTAACTCCTTTATCATCTCAGAGGCAAGGGAAATCCTGTTTTACACCATATGGGACCTTTAATTTAGAAGATTGTCCCTTGTGTGTCGATTTCTGCTCAAGTACTATTTACTATAGTGGTGGTACTCTCTCCAATATAGCTATATGATAATTGCATGTTTTACACAGTGGTGATGTGGTAAACAAAAAGGGCTAAACTACATGTCTGACCTCCATTCAGTGATGATCAAAAGGCATCCCAAACACCCACATAAACAAATAATCAGTATGGTATGTAAATGTCCTTCTCAGAGCAGTAATGAACAATCCTATGACAATCTCACCGTTAGAGGAGTTGGGGTGGGCTAGCCAGAGCTCCAGGCATGTAGTGGCTGGGTGTTGCTTGGTGCCGTCTGGTGGATCTATGAACCAGCGTAGCTCCCTCTGCAGGGAGTCCAACAGAGTTTGGACCAGGACGTAATTAGGCTTGTCTGACAGGTACATGAGGTCCTGAGATATTGGATAGAAAACAGAGGAATGCGCTCAGATGTTCCAGACCAGATACATTAAAGGTGCTACATGAAGCCTTTTAACATCAATAAAGCAGTACACATTCATTTTGAGATATTAGCATAATTACAGGAGCTTGAAGAAAGAAAAGTAAACTCAACTTTAGGTCAGTCATTCGCAACCGGTGGACTGCAAAGGTATTGCAAGTGAGCAACCAAATAATTTGCAACATTATGATTTTCATAAAAATATTATTATTATTATTATTATTATTATTATTATTATTATGAGAATGCATTTCTCCATCTTTGAATGATACCATTAGTTAATTTGTAATCAATTATTCGTTAATTAGCATATTGCAGACAGCCCCTCACTTTTAGTTTCTGATTTCTGTGTGGTGCTGATGGACAGCTCCTTTTATCGTTGAAATAGAAAGTGCTCTAAGAACACATTATTTGGCCTCCTTACGGTTTACAGTCTGAAGTGGCCAGCTGGCCGCAAACATTTTTGAGATTTTCAAGTGGGACATGAGTCAGAAAAGGTTGGGAACTGTTGGGAAGGTTTAGGTCATGTAACAGAATGCATGGCTGATACTGACACTTGGTTCAAGAAAATATTTGAAACAATTTGATTTGCATTAGAAACAAGTAATGTTATTTCACACTACCGACAGATTTTTCCACTTGGTCTAAGAAAAATATGATTTTATGAATCTTAGTATAGGATTTAATGACTTGATGGATATAATTCTAACTTCTATGCATTAGGTCTAGTGTAGATTCACCCCTTTTGGGGGCAAAGTTGTCCAGCAGTGGTTAATCGACCAATCAGAGCCCATATTCCCAGTGCACATCTCCACTTTGACAGTGACAAAACCAAAACTAGAGACATTACTGAGCAACAATTTATAGGTCATAGGTTGCTTTGGCCTTTCTTGTTTTTTTTTTATTGTTTGTGTGATACCATCATCAGCTTAGCCTAGATGTTAGGAATTACTGGAAATGTTTGATGTACAATTGATTTATTTGGGTGTAATACTTTAATCGGTTCTATTGGTGAGCTTCACAGACAAAACAGGTAGCGAGCTTGAAACTAGCACTAAGCTAGTTTTCACTTGGATTCTGAACCTTACACAAGACTGTCTCTAACCAGTGGGCTATCCAGTTACCAGTTACACTTACCTTCAGCTGAGTTAGTGTGAGGTTCAGTGAGGTTCCTGGTGGCCCAGGTAGACCAGGTGGACCCTGACAAACAGAATGCAACTCATGAGTACAATCACTCCAAAGGACACACCCTTACAGTAATACTGAATTCAAGATGAATGCTTATGCAAAATTGCGCTGTAATGTCTACCACTTGAATATGAGCACATCAACTCACGGGTAAGCCTCTCTTTCCGACAGCACCTGTTTGTCCAGTAAATCCCTTGAGGCCCTGGTGATCAGTGATCACAAACACCATCAAATTAGAAAATCGGTAAACATGGCTTTCAACAGCCTCCATGTCAAGCAGTCTGGCTTTGTTTTGCACATACCCACCTTCTGTCCAAACAAACCCTGACAAGAGAAAAAATAGACAGATGTTAAGAGTCATGTTTAGTCCATCCAACCATGCAGTTGTCATTCTTGGCCTAAACCATTGATTACTGGAGATGACTTACAGGCAACCCAGGTAGGCCTGGAGCACCCCATCCCCCAGGTGGACCAATGTCCCCCTGAGGAGAAATGATGAATACCATAATTATGTATCTACTGTATTTGGAAGCTCATATCTACTGACTTTCCCATAACATGGAAACACCGCGTTAGCTCACCTGCTCTCCCTTCGGACTGGCTCTCCCTGGCTCTCCGACAGGGCCTTGCACCCCCTGAAACGGCGAGAGGTTATAGTTAACTCGGCGCATGCGTAAGAGCATCACACAGTCAAACAGTGAATGACATGGAATACTACACTGATGCATAAATGTGCCTGATCACGGAGGTACCTTCAACCCCTCTCCACCGTGAGGGCCGAGCCGTCCTGTAATTCCAGTTTCCCCCTGCATCATTGGAAAAAAGAAACATGATCCGATTGGATCGTACACTCGCCTCAGCACATTCATGTCTACGATGTCCAGTTAGAAGATAGGTATCGTACCTTCAAGCCCGCTCCACCCATTTCACCTTTTTCTCCACGCGAGCCACCTTCACCCTTTAGAGACAGATTGTGAGAGGGAAGAGAGGTTGACTTGAGTTGTAGGACTCCTCCTAGCAGAAGTAAAACAGTGGTTCCAAACATCGATGAGATGAAAAGCTAAACAGAACTCACATAAGCCCCTTGTCTCCCTTGAAGACCAAATGGACCGACATCTCCCCTCTTTCCCTGGAAGGCCAGAGAAAGTTCAAGACTTGATTAAATGAGATACCCCACATTAACTTGAAAGACATCTCACAGCTGACAAACATTAACATTACTGTATGTTAAAGGTTCAGATTTGTACTTTGTACTTGTAATGGCCGATTTGCAGACAGTCACAACTGACCTTTTCTCCTGGTTTTCCTCTTAAGCCTCTGCTTCCAGCTTTTCCTCTTTTCCCCTTTTGCAAAGGAGCAACATTAGATTTTAGAATCACTTCAAGTTCCTATTCAGTTCAAAAGCCAGTGGTGTCATCCTACCCTCTTCCCGCCGCGTCCGGTCTTCCCCGGTCTTCCGCTTCGACCGTCGTCGCCCTGAAGTGCAATGCAGTGAATGTAAGACTCCAGTCCAATTGAAACTACAATTCATGATTTAGTGATGTGAAGACCCCTTAAGTCCAAGTTTAGTATGTCTCTTTTTACATGAATTGAAGGTTTGCATGGTCCTTTATGTGCAGAGTATTATTCTTGTATAATGTGCAATTTAATTTAATTTAATTCCAGTAAGCACCTATTTTATTTTATTTTATTTTATTCTATTTTTATTTTATTTTATTCTATTTTATTTTATTGACTGTTTTTTACGTTTAGGGAGATACTGTGTGATACTGTTATGCTATGTTGTGTTATGTGGATATTTCATGCCTAAGTGCGAGCAACTGCAACTTGTCCCAATTTCCCCCCGGGGATCATTAAAGTCTTTCTGATTCTGATTCTGATTCTGATTCTTGACTTTGGGACCCATGAAACCCATTTGAAACCCATTTGTTTTCTTTTAAAACAGAGAAGTAATTTCACCCTTTCCCAATGCAGTTTCACCCTTTTGATTTTCTTAATATAAGGCAGATATCAACATGTTGATGGGAAGGGGCGGGTCCAGTGGAGTAGAGTCCAGAGAGTATCAATGACAAATATCATTCCAAGCTATAATTCCACATCCTTTTTCCAGGCCAAGTCTATCAGTCCTGACTTCATCCTTTGAGATTTAGTGGGTCCCAGGTAAAAAAACAAAAAACAAGAAGGGGTGCATGTATGTTTTTTAACATCAAATTTTGTTTACTTTCAAAGGAATCCCCCCCTTATATAATACTAGAATAATGGCTTGTTAAAATGAATATTTGTGCAATGTGAGCTTCAATTTGAAAGTCTCTTATACTTAATCCATGAAAAATGTATTTTTTCCCATTTTCTTTGGAGATGCAAGGTTTTTATCCAACAGCAAACTGTATGACAGAAAACATACTGCAGGAGGTACATATGAACAGACAGAGAACTTTGATCTGACCTTTCGACCTTTCTGTCCTTGCCTTCCCTCTGGCCCAGGTCTACCATTTGGCCCCTGAAGAGAGTCAGGTGGGGGAATGGAGCGTCTTATTTAAAGGTATTCAGACTATACATACAACAAACTTATCCGGGAATTGTCGACGTGTGGGAATGTATGCTTTGATATAATGCGAGGCAACACTGACCTGTGGTCCTGGTGGGCCAACAGCCCCTGGAAGTCCCATCTCACCCTCGATCCCCTGGAGGACGTGACAAAAGCACAAGACATCTACTGATGTGGGTCCAACAGACTCATTACATTTACATAAAAGCAATGATCAAATGATCAGGCAATATGTCTATCATCATGAATATATTTTTGTTAGTGCTACATAATGTTGATATTGTCATTAAGCATGACTAAATCCTTCTCAGATTAATTGTGTAATTACCATAAACAAATGTGACCATGGTGGAGACTATTGGTAACCTCTATCCAGTGTTGTGCATGAACGCGCTCACTGAGCAAGCTCATTATTTTGATGAGCGGTGAGCTGAGCGAACGAACAGTGAGCGACGCTCACACAGGCGGGGGTGAACGGCGCTCTTATCCTTCTTTTTCTCGCTCTCTTCTTACCTCGATAATTTTCCATTGGCCATTGTGTACATGTGTGTGGTAATTTATATAAGAGTAAAACCGGTTTTGCCTTGCTGCGCTTCCCTTCTCACCGTGAGTCACACCCACCCACCCACTCTCTCACACACACACACACACACACACACACCCAAGGTGGTGTCCTGAACTTTGAGCTACAGTAGCTCTTGTTAAGTGTGAGCTTGCACAACAATGCCTCTGTCTCACACCAGTTTTGTTGTTCTTGGTAGTGTTTCTCAAAATTAAGACCACATTTGCCATAAACCCTGTTGCTTCCTGGTCAAAAACAGGTACTGGATGAATTTAGAATTTGCCCAGGTTTGAATAACAATGATGAAAGCTGATTCGTGCATGCCGGGGATCCTACAAAGCAGCAAAATACCTTATTTGTTACAACTCTAATTGTATAGAAAAACTGCAGATTGGTACTTGCAGAGTAAAAAGTGATTTCGACATCCTGATCGAGCAGCCCTAGTTTTCAGTTTGTGTATCCATAACATTACACCGATCATAAAGTGAGTTTTTGTGTGTGGTCTGGTCTTACTTCTGATCCTAGTGATCCTGTAGGTCCTTTATCACCTGACAGCCCATCAGGACCCTGCAACCAGGAAGAGGAATCATCTCCATCAGTCATTCATAAAGCAATGGAATCTGTCTGAAGCCTTCCAGTATGAATTGTACCGTACATATAAAAAACACAGCTGTGCCAAGAGCGTTTACAATCTCAGGTTATGAATATCTCTTTTTGACAAAACAGTCAAAAACATTGGTGATACCCACCAGCTCTCCTGGCTCTCCTTTCTCTCCAAGGTCTCCTCTTGGCCCCTTTGGTCCAGAAAAACCCTTGGGACCCGTATCACCCGGTCTTCCCGTAGCCCCTCCAGATGCCTTGGACATAAAAATTTGGTTTTCTAAATGGGCAAGATTGTTGCCATTACCTTTATTTATTTATGCAGGTAAAGTGCTGTGCACATTGTTTCCCTCAATAACAACACAGAGTTCCATGACTGTAGCTAGAGAGATAACAGAGAAATGAACACAACAGTCATTCTTCTACATTCGACTAAATTATTGTCAAAAGTGAGACTTCCCTAGCAACCACAGGGAGAACTGAAGACAATAACCTCAGCAAAAGTTGGTAAAAACAGGAAGCGTGCTCAGACGCTGATTCAGCTGAATAAATCACCCAGTATGATTCAACACTTGACCATGATTGGTTAGAGATCTCACAGAGGTAGACAGCCGCTTCTCGCCATCAGCTTGTTATCCGGTTAGAAATCTATGCTGCTACATGTCCAATTGATGTAGATAGGCTAATCTGGCCACTTGTTAAGTGAGAGCTGATCCGGGATTCTGTACTGAATTGCCCCCCCCCCCCAAAAAAAAACATCTCACTCCAAGCTGAAACTTGCAATATACCCGCTACAATAAAATAGACCACCACTGAACACAGGTGCAAGCAAAACACTAACGAAGGTTTCCAACTTCCAATCATTGAAGTTGGAAACCCTCATTAGTGTTTTGCTTGCACCTGTGTTTACCCTGCCTTTTCGACACAAAATGGCCCCCGTGAAAAGGGTATATTGTACAGTATTCTAGTTACCACTGGTCCAGGTTTTCCTATGTCACCTTTGACACCTCGGCTCCCTGGCACGCCCTGCATGGAGCACAATGTGAAGACAGTCAAACCAATATTGGTGTCAGATGGGTTATTACCAAGTGTGATTTATGACTCTAATCAGCAGCAGTACTATACCTTTGGACCTGGAGTCCCAGACATCCCAGTCAAACCAGCAGGCCCTTGTTCTCCCTGGAGAGAGGACGGGCACCGGTTAGGAAAAGACAATAACAGTTATATTTTATTGTACAGGATTCTGTCACTGATGTTGAACCTTGTATCTTCAAAAAGGGCGTTTTTTTTAAGAATTGAGGGTACGTTTAAGACAAATGGGGGGGGGGGAAGAGACAATAATGCATTTTAAATTTCAATTTGTTTTTGAACGGGTTTCATGGGTCATGAAGGGTCATGAAACGTTCCCTACCTACAGTCGTATAAAGGACTACATCACACTTGGGTTCAAGTAAAAGTGTGAAAAATTAGGACTGGGACCTTATGCTTACCTGACGATACGATTTGTTATGTGATATGAGAATCCCGATTCAATGCAACCATGATATGATAGGATATGATGTAATAAATAAAAGTTCAGTGATAAAGTCTGACTGCAGAATTAAGTTTAATTCTCAGCCACAAATCTTTCTAGCAATGCCAATAGCCCGCTAGAATGTAAACAACATTTTAAAAATGTAATCAAACAGTGACAAAAATATCATTTGGATGGAGAGCTTGTGAAATTGTGATTGACATGACATGTCACCAATATAACGATAAAATCTTCTGTCCCACGATACTGTCATTTTTGTATTACAGTATATACCAAATTGGACTTAAATTTGTTTTCTTTGACAGTAGAGCTGTGAGAATGTCTACCTTCTGTCCTGGTGGTCCATCAGGCCCTGCCATTCCAAAAATACCTGGAAAACCCTGGAGGGGGAAGATGCACATTCACAGAAGTGGAAAAAAGACACCTACATAACAAAGTGGACAGTAGGTAACAAAAATATCCATTTTGACAAAGTTATTTATATTTATTATTAGTATTCGTTTTCTTACAAAATAGTGAAAATTGCCATTGTGTGTGACATAATTACACTTGTTTCCAATGTAGTTTCACTTTTCTAGAAACAAGTGTCTTAAAACCTTTTAGTCCTTGGCTGACAGATTGGACCCTAATTTAAAGTAAGGTTTTATTTTATTTTATTTGTTTTGTTTTGTTGTGTTTTTTTCAAAATGGCTCTACAGCATTTGGAGGTCAACTCACCATAGCCTCCAATATCAGTAAAATACCACCAGCCTCACCTGTAGTCCCAACAAGCCTGATGGTCCAACTTTACCCACCAAGCCCCCTTGGCCCTGAGGGGGGAAAATCACAACTAAACTATAGCATCACATCAGCCAATAGCCAAGGATTATGCATAAATAGATAGATAGATAGATAGATAGATAGATAGATAGATAGATAGATAGATAGATAGATAGATAGACTGACAGCATCAAGGGTTCTTTACCATCAGCCCTGCATAACCATTTTCTCCTTTTGACCCCCTTGGTCCTTGGGTGCCCTGGACCCCTGGAGGCCCCTCTGACCCAGACACACGATTTCCCACTTGTCCCTATGAAAAACAAGTTGTTGTTGAGCGACCTGAGAGCTTCAATAAAAGGTTAAAAAGAGGCAGCAAATATGCTGGATTGCTTTATAGCACAGAACAGGAAGACGGCGCAGAACAGGAAGACGGCGCTGTTCTTCCAGAGCACACAGTTAAAGCTTGAGAAGCATGAGACAACTCTCATGTGGTCTACATTTTTTAGAAACACTGCCACTGACAATACAACTGGTGTGAGATAGAGGCTACCAATCATCTCCAGCATGGTCTCATGTGTTTGTGTTAGTAATCGTGCATTCACTCATATATCGTATTTAGTTGTGAGCACATGAACGGCCCTTCAATGTCGTATTTACGAGTCGGAGTTTCCGAGCAGTGACGTTGCGTGAGGATTCGGGACTACAACAATGGCGAAAAGTATGGAGTCCGTGTCACCCACTGACCCATTGATTCTGGGTCATCTGAAATGATGGCCGTCGCCATCTTGATTTTTCATCAGCAGAGTGGGAGGGAATGGGTTGAGTCCTTACGCAGCTTACCACGTGAGATGGGGGTTTCCTAGAGCAGCAGCTCCGCCTGCTATTGGTCCGTTATCGGCAAGCTGCGCGATCACTGGTCAGGTGCGACCTGTCAATCACCCCCTTTTCTATCGTCTATTTTACTCCAAACAGGCAAGTGATATAATAAATTACACCCCAACAGTTGTTATGAAAATGTGAAATTAGCTATACAGACCAAAACCGTGTTAAGGCCCAGGCTGTTAAGATGCTTACAAGTGTGAGACATTTTAACATGGGGGTGAACAGGAACGAGGGGACTTCTGAGCCCTGCCTCAAGTGCCCATTCGAGGAATTACAGCTTTCGGGGTTACTTCCACGTCCTTGTGGGAAAGGGGCAGAGCTTGCCCACTGGTGTCACCAATTGACTGTAAAAAGGTGCATATATAACGTTATTTTGTTCATAGCAATAATTTATTTTAGTAGTTGCACATTATGGCCTATGTAGCTATACCATAATGAACCACTGCTTGCTTTTGGTAAGACAACACCAGCCATCTAGCCAGCTATGTTTGTTGCACTTTCCGACCAAGAACACTTGAAGCTGCCGTAATTACCACGTCACCACTGGTAAATACGATATATCCGAGGAGCACATGAATGCACCATTATCCCAAGGTATCTCAATTAATTTGACAAGGACAAATTGATGCTTAAATCGCTACAGTCCATAGCACCTTTTTCATTTAAAGTGAAATTATAACATGGCAATGACCTTTGACCCTTTGGCACCTGGATCCCCTATAATCCCGTGCTCTCCAACATCGCCCTGCATAAAAAAAACAACAACAAAGAAAGTAAGGAAGGATGGCACCACCATGGCACCTTCTATCAGAACAGCGGCTGAATAAAATGCATAGAAACGACAAGTCAGCTGACCTCTTTGCCCCTCTGTCCAGGCTCACCCTGCAGCCCCTGTGAGCCCTCGGGTCCTGGCTCTCCCTTTGGTCCCTCTGTCCCTGGTCGTCCCCGGGGGCCCGGAGCTCCCTGTGTTACCGGGACGGTAAATTGTTTGACATTGGCTGCTGCAAGTTATTCTATCGCTCAAGTTATTTCATTAAAGCAATGTTTTAGTCTAATCCTAGTCTATGCTCAAAGTAAATTACATTTGTGGTGAAGGGGGTTATTTTTGTAAAATTCTGCAATAATGCCACAGACCTGGTCACCTTTTGTTCCAGGAGGCCCATCTTCACCCGCTGGACCCGGAGAACCCTAATGAGGCACAGGATTATACACATCAATAACAATGAAAGATATAGTGGCATTAACAGTACAATTTTAGACTCACTCAGTTGTTTCTCTGACTGACCTGTTGCCCGTCCAGTCCTAGTGGACCAACGTCACCACTCGGACCTAGTGTTCCCTAGAGAAAAACAAATGCACCTCAATACCAAGAGAGCATACCATAACATAGTCCTGGGGTTTGATGTATTTGATGCATGTATTAACACAAGGTATGCATGTCAATCTGTTAACCTGCTCTCCTTTCTCTCCAGTCTGACCCATCAATCCATCAGTCCCCGGCATTCCCTGTTGAAGTAAACATTGATATTGATTTCACACCAACATGATGCTATCATCAGCATACATGCATTATCGAGCGCAGCATCACACAGGACGTAATGTTTGATTTATATTGTGGTGTAACAGAGAGAAAGGTGAAAAGTACCCACTCACTGGAAACCCTCTGGTTCCGGCCGGACCTAGTAGCCCTGGAGGTCCTGGGCTCCCCGGAGGACCGGGGCTCCCCATGCTGCCCTCGAGTCCCAGCACCCCAGGTGGGCCCTGGAATGATTTGTAATAGGGAATATGAGAATAATGGAAAAGATGAGTGAAACTACAGTACGTTTACACAAAGTGTAAAGCTGTGGCTGATGGTGTTGGATCCAGCTGTCTTGTGATTGGTAAAGGTGTTCTGCAGGGATCCATCTCAGGTCCAGTTACATTTACTCACTATATAAATAATATTTTACTCCCCTCTCCGCATTGTAACAACCATTACTATGCGGATGATACCATTTTGTATAGTCTTGCCCCCACTCCTGCATTGGCCACTGCAAGCCTGCAGACTGCCTTTGATGCATTTCAGCGTTTCTCTCTTTAAATCACAAACTTGTCTTAAATTCTGACAAGGCTAAAATTTTATGGATGCTGTTTTCACGTCCCCTAGTCTGGACAATAGCCTTTGGTATTCATTCATACACTCCAAGGTGAGCAAATCAACTCTTAGAAATATCCTGGCATTTGGTTGGACATTAAGCTCTCTTTTCAGGCCCATGTACACCTTGCCAAAAAGCTGAGGAGAAAAATTGGCTTCCTGCACAGGAATAAGTCTTGCAGTCCATCGTGCAGTCACTAATAATGTCTGTTTTTGATTATGGTGATGTCATGTACATGCATGCTTCACCCACCATGCTGAAGCCGCTTGATGCCGTGTATCATTGTGCTCTGCGTTTTGTAACTGTTGATGGGTTTCTTACACCGCTGTACTTTATATGAAAAGGTGGGCTATTCAAAGAGAGCAACACTGTCTCTTGTTTATTTATAAAGCCCTATCTGGCAAGCTTCCTATGTATCTGTCCTTACCTCTAAGGTTTAATGGTATGAGTTATCAGACACACTCGCAGACACACATCAGACTGTTTATTCCGCGTGAGATGGGCAGTATTTTAAATACATGTTTCAAATACATTTGTGTATTTTGTAATTTGTATTTGGCTGGACCGAGAAAAATAAGATGTAATTTGTATCAAGATACTTTCAGACCTTGTATTTTGTGTATTTTAAATACATAAAATACTTTTTTCTTTAATTCTATGTTATTTGATTCTCAAATTGACACATTCTTACCATTGACACAGGTTTAAACTGTGGAGGGAAAAAATGTGACATGTCTGATTGGCTTACGCTCAGAACAAACTCAACCACAAATCAGAGGCAGAGTAGGGTGGGTCTTGAGTCAGACTTCACATCACTTCTTCGTCTAGTATGAAGCCTTGTGTTGGTGGAAATTCCCCCAGAGATAAATTACTAATATAAATTGATGATTAGATATTGCACGCACTGGCCTATCTGCAAATGAAACGGTTTACTGCATATTCAAACCAGTGTATCAAGACACAACTAATTATAAATTGGCAAAGTGGGTGGCAGTGTGTGTGGCGGCAGTGTGGGTCATGATTGTGATGTCATCAGTGATGTCATCAGTGATGTCACTCGATCAATTGTGATGTCATCAGTGATGTCACTCGAGCCACTGATTGCCAACTGTGATGTTACTCAGGCAGTTGTGATGTCATCAGTGATGTCACTCGAGCAACTCTGATGTATGAGCGGATGGCGCACATTTGCACGATGGCACCAAGGTGGGTGGGCGGTGTCTGTCTGTCTGTCAGTCATGATTTTGGGAGCCCGTGGAGCCGGCGATTTCCATAACTGCAGCCATGGCGCATCATCTCCAGGGATACTGTTATGATGTCAGATATCTAGGACTAACATGGTCAAAGTTCCAAAGCTTGAGGTAGAAATGCTGCCTGTAAGGCAAAAAAAAGCCCTCACAGAAGGTGATTAACAGCTGAAGTGAGGGAGAAATTAGCTGTGCTGAAAAACAGCTAAAACTGAAATGAAAGAACTGTAATGTGTTAGGGTACACAATAGGGTTGTGCGATGTCACCTAAATAACCATCGCGATGGTTCCACAGTGAAACATCGCGATGGATGTTGGCATCGTCGTTGACGGGGGGGGGGGGTTAATTAATGATTTATGAAGTCCATGTGGTGCTGTTTGGCTGCGCCACTGCAATGTACGTTCACGTTTATAACAGGACAGCTGAGCTCTACATGTCATGAGAGACCAGCAGGCTTGGATAGGTTACTACTACAGCACAGAGCCAGGCGATTCAAACAGTAGGCTATCACTACCAGCAATATTGAAAGGCGCAAAACAATCAAACGTTAACGTTACAGATCGTGACCAACAACGTGTGTGTGTTTAATTTAACTAGCTGGCAGAAAAGGGGCAGAATTACTGGCGGCTAACGTTAGATTTGTGTGGGCTCAGTTTTGAACCTAACATTGGGTTATGTTAAGCAGAGATAGAAACACAGCAGCAGGCAGCCTACACAGTATGTAATGGAGAGAGTTCCTGGAAACAGGCGAGTTGAATTCACAGTTGAAGACTTGTAACATTACTCACATTGGGTTGAAAACAGGAAAGAACGTTTAGTTTCTTCTTTCTTAACATTTTCACAACACAACCGACTTCTGCTTATCTTATCTTCCTCTCCGCTTTACCGCTTCTCTGAACTGGGGATAAGGTACACTTTGCCGCTTGTTTATTGCCGCCTGTGCGTCCCCCGTGTGTCGCGCGGTTGAGTGGAGATAGCCTTTTTTATTATTAAATCTGCCAAATTTTTAATTCGAACAGATAATCACGATGGTCTGATGTAGAAGTGTCAGAGGTCGATGGGGGTCGGCCCATCGACGATGGTCGATGCCATCGTCCATGGTGCCAACCCTAGTACACAAAGGAGAATACTGTCACAGTGGACTAAGACATGATTTACCATCTAAGGAAACCAGAAAATGTCACATTTGATAAGCTGGAATCAGAGAATTACAACATTTTCCTTACAGAAATGGCTCAAAATGATGAACAGATTATCAAAATAGGCAATTAATGTAATATTTGGCAATGAATTGATGGATTGACTAATTGTTGCAGCTCTTTATCACTTTTTATAAAATGTATTTTTATGTATTTTCAAAATACAAAATACGTATTTGTATCTCAAATACATTTTTCAGATGAGTATTTTGTATTTGTATTGTGATACATTTTTTGAGCGAGTATTTGTAATTTGTATCAAAATACTTTATGATGTATTTTCGCCCATCTCTGCGCATGTGAATAGTGAATCAGGAAAGACCGTTTTCCTTTTACGCTCCTGATAAATGAAACAGGCTCCAGGACTCTCTAAAACTGTAGCCATTGGTCTCTATAGAGTCGTTCAGAATACTTCTTGAAGATACGTTACATAAGGATTGCTCTTGTTTTTCTTTTTCTTTTTTCTTTTTCTTGTTATCTATTTGTACTGTAATTTTCTAATTGTTTTGTAAAGGGCCTTCCCTGTATAAATAAAGGTTAAATAAATAGGATGACATACTGTACATGTGGAGGTCATAACAGGCAGAGAAGCAGAAAGAAACATAAGATTTTAAGACTCAGTATGACATTAAAATGACTTGCGCAGCTACTCACTGGTAGTCCCTGAATGCCTTTTGGTCCTATCTCTCCTTGACGGCCCTAAAGGGGAGAAGTGAGAGAAAACAATATTGTCAGGTTGTCCTCTTGCATTACTGTGGTTAAGTGTGACTGATCGTTAAAGTCTCTTGAACACTCGTTTTCTCACCTGTGGTCCAGGAGCCCCTCTCTCACCAGGAGGGCCCTGCAAGCCCTGTAAAACAACATCTTATATATTTGTGCTTATTCGATTGACGTCACTCACGTACGGGCACGCCCACTGCTGCCATATTCTCGACATAGCGCTGCAGCTTTAAGTGACAACCTATGTGAGAGCAGCGTTTATAGGAAGCTAGCCGCCGTTAGAGTTACCTGTATCGTTCCAATTGTGTTCGGATGGTGACCTGCGTTAGGCATGGCTGTAGTAATGACAGCAATAAAGTCCCCGTGGTTTGTTTCTATCTCTACCGTCCACAGACGTGAAGGGAGCGAAACGGAGGATACGTCAGCAGCACAGGAGATGTGTGGATAGTTAGGACAGCTGAAACTTTCTGACAGCTCCTCACAGCAAAGTCTCTTCACCTCGTTTTTTCTTTTGTTTATTATTACAGACATTAACGGCAGCATACAAACAACAACTCTGGGGTTTTTATTGCTGTCATCACTATCGCTATCTTGTAATAGAACAGAAACGACAATAAGGCCGTTACTATAGTTGTCAGCTGCAGGACGGTATGTCAACAATATGGCGCTGTCCGGGGTTAGCGAATAAGGTCTATAGTATAGGCAAAACACAACCATTGTCCACCATGTTTTCTAGGCATTAATGCATACTCACTGGAGGCCCTGTCTTTCCTCGGGTGCCAGTAAGGCCTCTGACACCAGCATCTCCCTTCCAGAAAACATATGACATAAAACATAGCAAAACCAACCACATTTCAGTGTACTATACAAAAATAAGCAGGCAATATCAGCCAGATATACTGTATCAGTCTAAGCCTTTTTTTTTTAATCAATTATGTCATTGCACTTATGTCACCAAGACAAATTCATTACTCATATATACCGTACTATACTTGATAAATGAAATTATTAATTTGTGATACTGATTTTGATGTGCAAGATGTGAGCAGAAGCCATCATGCCTTACCCTTTGCCCCATGTGGCCTGGTCTCCCAGTCAAACCCAGTGCTCCTGGGTAACCCTGTGGAGCAGTTGAGATTTGAAATATGCGTTTATTATGCAATATTGCTGTCTAGACTTTAGATAGAAAAAATCTGACTCATATGCCAGATACATGCCAAAAAAGAGCAATAGAATTATTTGAAAAAGAAATTGACTTTCAAATATTTTTATGTGATGATAAACCTTCTGGCAGTCATTGTTTTGTTAGTGTCAAAAGCAGAAAGCAGAAAACACACTTCAGTGGGATTTCATATTAAAACGAGAAATAACCGCCTCACGGTTGTATGCCTCCGCCACTCTATGACCTTTCTAATCC
Source organism: Poromitra crassiceps (assembly GCF_964638095.1). NCBI lineage: Eukaryota > Metazoa > Chordata > Actinopteri > Beryciformes > Melamphaidae > Poromitra > Poromitra crassiceps. Next base: position 9,533,609 of record NC_139631.1, on the reverse strand, counting down.
CTTGCTACAGCCCCTTTCCCCTAGCCCCACCCCCTTCTGATACCACGACCCCTCCCACCATCCACATGGCCCTAGCCACTCCCCCTCCCTCGAACCCCGACTCTGCACGACAGTCATATCCCTACCTAGGACCTATTTTCCATAGCCCCGCCCTTTACTGATCACGCCCCCCCTCCCACATCCCCCTAGTCACTCCCCCAACTCCCCCCTTGAATCCTGACTCTCTACAACCTTCCTATCCCTAGCTACAGCCCCTTTTCCCCAACCACGCCCCCTTCCTTGAGCCCCACCCCCTCCCACCACCCATATCCCCCTAGCCACTCCCAATACGCACACCTCAAACCCCGACTCTCTACGGCCTTCGTATCCCTAGCTATGGCCCCTTTTCCCTAGCCCCACCCCGTTCCTTCACCACACCCCCTCCCACTACCCACACACCCTATCCACTCCCCCTACCCACCCCTCAAATCCTGACTCTTTATGATCTTCCTATCCCTAGCTATGGCCCTTTTTCCCTAGCCACGCCCCTTTCCCTTACCACACCCCATCCCACCACCCACACCCCCTGGCCACTCCCCCTACCCACCCCATCGAATCCTGACTCTACGATCTTCCTATCCCAACTATAGCCCCTTTTACCTAGTCCTGCTCCCCTTCTCTGATGGAACGGACCGACGTGAGGTCACAGTGGCCTTGAACTTTGACCACCAAAATCTAATCAGTTCATTCTTGAGTCCAAGTGGATGTTTGAGCCAAATTTGAATAAATTCCCTCAAGGCATTCCTGAGATATCACGCTAACGAGCATGGAATGGGCGGTCGTGCGTGAGGTCACAGTGACCTTGAACTTTGACCACCAAAATCTAATCAGTTCATCCTTGAGTCCAAGTGGAGCGTTTGAGCCAATTCATAAGAAATTACGTCAAGGCGTTCCTGAGATATCGCGTTAAGGAGCATGGAACAGGCAGTCGTGAAGTCACAGTGACCTTGAACCACCAAAATCTAATCAGTTCCTTCTTGAGTCCAAGTGGATGTTTTGAGCCAAATTTAAAGAAATATAATGACTTGGCCTTTATTTTAACCAGGTTATTCCACTGATACAAAATCTATTTTTCAATACAGACCTGTCCAAGAATGCAGCATTTTGACAAACATCAAAGATGCAGAGAAACAATATACAACATACATAAAGGTCACTTACATACATGCCCACTGGCCCCTGGGGCCCCACCACTCCTGGTCTCCCTGTGAAGCCCTTAAAAGGACACATTAAAATCAAGTACAAAAGTTACAAATCTTCAAAACCACAAGTTGGTAATTTCAGTTCAAATTAATATTTATTGTAGTCACAGATTTGCAATGAATAAAAGGCAATAACACCATTACATAGATGTGTATCCCCCCACCACCCTCTACTTTTTAAAGACTTTTTGTCTAATTCCCAAACTTGTCCTGGCAATTAAAATTAATTTCCTTTAAAACAAGATTTTTTTTAAAATCCATTTTGTGCTTTTGTTTATAGAGACAGTATGTGAGAGAAAAAAGTGAACAGCGAGCACACAATTTATAAATAACTTCGGTGCAAGGCACACATAATATCAAGTACATACAAACAAGTTTCGGCGTGTAGGCCTTCTTCACACTGAAGAAGGCCTACACGCTGAAACTTGTTTGTTGCTGTGCTGCTGCCCTACCCAGACTACAGGTATTATTAAACCTTTGAAAGGACTTTTTTGTGTGCTGGCCTTTTCTGCTGTGACAGTATGTGAGAGAGACAACAAGGTAGAGAGGGGAGGACATGGAGCAAACGGCCGAACTCGCTGCGGGGAGGACTGCAGCGTTACATGGTACTCTGTGAGCACTGGTACGCACCTTCAAATTAATTTTCAATACGTTTCCACTAATATACGCATAAAAACCCTGTAAAGCGGCTGAATATAATTGAAATACATTTACAATCTACTCACCATCTCACCGCTTGGCCCAGGAATCCCATCTTGGCCTGGCTTCCCCAGTGGCCCCTGTTACAAATAACTCAAGTCAACATATCGTTTAGTCGTACACTGACTGGCACTATCTACTACATTGGGACCATCATCAGTAAGGGTTAAAAGGGTGACATACCGGAGAACCTGGAGCACCTGCCTGCCCTGGATCACCAGCCATACCTGGAAATCCCTTAATGTGAACAGAGACAATACAGCTTCAAAATACAAAGACAGACAGACAGACGTCACACCCACATGTTTCGGTGAGAGTTGGAACTTTTCATCACAACGGGTGCAGTAAAGCAAACACAATAGCGCTCCCGCTGCTCCGATTCTCCAGCCCATCTCCCGCTCCACTGCCCCCTCACTCGAGAACAAGAGCCTGAGATACTTGAACTCCTTCACTTGGGGGTAAGGACTCATTCCCTCCACCGGTTTCCTGCTGAGAACCATGGCCTCAGATTTAGAGGTGCTGATCCTCATCCCAGCCGCTTCACACTCGGCTGCGAACCGATCCAGTGAATGCTGAAGGTCCCAGACCTTTCTCTCTCTCTCTCTCTCTCTTACTTTAATCCAAATTAAATGTTTTATGGTCACGTTTCACCTCGTAGCTGGTTGGCTTTGTTTCAGGCTTAAAACGCTTTATAAGGATTTTCTGAAATGTCTATGGAGAAATGAATGGGAAATTCACTTCCTGGAACTGGAGCCGCAAAAAAGTGGGCAGTTATTGACTCACTGTTGAGCTCTGTTATGCAATTAACGTCAGTCAAGACAATGTTGACTAAGGCCGCACAGTCTGGAAATAGCTTCCGTGCCTGTAAACATTTTAACGGGGGCCTCTCATGTCTTGTGTGACATTTACGGGCTTGCACAGGGCAACACGTGTGGCAATACTGGCCACCTTCACCCACAGACAAAATGTTACACAGAGATCACAGAACCAAACTCACTCTGTCTCCTTTCTGCCCGGTGATGCCGACGGAACCAGGACCACCCTACAAATCAGACACATAACATTACAATTGTATTACTGTGTTAAAAAGAGAAAAAAAAAACAATATTGAGAAGGCTGGGTGAAAGCTGAGGAGACGTGCAGCAGAAAAAGGTAGGAATTAAATTCAGATTAAAAGTTATAAAATGGGAACCTGTGTACCGGGCTTTCCTTCTGGTCCCTCAATCCCAACATGGCCTCTAAAGCCCTGCAGAAAATACACACAGACAAAGCCACAAACACAGTCTGCTGTATATCTGTTACGCTGGTGATTGTCAACTCTGAGGTGCCTGTTTGTTTGTGAGGTTTTTGTCTCTGTTCTTACCGGCGTGCCCGGTATGCCGAACAGGCCAGGGAGTCCCGTGCGACCCTGCAAATGGAGGTAAAGCAGATGAGAAAATGGCAAAAATAACATATTAATCATTCACTGCAAGTGTCAGGTATAAATTATTTCAAGTTTCTACTGTCCAAGTCATAGATTCCATTTACACCTGGCGCTAACATGCGTTTTCTGCCATCAGATTGCAATCTGATGGCAGAAATGGCTGTCCTCTCAATCCACATAAAGTTGCTGTATGCAGATTGAGAGGACACATTGCATTTACACTTGTGTACACAATGCATCCCTGACCACCTCCGGAGGTGGTTTGGCCATTCAGATTGCAATATGTCTTCAATGTGTCTGGGGGCGTTTACACCTGTACTTTCAAGTGGTCAAGCACAATCTGATTGCAATCTGATGACAGAAAACACATGTTAATGCCAGGTGTAAATGGCCTCAAATAGAGTCCAAGTGGCAGTTACCCTAGGTCCTTTGGGTCCTAGCTTCCCATTTGGTCCTGAAGAGCCTCGGTTACCCTTGAATATGAACAAAAACTGACGGTTAATATGATACTATATAACCATGCAGGGCATAGCTAGCTCACATGTATGGCATACAGTAAAGGAGCAAAGCTTCGATCTTCTTTTAAAACAAGTGAAAACTCATTTTTATACAGTATATTTCTTTATTTTTATAAAAACATTTACCCGATAGATTGCTGCTCTCTTTAAGCTCCCTCAACAACCTATGGCTGCTGATGTCACCAGTGTTGTTACAGCCGATTGTTTGTTTGATGTTTGTTCCTTTTATTTTACAGCACTTTGTCATTTTAGCAGTAGTAATGGTAGCAGAAGTAGTTCTAGCAGTAGCAGTAGCAGCAGTTGTAATAGTAGTATTCTTATTGTTGTTGCATTTGTTTCAAAGGCTTCTTTGCTTGAACAAGCAAAATGACCATAACAACATAACAAAGGTGCATGTGGTCGTTACTGTGTGACAGGTAATAGCTCTAGTTTATAGACACTGCTTGACCAGACAGCAATAAAAACCACTGACCTTTGTCCCTTCTTTCCCAACCACTCCTTGGAGGCCAGCCTCCGCTTCTTCACCCTGGGAGAGTAAAAATGACACAGACACTAATAAAAACTAACATACAGCACAGATAGTATTCGCTCTATTCATGTGTACATTTGAAAAATCTGTGAGCTGCAAAAACCTGTATTTTTAAAACCTTTGATAGTCAACAGAGTGAAAGTTGTTTATTTCAAAACGCTACCCTTTATTAGCGTAATTATCACATTGAATGTTTTATCGTTATCCTCTTAATTGATGCGGCAATTACCCAATATCTAGGGATCAATAAAGGTTATATTCTCTTCCTCTTATGTTCCTCCAATTCCAGATCATTATGCTTAAGGTTATTGTTTTATCTCCCAGAGGAAGAATTTGCCAAGCCATTGCACAGTCCAAAACAACTCAGAAAAGTGCACAAGAAAGGAAATGCAGTGTATAATTCTAAAACATTGCTCCTGTTGGATGAAAACCTATTCTCACAAATTCAGATAGATTCCCATGCGCTTTGGAATAACTTAATCATAAAATATAAAGCTCCAGTTCAGCAAGTGTACAGGTATACAGTATTGTATTATAGTAGCGAACAGGAAAACATCAGTATTTATAAAGTGTCTCCACCACAGCAGTGATATACAGTATAAACATACAATAGTGTCAACTATCAAATAACTAAAAATGTTAGTATCGATACTTCCGATACTATCGATACCTGTTGCAAATCAGTATTGTATCCGATTCAAATTTTCAGTATTGATACTTTTCGATACTATCAATACTTTTGACAAGCCTACTAAAAACATCAGTCATTCTGATGATATAATGATCTGTACCGCTTTTCCTCTGGGCCCAGGTTGACCTCTGACCCCCGCGGGACCTGTAGGGCCACGGTCACCCCGTTCCCCCTGACGACCCTGGATCCCTGCCGCCCCGGGCGGACCCTGAGGAAACAATATGTGAAGAGGTTTATAGTCTGCATTGGGATCATTAGTTCCAGCTCATTTAATTCTGACTATTTTTCAATTGCTTTAAATTGCACGTCACATTGAATTCAATTAAATTGTTCAGATGTTCCCAAAACATATGGGTTAGTTTCATTTGACATTTAATCTCTAATGATCTCTTCTTCTTACCCTGCCTCCTTGGGGTCCAGCATCCCCTTTGTCACCATCCAGTCCTCTAAGTCCCTAGACAGTCATATCACATAGTTAAAATAGCATGGCTTTCCTCTGTGATGCTACCATGGTTTGGCCTATAAGGAGGCTCCTTATATCCTTATTTCCTAACCAAAACCCCATAAACAAAGAATGGAATGAAGACTACCAGTTTCAGTTTAATGAACTGAAAGCAAACTGGCCCAACCCTGAATGCTACCTCAGAAATCGAATTAAAAACAGAAGAAGTTCTTACTGTGCCACCTGGAAACCCTTTTGGACCAGGAATTCCAGTCAACCCCTAGAAGAAAGGTGGAATTGCTTGATATAAATCTGCTTCCAACGTAACAATATGCATATGGAGACTGTCTCCAGAAGTAGATGCGATAGCTTGCATGTTATTTGCCATTTTTGGAAGTTAAAATGAAGCCAAACTTCCCTCGCTATGTTTGGAGTCAATGGTGGTGACCTCATCAAAATATGGAGAACCCCCAAGAAAGCAATGAATAATTCCAGAATTTGGGTTGTTCTGGGCCTTCAACAGAAGCAGGCCTTTGAACATGGAAGGGAAATAGCAGCTGGCAGCATGGTGGATGAGAAGGGAATGAGAAATATGCCCTTGTGTATTGAGAGGGGGAGTGGCCCAGTCAAATGTGAGCCACATGGAGATTTGAAGAATCCATAGAGACCGTCTTCATTGCTCCAGAAAGGCCATGATTCAAACAACATAGCTGTCAATGGAGTTTCTCATTCAGATCATCCAGATACTAAAACAAAGATACTTAAAGTAGGCACACATCAGATCTTTCTGAGTCACTCAACATAGCAGATAGGAGATTATGGCAAGGGCAAAGGGGATTCATAACTGACTCACCATGGCTCCTTCAATGCCAGGCAATCCCTTTGCTCCCATAGGCCCAATTTCACCCTATCAGAGAAACCAAGAAAATCAATATCAGTGCAAATTTGAATGATTGAAAGGCTCCAGTAAAAACAAGGAATCGGTGAACATGTTTTTACCCACGAATGATCAAGTGTAAGTAACAAGTATGTAACAAGTATGTCACCCTTTTGAGCTGTAATTACAGTATAGTTCTCCCTTCGACCAATCAGTGACATTTTGAGTGCAGTGGTGAGGTGGATCATTCCCCAAATTCTGCCAAAATCCAATGCTATCTGATATTGTGTGAGATGGACAGACAGACAAACGGACCAGGGCCATCAATCCATTGTCACTCCCTCAATTTCATTGTGGGTGACAAAGATTATTTTGGAGTTCATTGTATGAAAACTTACCACATCCCCTTTTGAACCAGGAGGGCCACGAATGCCTGGATGTCCCTGAGAGCAGTAAAAACAAATACATTACAAACTGCACTCGGAGAGCACAGACCTCCGCCATGGTTAATACTCCAGTGATATGCAAATTTTGTGAGTCGGATCAGACCCCTAAACTTTACCAATCTCATTATCTCAATGGGTCAAAATACATGAAACTGGAATTGTCCCCCCTTATTTATTTCATAGATACGGTAATAACATTGGATATCTTAATGATATATTGACTGCCAAACAGGAAATGGCCCCATTTTTCATTTCAGGCATCTGGTCACCTTACAAAATGATCACACCAACAATGTAGCTGGCGCAAAGCTAGCTTTCACTTACCTAGTCAGAGACAAAGAGGTGGCTAAGCCAATTTCTACAAGACATCAATAAAGAAAAAAGTTCCAAAGGCTACTCAAAAAAGGTACTAATACAAATCTTATTTATAAAAACATTAAAAAGTCTAAACTGCCGTAGTAGTAGGCTATTCTATATTTGGGTAAGTGTATTGGCATTTGTATCTCTCCCTGCTGTCACAGTTAGGTGAAGGGAAAAAATGCAAATTGAACTTGCTTGATTAACCAATACTGTGTAGAGGGCCACATATAGTATATTTTGAGAGACAAGCCGAGGGCCACTTAAAATCTGTCCGCGGGCCGCAATTGGCCCCAGGGCCGGACTTTGGACATGCCTGCAGTAAGGAGCCCAAGAGTCACAGCCAAAAGAGAGGTGGAAGAGAAAATAAAAAACTGGGAGAATGGGTAGAAAGCATTCTAATAATACTTGCTATTTAAAAATAAATAAAAATTATCTCTGTTGATATTCAATGACATTGACTGTGTGAATAATCCCAGATGTTTGTGGTTATGCAGTTCCCAGATTAAATGTACCTGGGGCCCTCGAGGTCCAGGTGAGCCTCTCTGTGCTGCTAATCCTGAGGGGCCCTGTTGGAGACACAATAGGAATAAATACCGAGGTTGCCTTGTTGATTCTCCATCAATGAGTGTTAGCATTGACTGTAAGTGTACTGGAGGACATACTGGAGGGCCTTTACGACCTCGTAGACCAGCTGGGCCTGGATCCCCCTGTGAAGAACCAGGCAAAACACAGTCAAGCACTTATAGGAAGGATCCAATGAGCTTCACAGTGGACTCTCCGCCCCTCTAATTGTTGACTGATATCACACGTTTTGGCAGAGGTGGGAACTAAGTACATTTACTCAAGTATTTACTCAAGTAGGCTACATTACATTACATCACAGGCTACTGTACTATTTTGAGGTACTGGCATGTTACTTGAGTATTTTTTATTTTGTGAGCAGTTAGCCCAATTTTAGAAAACATTACAGGTTAATGCTTCAATAATTTAACACTCTGAAAGAACAAGGACTTTTACTTTTTATACTTAAGTGAATTTTTATGGTAATACTTTTACAGTTCTGCAGTAAACTTTTATTATTATTATTATTATTATTATCAATAATACTACTAATAATAATTATACATTTTATTTATGAGCGCCTTTCAACTCACCGAAAGACACTTCACAAAGCCAGATACGACAGTTAATACAGAAAATAGAGCAAAAACAACCGCAATGAAACACAAAGAATGCAGTCCTACTATACACATGACGAAACACAGGGAAAGGCTAGTCTAAACAAGTGAGTTTTCAGTTGAGACTTAAAAGAATTAAGTGATGCGCACTGGCGCAGACCCTGAGGGAGAGCATTCCAGAGGTTAGGGCCAAGCCACACTGAACGTCCTGTCGCCCATAATGCGATGCCTGGAAGGGGAAGTTGAGAGGAGATGATGGGCTTCAGAGGAATAGTGAGAGAGTAGGTATGATTGGATAGGTACGGAGGCGCCAAATCAACGGAGAGATTTATAAACTAGGAGTACTTTACAGTATTTAACTGGGAGCCAGTGCACTTGCTGAAGGTAGGGGTGGTGTGCTCCCAGGGCTGCACGTGGCAGAGGACTCTTGCAGCCTAATTCTGGACATAGTGTAGTAGTGTATCCGGTATTTAACCCCTGAGTGGATGGACCAAGCAGAAGGGCATTACAGACATCAAGTCAGGATGTAATAAAGGCATGAATGAGAGTGTCTGCAAAAGAGTGGGAAAGAGAGACCAGAGGGGCATAGTCTGGAGACTCTTCAGGTAAAAAAGATGTTTTGGTGATGTTTGGGATGTGTGTGTCAAAACAGTGGGTGGAGTCTAAAGTAACCCAAGGATTTTTTTTTACCTCCGCAACAGAGGATGTCAAATTCAGATGGGAGACTGTTATGGTATTGATTACTTTTACTTAAGTAAAGAGTAGGGGTGTAACCCTGGTGCCTTGTTTAAATTCCCACACAGGCCTTCCTTCGATCATGGCCACCTAATCATCCATCTAGTCGATATCCAATTGGCCCTTTTAGTCCTCTAATCTCCACTGTGAGCTGATGTGTGGTGAGCATTCTGGCACATACTGGCTGCTGGGCATCACCCAGGTGGGTGCTACACATCGGTGGTGGATGAGTTGAGTCCCCCCCCCCCCTCCTCCCGCATACGCACACACCCCCTGATACTGTATGTAAAGTGCTTTGGGTGCCTTGAAGACCGCTATATAAATCCAATCAATTATTCAGTACTTCTTCCACCACTACATGTTGGACAAGAAAGAACTCTACGTGTGGACTCACCTCAGAGCCGTTGGCCCCCTGTGGTCCAATCATGCCGGTGGCCCCTGGAGCACCCTGGTGAATTCACACTGCAAATTTGAGTATTCTGCTCATCTCTTAACAGGCATGTGAACATCAAGAAGCTAAAAGAAGCTGCATGCTCACCAGTGGTCCTACAGGACCCCTCAATCCATCATGTCCAGAGTCGCCCTGATTAACACATTTGCAGAGATTTCAGTCAGGAGAATCAAGTGATAAATACTCAGAGAAATTGAGTAGAACAGTCTTTTGATTAGCGATGTCTTACCTGTGGCCCCGGTGGTCCAGGAAACCCCTGAAGGCCGTTTTTGCCAAGAGGACCCTAAAAAAACACAGTAAATTGAAGTCAAAGTGATTTCCAATTAAGAGACTTCTATTGCTTTACACAGCAACACACTCAGAGAAGTCATTAATACATTTTGCCATACATTCAAGTACTTTTGGTATTAAATAATAAAATGGACACTGTAAAAAAGTAGTTTTGTTGACTGCTGTTTTGCTTGAGAAATTACACTGCACAGAGTTACTTTGTACAGTGGAAGGACAAAGTGGAGAAAATGCCAAAAGTTAAAGAGTGAAAATAGAAACATACACTAAAAAGAATGCCAAACATAATAATCATATCACTTTTTACAACAGTTATTGGAACGGCTTCCATGCTCCCCACCCTCTAAACACACATTCTGGCAACTTGGGTATCACAGAAAATCCCACTTTCACATTCATATTTACCATTTTGTTGGGGCTTAATGTGAATTGAACTCATAAATATAAATATGACATTTCCGTCAGCAGTTTAAGGCAACCAGAGTTTTGTCAGCGCTGTTCATTGCCGTTTCCACTTGAATTTCTGACATGTCATTATAAGACTGATCAGACTAAATAGGTTCACTGTGGATGCTGTTTACTAGTGAATATTGTGTGTGATACATCAAATGAAAATGGCGTTGACTACATGTCACTCTTACAGGAGGGCCAACAGGTCCAGCATCTCCTGGCTCCCCTTTAAATCCCTGGAGAACACACAAACAACAGGCAATGGACATCAATTGGTGTATTACACTGTATTTCCAAACACATTTTAGAGACACTGTTTAGCCGTGTCCTGTTATCAATGGATTATATATATATATTTTTAAGTGAAGTGAAGGTTGATTACTGCATCTCTTGAGTGTCTCTTGATCACATATATCTCTCAACCAGGATGAGGTTGCCCAGAAGTAACAATTCTACTTGATGAATGTATTGATGTTACATATTATTTGGAAACCTTTTGCATGTCAAGTGTGAAACGTTGTAAAATGAATGTGATGTACTATAAGGAAATAATAATCCACAGAGTACCAATCAGCTACCATCAGCTATCTATCGGCTATAAAAGCTATCAGCTCCGGCCACTAGAGGGCAATGCAGTCAAGCCTCTAAAGTGTGTTCAGTTCACAGAGGGACAGAGCAGTACAGAAGAGGATTTTATTCTTCAAATTTTATTTTCTGACATGTAATTGTAAATAATATGTACTGACCTTCTCCCCAGGCCTCCCTCTGTCTCCACATGGTCCTGGCTCACCGGTGAAACCCTGCCATTCGGCGCACAGAGAGAACAAAACAATTAATCATTTTCTTAACCTTTATTTTATTACTTTCTACAGCAACACCCTTCTTTGCACTTGTTCAATTACAGACTTTCATACCTGAGAGCTGCACAGTGCATAGTCTCCTACTGTTGGGAATCAAGTGCCTTGCTGTAGGGCAACTTGGCAGTGGCTGAGTGAGGGGAGAGCATGTCTCAGGTCACTTCCCCAGCCGGGTTTTCCACCACCAAACTTTGGCTCCAAAAGTCACTTCTTTAACCATTAGGCTAATATACAGTATAAGTCTGTAGCACTCCACCTGCAGGGGTGCTGTTGTGTAGCTACTAGCTGAGCCTCTCAGACCTTACCTGAGATTCCCCATTAAATGATGAGAACACAGACACCAAAATCATCATGATACTGTAGTAGGCTCCATGCTGTACAACACTATGTACAACACTCACTCATGTACAACACTATGTTGAGTACATTTAATACATTAAATATGGTTAACTCACTATAGCTGATGAATCCAGATTTATTTTTGGAACTATTCCATGTGATAAACCATATATTCATCCACTGTGCACTGATATTAGCCATACACAGTCTCCCATCGCCCACCACCTTCACTCAGGCTACTATGGAAACAGGGAAAGTAGTCCCTGATGCGATATTATTGATCCCACTGTTTTTATTGTTAAGACCCACCCTACTCTGCCTCTGATTGGGTTGGCTTTAGGCATGAGGAGGTTGGGTTTAGGCATGAGGAGTAGGGGTGTCACGATACACTCAGTTCACGATACGATACGTATCACGATACTGGGTTCACGATAACGATACGATACGATACGATTTTAACAATATTTTTTTAAACTTGAATAATGACAATATATGACTGGAAAAGTAGTATTTTATTTGAAATGCACAAATACAAAACATGCTGTTGTGGGAAATTGTTATTACAATAACAACTAGAAAAAACATGAGATTGGAGATAAGGCTTATCTTGAAATAGAATGAGTTACACCGTCACTTAGATTTACTTTGAACTAAAAGGTTTCTCAGCAGTATAAATTCTCATTATGCATCTTCAGTTTTTCTTCAAACTCAAACAACAAGACTTTTCTTAGTCTATTTTTTATGCATCTTCAGTTTTTCCTGTCAAGTAAACAGTTTTGCCAGAAACTCAATTGAATGGTTTCTCTCCTGTATAACTTCTCGTGTCTCTTCAGAGACTTGTTCAACTGAACTACTTTCCACACATTGAACTTCAACAAACAAAGACGTTTCTTTGTCTACTTTTGAATTTTTTTTTTTTTTTTTTTTTTTTTTTTTTTTTTTTTTTTCACGATATGAGATTTCATCTCAACGATACATATCGTGACGTTTTACTATCGCGAAATTTCGTGGGACGATATATTGTGACACCCCTAATGAGGAGTGATGATTGGTTAAGGTTAGGGTAAGAATATTAGGGTAAGCCAATCAGAGGCAGAGTAGGACGTTCAGCACAGGTGGAAAGCTTACAGACAAATCCTCCTCAAGTACAAGCATTGTTACTTTAGTGAAAATTTACTCAAGTACAACTAACATTACTACTCCAGGAAATTACTCAAGTAAGAGTAAAAGTATAGCACTATAAAAAATACTTTGAAAGTTAAACAAAAAAGACACATCTGGGGTTCAGAGGCAGAGTAGGGCGGGTCTTCCCAAGAAAGGCAGTCAGATCCCTCAGTTTGAATTTTACCCATTACAAAATTTCCAGATATAGTGGCATATCATTTAAAATTACTTTTAACATTTGGCATTAGAGTTTCTCATTTCCTCAGCGGCCTGCAATGACTCAACACAGTTTTTGCTGTAGTTGACCAATGGCCTGTTATGACTCAACACAGTTTTTGCTGTAGTTGACCAATCAGGCATCTCCTAAAAACCTCCTTTAACGAGAAATACTCACCTCTTCACCTTTCTCCCCTATTGGAGCCGCTTCTCCCTTAAAGCCTCTGGGACCCTGCAGGAAACAGGAACTTATCAATTATGTCGCCTATTGGTAACCTTGCACGGCAGCTGGATTCATGTGAGATCACGCTCCAATCGGTTGGTTTGAATCCAGACCACCAGTGTTTCGCACCAATCAGCTTCCAGAGGCAGCTATGGGCGGGCTTTAGGTGTGACGCCATCGAGAAATGAGCCCATGATACATAGATAGATGGTTCATCCAATCACCTGTCAAGTAGCTTTTTGAAAAGTGTCTGCACCTGTCAAAGGTTTGCCGAGCGTGTTCCCAGATGGTTCTGTGAAAATAATACCATCTGGCAGCATCAGATTAGCCTATCGGCAAAGCACTGTTTGAGTGACTGAAGCTGTACGTCCCAGTTTGTCCTCACCTGGAGCCCACGATGCCCTGGTGGCCCACGATGCCCATCCAGCCCTTGGCTGCCATCACTGCCCCACGTCCCTGCCTGGCCTGAGACACCCTTTAGCCCGGGGTAACCCTAACACACACACACACACACACACACACACACACACACACACACACACACACACACACACACACACACACACACACAGTATCCAAGGTTTTCAAGTGTAATTACACAACTAGAGGAAAGTTGCAGAAAGCATATTAATCAGTTTCAATGTTTACCATGTCTCCTCTATGTCCTGGTATTCCTCGATTCCCTGGGTTTCCGGGAATACCCTGCATCATCATCATCATCATCATCATCATCATCATCATACAGTAACTCCAAAACAAGGTCACAAAGCAGGAAACCAGAGACAATGAAATAAAGGACAATCTCAAACAAATTAGAATAATTTTGAATTTTTTTAACACGCGAGCCTTTTCTTGCTATGTGCATAAAGGATGTAAAACTCACCCCAGAGCCAGGCTTGCCCATTTCGCCATTCGGCCCAGGAGGCCCGGGCTCCACCTTAAGATACAAGGGGAAGACAAATTAGCAACTTACTCTCATTCAGCATCTCTGATCCCATTTCAAAGCCGAGCTACTCACCGGCCAGCCTGCTCTCAGCATGTGATAGATGGATGATCTCTGCAAAATAAGCAACAAGCATTAAAACTGCAAATGATAGGCTATATTTGATATACACTGTTTCATAGAGATAAGAGATGTGACACTGGAAGCTTTTGGCTGTACGTAGGCTAACAATGGATATTCATGATATTCCATTGCCTCAAGGCCTGAAATGAATTAAATCAGGTTTATTTTTTTGTTTCAATTGGATAAAGCAGCCTGAAAAATAAAGGCAAAAACAAAAATCCACGCATTTCTGATGAGAAAGTTTTAATTGGCTTTCATGTCTCACCTCAAAGAAATCAAGCCTAGACACCTAAATCATAATAGAGCAAAAAAATTAAAAAATAAAGTAAAAATAGTTCATCAATTCAACATCAGAATTTAATCCGGGTAAATCAGAGCAACTCAGTTATGCGAGATGATCTTCTCTGTCGTAGCCTTCATTTGTGATCTAGGCTAAGATGAGTGTATCTTTACATGAAAATCTTGCCTAGTGCAACTTTAAAACTAGGTTCCCATATACAGTAGATAATGCAAGGCACAGTACAGTACAAATGCAACACAGTGAGATACAGCCTCTTTTGTTCAAGGCCGGCCCACTCGGCTCTCACACTTCAAGTCTTAAGGCTTGAGATTGCACGGTCAGGCGGAGCCAAAAGAAATGAGACTGGGACAAAGTGCTGAGAGGCCCACGCGGCGTGCCTTGTCCCGCTCTGATCGGTCCGATAAGCGATATGGCACAGAGTCACTGCACTCTGAGAGCCGGGTGGCAGAGGGGGCAGCGTCGGTCAGTCAACTAAAGCACACAGGAGGGCCCCTCTGGCTTATTAAACCACCCGGCTCTGCTGTTTCAGGTTATAATGTGTCTTGGCCCGGGGCTCTGGCTCCGCTCCAGGGCTAAGAGGTGGAGGCAGGGCCGGCCCAGTCGAGGTGGAGCTCAGACGGGAGGGAGAGACGTCCGGACCTCCCCTGATCCCCTCGCCGCATCTCTGTGGGCCCGGTTGAAGCTGAGTGAGGGTTAACAAGCAGTCAGAGCCCTCAGTGTGTCGGCAACACTGAGGCCATTCACAGCCAGCTCGACCCGCTCTCTGGGCTGCTCCAAAACCAAAAGCGTGGGACCTGACCCAGGCATGAGGCTGGGCTGTGTGTGTGTGTGTGTGTGTGTGTGTGTGTGTGTGTGTGTGTGTGTGTGTGTGTGTGTGTGTGTGTGTGTGTGTGTGTGTGTGTGTGTGTGTGTGTGTGTGTGTGTGTGTGGGGTGGGAGTTCTGGTTACAATGCTTGGCAGATGCGTCAACTTTCACGACTGTACATGAGAGAGCAGTGAGCTGTGAGGCCTAAGCTGTGGCCGTCTAAACACAGTGTAAACACACAGCCAGAGGATTACTGGGCCCGGCCTGAAATAGAAGCCCACTTCTCCCCGTGTGGTCGCAGAGCCGCTCGCCGCTCGTAAACAACCACGCAGCATTTGCATATCGCCGCTGTTGTGTGAAAACCTCGTAACTCAAATTAATTAATTAATTAATTAAATGTTTTCACATCAATTGAAGGATTATACGGTCCTGTGCAGGTTAGGCAAATATGCCAACCCCCCGGAAAACCCTTTGAAAACTCAAAGCTGTCATCAAGGGCAAGCGAGGCTGTTTTTCTTAGTTCTTTAAAAGTTGACATTTTGAAGATGCAAGGCTTTTACAATGCGACAATATGCACAAACACAGAGGCGACTGGATAAGCTCTACAGTAATCAAACTGCTATGCATCTGTCACTGTGAGAAATGCTTGGGAATTCTAAAATACTAGGCATCGATTCCTAGTCCTGCAGCTCGCCGAGCTGGCCCTGCAGCTCGGCTACTGCGTGGCCTTGCCTGCCCTATTGGTGTGTTCTCCCCCTCTCTCCCCCTCAGTCTCTCTCCTCCTCTCCCTCAGTCTCTCTCATGAGCCTCAGACTGATGACTGATGACATCACTGATGATGTCATCAGTGCAAAATGTATATACTGTATATAAGAAGATATTTAGACTAGATAAGATAAACATAACTAGACTTAAACTAGTTTAAATGCAAACTAATTCAAAATGAGATACAGGCATGTGTGAAATCTATACCATACTCTGTGATTGTATTTTGACGTCATGTCACAATTTCACATTCTAGTTGGTGCCTAGCAATCAATCAAATTCCAAGTGAAATCCATCTCTCCAAGCTTGCACATTCATCTTTCAGTATCTCTAAAAGTGCAAGTAACCTACTATAACTTGCCCCAATTAGATGCAATCATTTATAGGAGCAGATATGGTCAATATCTAATCATGTAATAGGCACTGTCTAATTCTGGAACAAAACTCATGTTAAGCATTTCACTGATGCTGTAAATAGAAACCAACCTACAATGATATGAAATTTGAACCTGTAACCTATGGGAACATTTGTCAAGTTGCTTCCCTCCACTGTGGCATGGGCATTATGGCACTAATTTGTAATGCGTTCATTGAATCCCACTTACTTAGGACTCATCATTGGCATATTAGCGGAACAAATGAATCATAGCAACCTGTCTGGGAGCTGAGCATTGTGGTATTAGGAAGCACGGTGAAATTAGGAATCAGGAATAGACAAGAGTGCGGGCGAGGTTGCTGAGGACATCGGCCCAGGGCGACCTCAAGAGGACAAATTAACTCAAGAGGACGTTGGACAGCGCCGTGTCCTGTGAGCTGGGACTTAAAGGCCCGTTTGTTTGACCAAGTGGCATCATATGTTCCAAACCCAAAAAGGTTGCACAGCAGTGCCAGACAGATTATAGTGTTAGGAGTGAGCTGGGTGTCTTTTTTTTTACTGAGTCTTACCCTAAAAGTGGTCCAGTCCTCCTCCGAGTTCCTCCATAGGTAGAGAGTGGGGAGTCCTGGAGGCCCTGGAGGACCCGGAGCCCCTCTCCTCCCATCCAAGCCTTGAATACCTTGAGAGCCCTGGAGAGGAACAGTTAGTTACAGACATAGTTGCAGACATATTCTACAGCAATGTTTGTTTTTGAAAATGTGATATCAAACCATGCGATATCAAATGACTGAAAATTAAAACAAATCAACAAAATCATTGACACACTTACATATAAAGTGATATAAAATGATGCACATAATTAATTGATTGGATTTATATAGCACCTTTCTAGACACTCAAAACGCTTCACATACAGTATCAGGGGAGGGAGGGGGAGGGAGTTCAACTCATCCACCACCGATGTGTGTAGCACCCACCTGGGTGATGCACGGCAGCCATTTTGCGCCAGAACACTCACCACACATCTGCTATCACGGTGGAGAGTTGAGGACTGAATGTGCCAATTAAGTAACGAGGGATGATTAGGTGGCCATGATTGAAGGAAGGCCCGTTTGGGAATTTAGCCCCCAATCCCCCCCCCCCCCCCCCCCTTCTTAAACGAATGACTATAGCATTATGGAACAGGACTACTCATAATCACACAAGCAATGATGGAATACCATTCAACAAATCACTTATTCAAATCTTACCGTGTCACCTTTAAACCCAATGTAGCCTTCTCTCCCAGCACATCCCTGTAGGAACAATAAGCCATTGAGCCATTTTTAACATAATGCTTACAGCCTACTGGCACAAGGTAGAGGGACATCATCTGCCAACATCTACAGTTAGTCTGAGGATCCGACAGAGAGAAGGTCACTGTGGTATCTGCAGCACCTCATTAATGCCACACATTTTCAAAGCACAGTTTCTGCCCTGTAATTTCACAGTTTGGACACAAACCAGAGTGAGTCAGCATCACGTGGGACAATACAACCACATTGTTTGGACAGCAAGACCATAACCTTCACTTACAACCAAAATATGGGCCGATGAAAGAGAAGCAGCATGGGAAATTACATAAACCACCGGGGGAAAACGTTGTATATTGAAATTAGAAACAGCTTTATGCCACTGTTGATATTTTGCCGATTTACCAGCAGTGACAAGAGCTATATCTGTTCAAGAGGTTTCCCAAAGAGGACTAGAGGTTTCCTAACACAGTGGACCCCCTCCCCCCCCCTCCAGGGGTCCTTGAGGGGGATCCAGGAGCCCTTCAAGTGGTTGCAACAAAATTAGGAACTGTTACATTTGTCGGTCATTCAATTTGTTGGACATTATTAGAGAATATTTAAGCATGACTAGTCATAGGTACATTTTAGACAGTTCTAGAATTGGAAACCGAATCAACAATGGAAAATGTCTTCTCATATCGGTCCTTGGAACTAAATCCTATCCAATGTGGATCCTAGGTGTAATGTGCATCTATTTGGAGGTTCAAGACATGAAAACATGAGAACCACATCCTAAAGAAATGCTTACTCTTTTTCCCCATGGCCCAATCGGACCAGGAGGACCTCTGAGGAGCCGGTACATCCTCTGGTCAGATCCCATGACGGTGTCTGCTGCTCTGGGCACCAACGGGAGACTCAAAGGCCTGACTTCCTCATTGTTAGGGGAACCTCTGGTCACCTTCCCATGTTCCTTTGATGGCATCGATGGTATCATGTTCTCCTCCATGAGAAAGCCAACGTTGCGAGATATCGTTTCCACCTCAGATGTTTGTCTCGAGGACTGGGGGGGATGAAAGTCCAGATTGACAATGTTATATGAAGCTATGTCCTCCGCTGAGCTTCTTTTAGCGGTGATGTTCTCATCTAGGGTTTGGATGGTCGGAGAAGATATAATGTTACGGTGTCTTCTTCCTTCATGGACAGTGGCCTCCGGGAAGTGAGGTTCATCAACAAGTGCAAAGCCATTCCTCCGTTCAGCACTATCTGTATGTGTGGAGTCTACAGGGTTTCTTTCCAACGGTGGATACTGGGAAGGGGGACAGAAAAAAAAAACATATTGCAGTCATACATCTTTGTCTTCAACTGCATGGCGACATTTTTACTACATAATTCTGAAAGAGATAGTAGAGTGGCATATAAGGCAGTAGTAGTGCTAGTGCAACATCCCTAACATTCTGTTTTTAAGGTATTAGCCTGGTCACTGCTTAAGTCTTGCTGCTGCCAGGAAAACCAAGTATAAGGCCTCTTTTATCCTTACTGCTTCAGACCTCCTAAATGTTGGTAGAGGAATCCTTCATCCATGCTGCTTTAAAGGTGTGGTCACACCAGCACAAACCAATGCAGAGATTCACTTTACTTCCCATTGACGTCAATTGAAAACCACATGGAGGAGGCGTGGTCAGAAAGGGGGTGGGGCCAGGGAATAGGGTCGTAGCTAGGGATAGGAAGGTGGTAGAGAGTCGGGGTTTGAGCGGTGGGTAGGGAGAGTGGCTAGGGTGATGTGGGTGGGTCAGGGTTAAGGTAGATGGTAGGGGCGCTCGACATTTTTGATAAGCATCGCTCAACAGAAATAAAAGAGACCGACAACGTTTATAATTTATGCTTCGGTGAAAGGTTTCAGTCGTCTCCATGGTAACTGCCACCCGGCCACTCCCGCCCCCTCCTCCCAGCAACAGCGTCTCTCCCCTCGGCTCCACTCTGAGGAGGAACGGCTGTTCATTTCCAATAGCCTGCTGTAACAGTTTCACCTTCCTCTGAGTCCAAATCACATAAAACATATTTCCTGAGTCCTAAATGCAAGAAATGACCAGGGGGCCTCCCTCTTCGCTCCGCTCCTCCAGACCTCCACTCCGCCCACACGCAGTCCTGTCAGTTTCCCCGGGGAAGGCAGCTGCTGGCCCGGGCAGGCTGGCTGTCACACCCCACTGCACTGATGGAACGACAAAATATGATGGTGTCTGCGACATAACATTCTCCAGGTACGCGACACGAAAGAAAAGTCTCGAGAGACACTTTCTGTCGCTAAAGACGTCGTACTGTATGTGTTGAGCGACGGTTTCAAAAGTAGTGTCGAACCCATAAATTGGGTTTTAGGGTTTCGGATCTGACTCTCAAAATGTGCATATCATAGCAGACTGGAGTATTGGTCTTGGCGGAGGTCTGTGAGTGCACTGGCTTCTAGTTTGTCTTATGTTGCTTGCCTGACATTGTTTTCACCTATGTTCAGGGACAGTCGACTAAGCATGAATTGTCACTTCAAGCGACGCCCTGTCTCAGTCTGGGGATTTGGACTGTGAACCGTCCTGCTCCTGTCACAAGCCTGCTCCTCTAACCTGTAGGCCAGTTGCATGTTTTTTTATCTCAGTTTTTTTTTTTTATAATGCTGCAAATCTAATTGCCGCTTGGGACAAATAAAATGAGAAGTGGAATTTCAAAGAACAGGCTCATGCATAGCGTGGTTGAAGGTAACGCATCATGGGTGCCGATGTAACTCAAGTCTGGCAGCGTCATACTAAAGAAGTAGGTCAATAACGTGTCTGGAGCTGATCAACTTCAAAGACCACCTGATACAATATGGGAGAGCTGAGGGGCATTAAGATAAGGTGGAATACAGGCACAGCTGAGTGGCATGAAGATGAGGTGGAATACAGGAACACTACAGACATGAAGATGAGGTGGAATACAGGAACACTACAGACATGAAGATGAGGTGGAATACAGGAACACTACAGACATGAAGATGAGGTGGAATACAGGAACACTGCAGACCTGAAGATGAGGTGGAATACAGGAACACTACAGACATGAAGATGAGGTGGAATACAGGAACACTACAGACATGAAGATGAGGTGGAATACAGGAACACTACAGACATGAAGATGAGGTGGAATACAGGAACACTACAGACATGAAGATGAGGTGGAATACAGGAACACTACAGACATGAAGATGAGGTGGAATACAGGAACACTACAGACATGAAGATGAGGTGGAATACAGGAACACTACAGACATGAAGATGAGGTGGAATACAGGAACACTACAGACATGAAGATGAGGTGGAATACAGGAACACTACAGACATGAAGATGAGGTGGAATACAGGAACACTACAGACATGAAGATGAGGTGGAATACAGGAACACTACACACATGAAGATGAGGTGGAATACAGGAACACTACAGACATGAAGATGAGGTGGAATACAGGAACACTACAGACATGAAGATGAGGTGGAATACAGGAACACTACACACATGAAGATGAGGTGGAATACAGGAACACTACAGACATGAAGATGAGGTGGAATACAGGAACACTACAGACATGAAGATGAGGTGGAATACAGGAACACTACAGACATGAAGATAAGGTGGAATACAGGAACACTACAGACATGAAGATGAGGTGGAATACAGGAACACTACAGACATGAAGATGAGGTGGAATACAGGAACACTAGACATGAAGATGAGGTGGAATACAGGAACACTACAGACATTTTCAGAGGCACACAATGCTCCTTTATCCTGGACAAGCTGCTCTGCCAGCAGTATGCAGACACTTGATCGCTCTGCACCTGAGCCTATTTGTCCAGATAATCTGCGCAAACTGCTCATCACTATTGCTCACATAGAATAGTGATACAAAATTACTATCAATAACAGTATGTTAAACCAATGCTAGCATATGACCGCCTCAAAGTTTTGGGCCACCAGTGTTCTTATTGATCCAATTAAAGCAGCCAGAGACTGTCAAGATATTAAATTTGTTTTAATCCATCTACCTATCTATCTATAAAAGGGATCATGTGACAATGTTTGTTTGTTTTGTTTGTTTCTTTCAATTTTTGTCCCACTGATGATGTCATAGGCATTGTGACATCCCTGATGATGTCATCAGTGATGTCATAAGACTGATGTCATAAAAGGGAGGCAAAATCATCTGACGACATCACTGATGATGTCATAGGCATTGTGACATCATCAGTGATGTCATAAGAAGCGGTAATGCAACAAAGGAGCGCAGCGTCCGAGCTAGCGAGCCCGCATAGCGGGCGAGCCTAGGAATCGAGCGCACGTAGCGGGCGAGATCCCTAGTTTCATGAAATTTAAGGAGTGATTTTGAGATGATACGAATGACAAGTGGGATGGCACACTGCCTTCAGAAAGTATTAACCCACTGACTTGTTTTGCATTTTCAATCAATCAAAATTCTAAACATTTCAAAATAATGAATGTCTAATAGCTGGCAACCCTCTCTCTAACTATGTTAATCTATTGGCCACGCATGTCATGTTTGAGCATCATGATGAAAGATGTTTTATATTATGTACATCTGTTGCAGGGACATTATTGTCCCACCGCCCGTGTTCTGCAGGACGATGCAGGACCGCCCGTGTTCTGCAGGACGATGCAGGACCGCCCGTGTTCTGCAGGATGATATGAAAGCAGCCGTGGGTCTGGCTCGGCTCGGCCTGGCTCTCCGCTCCACAATCTGTTGTGGAGGTGAACATGTGGTGGAGTACAGAATAGCACCAGAGCCTTTGATCTCTGCAGTTGGGCTATAACAGACCTTTCACATTCAATTCAGCCACGGTGAGGAGAATATGGCTGGACTCTAAAATGCTCTCAGATTTAAATTAAAAAGTCGTAAATCAAAGCATCAAACACTCACACATTATCCTATATTAGAATTAGGGCTTGACATTGCCACTTGCCTGCTGGCCTAATGGTGTTTTCTAAGAACTCTGTGTCAGCAAATATTTATTTTGGCCAGTGATCAAAAATATATGTTGCCGGGTCATGAAATTATATGACAGAATAAATAACTTGAGGAAATGCTTTCTGGTTTGCTATCAAGCCACACATGTAGTCAGAGGAGAAGTGAGAACTTCATGCTGGCTCCCTACTGTACAAACCGGTGTGGGTGTAAGATCTGCTGACCTACAAGATCGGATCACGCCCCCATTGTGATTGGCTGTACTGTACGTCGGGCACGTGGGATTAACATTTTTTATTAGCTTTAGATTAGCTAGTAACAAGCTAAGCTATTGATGTTATCAGACATTTGGGAACATTAATACATACATTAAAAATATGAATCATACAAACATTCAATGATCATGATTCAAGTGTACAGGACCATTTCTCATAAACATGAGCCTTACTTTTTGAAAATAAATGTTGCGAGAGTTTAACTTCATCTGTAGTCGCGGACCCCCCGAGCTGAGCACTTCCAGTAGGGCGAGTAGATCTGATACTCACACCGGCAGCATCTTTCACTGCTCCGTCATTCAATCACAACAGCATGCAGTGTATGGTAGCTAGCTAGCTAGAATCAGGGCTACAAACGCTTCTTACAGTAAGCCCCTGTCTGCTGGCCAGATGCCAAGTGAACAGAAAGAAAGATGTGAGGTGGAGCGAAGGGAGAGGGAGAGAATGAAAAGAAGATGCAGAGAAGGTTTCATCTTGATTGAATGCAACGATGGCCACGGAAAGGCGAGGTATGCAGTAAAATATGGAGAGAATTTCCTGCATATGCACACATGAGTAGAGTAAGGATTAGTGTAGAGTAAAGTGAAAGTTCATTGATAAAGCCATCAGGTCCTTATGTAACAAAATTGGGCCACATATACCTTTTTACCCCAGCTGTAATAAATATGAATGATAAAATGAGTCCCTTTTTCAACCTGACTTGTCAATTGTGCAAATATTACTGTCTCCTATACTATACAGGAATTATATTTCACTTAAAAGGGGCACTCCACCAAAAAACAATGATGATTTATATTGCACATGATCTCACACGCATCCAAAAACTGTAAACAGTTTTGCAGACATTCATTTAGTTTGTCAGTTATTGAGAGTTGAATTGTGTTAAGTTGAGGATGGTCCACAACTTAAAGGAACACTCTGCCCATTTTCAACCAGCTTTGTATCATTAGAACATCAGTAGTATATCAGAAAACTGTAAACGGTTTTGAAGTCTGTCATTTAATTTGACAGTTATTGAGTGTTAAAGTGTGGACCAGTGACATCACTGGTCCACACTAACTCAAATTAATAACTCATTAACTCAAATCAACTCTCAATAACTGTCAAACTATTCATCATTCATCTAGTTTGACAGTTATTGAGAGTTGATTTGAGTTAATGAGTTATTACTTTGAGTTAGTGTGGACCAGTGATGTCACTGGTCCACACTTTAACACTCAATAACTGTCAAATTAAATGACAGACTTCAAAACAGTTTACAGTTTTCTGATATACTACTGATGTTCTAATGATACAAAGCTAGTTGAAAATGGGCGGAGTGTTCCTTTAACACAGGAGGGAGGCTAGGATTAATTCAGGGTTTCATGATTTCTAGGGAGGCAGTTAGTTCTGTTTAAGTGACAGAAGGCCAGCGATCGCTTGCCTAACAATCGTACAGCAATGATTGACTCAACAATTTCTGAAGAGAAGTGAATGCAGTGTCTGTCAAACTACTACTGTATGGGACATGAATGGAAGCTGGAGAAAAGTTTCATTAATAAAGGTAAAACATGTAGCTGACAAACCTATTCCTATCAGTCATACTGAGAGTTAAATGTAAACCAAACCACATCTCACAGAGACATTAGCATGACCGATTATCATATGAGCCCTGTGATAGGCTGGCCTCTAGTAGGGGGTAATCTGTATCCAGGAAGCTGCAATAAATTAAGTAATCTATATCTCTGGGCAAGGGAAGGAACTCTGATCCGTGTGTCTGAAAATGCAGCTGGGCAAACATATTCCATCATCTGCAGCTATACATAATGACCGGGGTGGTTTTGCAGGAAACACAGTGTCCAGGATTTCGTTGGACTGGAGGAGATGAATGGACGTGCGAGGAGATGTGTACACATGACACAGAGGGAGGTCAGCAGGGAAGGTCAGAAGCATCTGGAGCATACGAGTTGCCCTCACGTTGTTTTGCTTTGGACAAAGAATGTCCGCGCCGACTTTTTCAGCTCCACTCCCCATGCTCTTGCTCCGCACATGCTGTTTAATATCATCAGAGCAACATCTGATGAGAGACCCAAAAAAAAGCCTTACAAGTGCCCATATGTGCTGGCTGAGAGGAACTTGCTTCATATGGATCGATTTAAGAGGGCCTCTAAGAATAAAGGGCGTTTACTACTGGCTGGACTATAAAAGAACTGTGACAAAACCGCTAAATGAACTGTACATGCAGCGTGTCCGTTTGGATACATCTTGAACACAATCCACCGCCTAATCAGAATAAAGAAACAAGTTAACATACATCACAGGGTGGATGTTCACTGACAGTTACAACTAGACACACTGCCGTCTGCTCTGTTAATGCTGCCTTTTAAGCTACATCTCGCCACTTTCTCATTCTCCTGGAGCATCTTTGTTGTTGTTGTGCCAAACTTGCTATAAGAGTAGTTGCCTGCAAAGGCACATTGTTTTATAATACACTGAGATAACATTGATTTGCCATGAACCTGGTTCAATGTCAAATCAATGAAAGTAGATCAATGTAGCAAACTATATGTTGCTCGTAGCTCAAAGCTGTGTGGTTAATATAGAAACGGCCTAGATTTTCACTTTAGAAGAAGGCTTAAGCCTAGGTGCAACCTAGGCCTGCATCTGATCTGTCGACACCTTAAAATGCATCTCACTACTAAGCTGATGATACCATCAATAACACCGCCACAATCCATTGCATACCTTACAGTACATACCATATGATTGTCTGCCCTTTGCCCATCCACCATGTGGAGAGGATCCTGCAGCCAAAGGCTGCCCAGCACCCAGGTTAACAGAATCCACATGGCTACACAATATGTCCACCTTCACTGCAGCTGTACTCAAGTCAACCAGAGAGCATTATGCAGCAGTTCACTGCTCCTATCCTAACAGGGGTTGTAGGATTCCCCCCCTCCACTGTGAACAGAGGGACACACCCAGGTCTCTGCTGCCATACAGTCCTGCTCCACTACATGCCACACCCCAAGCTATTAAACCCAGTCCTGTTGAGCATGGATGCTTACCTCCTACATAGAGGAACACTATAATGTATCGAGTCTCAGGAAATCATACTGTGACGAAGGAATGAATGTAGATGTGTATGATGTGAAAGTATACAATCACAATCGATGCAATTCATAACATGAAAAAACCATGAGAACATGAAAGACAAAAACGTGAAATACAACTGATTTGGACTGAATTGAATCCCACACTTAATATATAAGGGAACATAAATAATAATAATAACGGTTTCAATTCAAATTTCCGTTGACGTTAATAAATGAAAAATGTCACAAATGGATTCATGACATCACATCATGCGGATTTCTTTGCGCATCATGAAGTATATGATCCGATAGGCTATATTTTATCCTCCATATACTGGATCTAAGATTTTATATAGTTCCCAATGTAATAATGGTAACTAATTATGGTGTAACATTTTTGATGCAATTCCCAAATTTTCCGAGACTGGTAAATGATTAGCCTGGGAACCTGACGAATCTGCAAGCTCATGTTATATTTGCTCTGGCAGATGCGTCTGGCCACCCTTCTGTTCAGACACATTTCCACCCGACCTGAAAACCGCCGAGCCAATCACAGCCCCTTTATTACACAGCTTTGTATAATACTAATCTGATTGGCCAATCACAGCATTCTACGTGTTATTTCTGTATAGCAAACCGCTGCTAGCAGACCTTTGCTAACGCTGTTCTGATAAGACTCTGGAGGATCACATCAAGTCATATCAATTCACAGAAAGAAGTCGGGTAAATTTAACCCCGTCGGGGTCATCGACCTATATAACTCAATATCATATTATAACTCAATGGTCGGGGTCCGGCATCACCCTGTCGGGGTTTCTTTCGTAATAATGACCGGCTGGCTGTAACAGCTGATCTCATTGCGGTTGGCAAACCAGCTGATCAGTAACGTTATTGTGTTTACATGTGTTTCAGTCGCTCTGCGCTGTATCACACGTCTGA
Source organism: Poromitra crassiceps (assembly GCF_964638095.1). Classification (NCBI taxonomy): domain Eukaryota; kingdom Metazoa; phylum Chordata; class Actinopteri; order Beryciformes; family Melamphaidae; genus Poromitra; species Poromitra crassiceps. The sequence continues at coordinate 9,506,604 of NC_139631.1, read as the reverse complement.
TTGGTTGAGGCATTTTGGAATGCACCTGTTGGCAACACCCCCTGGAAATAGAAATTGAACAGAGAGATTCCAGACTCATTCGCATTTGCCAATCGGTCTGGCGATGTCAGGCTAGTAAATGATCAAGTTCAGTCTCCATTCGCTTTCCAGTCATGCGCAGCATCGCTGTGTAAACCACACTGCAGCTGTAAGCTTAAGCCGGTTTGGCCGCAGCGGCTGTTGTCAAACAGAATAAGACAATTACCATGGAAATGTAACTTCAGAGTGATAGCAAACGGCCCACAGAAGCCGTACCCATTCATATCATATGGGGCTTCCAAGCTTCAAACCGCAGCGACAATCTGCTAATGATCTCACTGAGGGTAATTTGATTTAAATGGCAGAATTACAGAGGAGACCTACAGCAGCCTAAATCAAAGCATGGGGAGGGGGCGGGGCATGGGTAATAAGGAGAAACCATGGAGGCTGGGGTGGGGGTCCTGTACTGTACATTAACTATCTCTTTTTCAGTACTTGACACAGTGGGGGGAAAAACTCTCTTCTGGGCTTTCATCATTATGTTGTGGTAAAGGGGAAAAATCCCCTAGCAAATAAGCAGAATGTAAGTCCCATCACAAACACACACTGTCTAACCATGACAGAGCCACTTGGACTATAGGATATTCTCCTCTCGCATATTCTGTATTCAGCTGAGGTTTGGTTCCAGTAAAATTTACAGGCCAGAGAGTATGATTTCAAATGTGCCGAGGTCAGAGATGATAGATAAATGCAATAGACAAGAACACAGACATCTGGGATATTGTACGAGCACAGAGCACAAGCTCCACTTTAAAAACGCACGCTCTGTTGCCGGTCTCTTCTGCCAAGCAGTGACAAGCAGCCAGACCCAGATACATTGACTCATGCTACGGTGTATACACTCACAGACATGCTTGTTTCTCTCAGGGGGTCTTACATTTCTGTGATCTGGTGTACAGAGCTGCCATTTCTTTGGCTAGGTTCACACTGCAGACCTTCTCTCCAAGCTAACGCGGTCTCCAAGTTAGCAGCATCTCCATAATGAGGCTGTCTCCATGCTAATGCGCAGTCAGTCAAGCTGCCATGGGTACCAACATTATGATTGTCTCGGGCAGAGTTTGAGTTATGATCTGAGCTTTGTGGGGGTCTCTAAAATAGGCAGACTGACGTTAGGGGCACTCGGGGGCGGGGTCTCGAATAACCGAGCATCGGTTACTTTTTTTAAGCGGTCAGTTACAAGAGAGAGACTTCACTGCTCATTACGTGGTCCAACACTTTCACTCTCGCACACATGACACAGGCCTACCTGTACACACACACATGCCGGCACACACACAGCCTACTGTAGTGTGTGGTCACACACAGCCTGGTTACACACAGCCTACTGTAGTGTGTGGTTACACACAGCCTACTGTAGTGTGTGGTCACACACAGCCTACTGTAGTGTGTGGTTACACACAGCCTACCAGCCTACTATAGTGTGTGGTCACACAGCCTACTGTGGTCACACAGCCTACTGTAGTGTGTGGTCACACAGCCTACTGTAGTGTGTGGTTACACACAGCCTACCAGCCTACTGTAGTGTGTGGTTACACACAGCCTACTGTAGTGTGTGGTCACACAGCCTACTGTAGTGTGTGGTTAGACACAGCCTACTGTAGTGTGTGGTCACACACAGCCTACTGTAGTGTGTGGTTACACACAGCCTACTGTAGTGTGTGGTTAAACACAGCCTACTGTAGTGTGTGGTCACACACAGCCTACTGTAGTGTGTGGTTAGACACAGCCTACTGTAGTGTGTGGTCACACACAGCCTACTGTAGTGTGTGGTTACACACAGCCTACTGTAGTGTGTGGTCACACACAGTCTACTGTAGTGTGTGGTCACACATAGCCTACTGTAGTGTGTGTGTGGTTACACACAGCCTACTGTAGTGTGTGGTTACACACAGCCTAATAGTGTGTGGTCACACACAGCCTAATATAGTGGGTGGTCGGCGCCACGGTTATTAGAGAGACTTAAAGGAACACTCTGCCCATTTTCAACCAGCTTTGTATCATTAGAACATCAGTAGTATATCAGAAAACTGTAAACTGTTTTGAAGTCTGTCATTTAATTTGACAGTTATTGAGTGTTAAAGTGTGGACCAGTGACATCACTGGTCCACACTAACTCAAATTAATAACTCATTAACTCAAATCAACTCTCAATAACTGTCAAACTATTCATCATTCATCTAGTTTGACAGTTATTGAGAGTTGATTTGAGTTAATGAGTTATTAATTTGAGTTAGTGTGGACCAGTGATGTCACTGGTCCACACTTTAACACTCAATAACTGTCAAATTAAATGACAGACTTCAAAACCGTTTAGTTTTCTGATATACTACTGATGTTCTAATGATACAAAGCTGGTTGAAAATGGGCGGAGTGTTCCTTTAACTGATCATTAATCCAACACTTTCTCTCCCTCTCTCGCACACGCACACACACACACACACACACACACACACACACACACACACACACACACACACACACACACACACACTTAAATCTTGTGCTTACGTTTTCCTTAAAATGTTTAACCTTGTGGAGAAGATTTAAGGGTGTTTTGTGCAACCAATTTTATTTTACGGACACCTTAACTCGGACTCTAGGGAAAATCTTATCTTAAGGTGCTTTGTGCAACCGGCCTCAGCTCTTTAGTGCAGTGGTTCCCAACCTATTCCGACTCAAGGTCCACTTGAAAATCGCAAAAATGTCCACGACCCACATCTAACCGTAAACAGGACGCAGGCCAAATAATGTGTTCCCAGAGCACCTTTTATTTTAACGGGAAAAGGAGCTGTCCATCAGCACCATGCAGAAACCAGAAACTAAAAGTGAGGGGCTGTCTGCAATAGGCTAATTCATGTATAATTGATAAGTGTATTCTCATGCAGAACCACCCCCCCCCCCCCCCCCCCCCCCCACCACATAGATCGTAATGTTCTGCAAATGATTTGGCGGCACACTTGCAATACCTTTGTGGCCCCCCAGTGGGTGCATATCCACCGCCCCATAGCACCTATGTCCTGTTAGACCAGAACTTAGCTTTGTGGCACTTACTATCATTGTTCTCTCCTGACTAGTACCTTGCTTGTGCTGTATTAAATATGTATATCACTTTGGATGAAAGCATCTGCCAAATGACAAATCGTAACTTGTGTCACTACTTGTGTCACAAGGCTAGGCTAAGAAGGGGGGGGGGGGGGGGGGGGGGGGGGGGGTCACTTTCAGCTGCAGTGTGAAAATAGCCCAAGACATTGAAGGTAGAATTAGTAGAGTAGAATGATAAATGATAAATGCATCTGAATGAATGACTGAAGTCGACCACAGAAGCATGAGAGACAAGATTCCATTTTTGCAGGTAGTGAAACACAGTCACAGTTGCGTTGGCTATGGAGAGGGCTGCTGTTGTAAAAGGCTACATCTGGAGGGCTGATGTCTAAAGCAGATTCGCCTCAACTCACAGCCAATAGCCCCACTCTGACCTCCCACCTAAATGTGTATACTATCACCCCTCCACCCAACACATCATCACAGGGTTCAAATGTGTGTCAGTGACAGCTGGAACATTGCATTAAGGTCCAGTGTTTTTCAGCAGCATAGTAAATGGGTTTAATTAATGTTAACAGCTGGAGCGCCTGCTTATCCAGGGTTCCTACACACAATCCATTTTTAAATTCCACTCCGTTTCCAGACTGTGACTCCTTGTCTAGATTTGAAGATTTTGGTCAATGCTAAGTACAGTATGATGTATGCTGGCAGTGGCTGGGCAATATGACTTAACTAAATTATAGACTATGGCCTTGTAACTGTACTTAAAAACCTCACTTGTATGACATATTGCCATCAATATCATTTATGAAACTGATTCATGTAGAGCTAAAATAAATTGAATTAATTTAAATGTATGCAATTTGTGCACATGCAGTGCCAATGCATTTGAATAATAATAATTTCCGTCAAACTGAAATAATTACATTTTAGGTTATGGGGCTACATACTGCGATCCAATAACACAATTTTAGTTATTTTATCTGTTTCAATTGACAGTTTATATTACTAGTTACCCTCGTAAGCTCACATAAAACTACTTTTTTTAATGTGAAAATAATTCTAAACAACAACAAATATCTTAATTGGAAATGCCAGTAAAGTCAGCAAAAGATGTAAGGTCAATTGCCAAACTTTACCAACACCATGTCAATCTCTTCTTCTTTTTGGCATGTTCATGCTTTATTAGACAGATAGACTTACACAGACAGAAACATAATGGGAGAGAGAGTGGAGGGGAGTACATGCAGCAAATGACCACACGCCGGATTTGAACCACGGTCGCTGGAGGAAGGACTGAGCATTATGGTACACGCTCTACTCTGTGAGCCACCGGAAGGCCCCATGTGTCAGATCTTCTCCAGGCTGTATCTCTTGGAACAGGACAGTCAAAAACATCCTGTGGCCCGGAGGATCTGACCTGACAACAGATCGGTCACACTGTGCCTGACCTAAGAGTAAGTGGGGTGGAGCCCAGGGGCGCTAGTGCAAGTCTCAACAGTCTTGCGATACAAATCAGGATCAAGTAGACCATGTAGACCACTAAACCTAGGTCCTGCACCTTGACCCTTCGTAAGTTCTAATTCTACTTTGAGTACCGTATATTTTTTTATTGACAATTTTAGTTGTCGTAAGTAAAAGTGAATAATTCTGCAGTAGCTTGTGGAGTTGTATGTGTCTGCAGCAAAATTGCAATCACTGAGAACATTCACAGGGTAAGGATTTTTTTTTTTTTACTATACTAAGGATGCACTAAAGACTATTCTAATTTTGTAATTCTTTCTTTCTTTCTAGAATTCATTCAATTCCAATTTTGATTGATTGCCTGAACTTACCAGACTGGTCTACCTGTTCTAATATTTGCCTTTACCCACTTAGTCATTACACCCACATTAGCCTACTGATGAGTGATGACTTTTTATCAAAATTCTCATAGTGTAAATATTTTATGAAAGCACCAATAGTCAGGGAAGGAATCCCTGTCTTTGCATTTTATTTTGATCAAGTCTTCTTTTAATAAAAGTGCTTGTGACATCTCACATCTGGCTTACGACTGAACATTTTGAGCGTCCCGGTGGCTCACCTGGTAGAATGCGTACCACAAAGGCTTAGTCCTTCGCGCGGCTGACCCGGGTTCAAATCCGACCCGTGGTCCTTTGCCCCATGTCATCCCCTCTCTCTCCCCACCTTTCCTGTCTGCCTACTGTCCTATCAATAAAGGCAAAATGGCCCAAAAAAAAAAAAAAAAAAAAAGTTTTGCCCACTTTGTAGAAAATACCGAGATACATATTGTGTATAGTCATTCAGCCTAAAAATACAGATGTATATATATTTTTTGTCCATATCGCCCAGCCCTCCTGTGATAATACCATAAGCATTCTGTATATCACAGAAACTACTGGTACTACCACTGAGACTCATATTTTCTTATTTTTCTAGAAGAGACCACATGATGTAGCTTTTTTGAGAGCTGACCCGTGACCAATCACATGGAAGAAGAGGCTGGGTTTCATGCTAAGTAGGAAACAGACAGCAACGACCTCAATCCAAATGGACAGAGTAGAGGTATAACGATGGTAGTAGTTGTTACTCTGATCATAAACTGTGGCTGTTTTGACCGGTTTCAACGGGAAAAAGAAGTCACTCAAGTTCACTTTTTCCATGCCCATTTTCCCAAACAGTGTAAGAATCCGAACCGCTAACCTTTAGGGTTTAGGCTACCACCACCCTGAAGAGTTGATCCACTGTTATGCATGGAAAGTTGGCTAATATCATTTCAGGGTGGATGGTAGCATTGCTGAGGACGCAGCTAATGAATTGTAATGAATGAATCCCGGGCCAAACCATAATCGTCCCTAAGGGGGCGTTTATCAGAGCCAGTACATCTTTCAGCGACACACACACACACACACACACACACACACACACACACACACACACACACACACACACACACACAGCTGTGATGTGGTGATACACGCCTGTTTCCATGCTGCTAAGAAAATACTGTCCTTCCTATTAGGAAAACCAAAGGTTCTGCACAAATAACAAATCCGTATAGAATCCCTTTCACCTCCATGAATGTACTTCCCAGACACTTCAGGCCTTTCATCAACTGCTGCCTCCATTTCTCACTTATATGCATTATATATTATTATAATATATATACTATACATTGTGTTACCACACTGTAGCGCATATGATGTGAGCAAATACAGCACCGGCACAGCCATCCCCATATGAGCCATCAATCAGACAGGATAACAGAATTCCAACCTAAATCAGTGTCTTTGGACTGAATGTGGAGGACGTCCAAACATCCATTACATCACCTGCTTGTCAGCACTGTAACAGTACACAGTCTCCTCATTGTGGACTCACCATATGGACGTCCCCCTCATCTGCGGATCCTTCTGCATTGTTGGACATGTCTTCGGCCCGTGTGCCAGAGGACAGGTCTAACTTCTAAACCAAATGAGAGAAGAAGCGAGGCTACTTACAGAATGAATGAAGCACGTCCAACTTCAGATTATTTGGTATTATTTAGTAAAAGACTGAAGATAATGGAAATATCTGGTAACGCAGGCTGTGCGTATTTTATCCTCAGTGATGAAGTGGTAAATGAAAATGTGGGTAAATTATTGCCTCCAGCCATAATAAGATAAACAACCACTAATATAAACTAAAATCATGCTGGTTCGTAAGGGGAAAAGGCTATGGTATTTTAGAATAGGGATTTAGGTTAAATGCATGAAATAAGGTCTGCGGTTAACACAGGTTTATGGGAGTGGAAATTTGTGTTCAGCGGGATAATCTTCACAAACGAGGACCACATTTATGACTTTTGAAGCGTAAATGCGTTTTTTTTGTACATGATTTTCAGAAAACGCTTCAATTTTCATCTGGAAACCAGATGAAAAAACAACACTAAACGATGATTGTCAAAACTATTAACTTGGTCTAACTCTCTTACCCTGAAGGTGTCAGAGGTCGACAGACTGCAGGCAGGCAGGTGGAGTGTACAGTGTGCTCTGGCAGCATCTGGGTCACCCATCACAAAGGTCATCTGCCTCACAGCACCCTGGGGACACCAACAGGAAGATGAGCCACTGCCAAAAGGTCAAAAGTCAACCGTGGGTCAACCACAGGAAACTCCACCTTTCACCCCCTCCTATCATATAGACTCTTATCTCTCCCCTTGACAAGGAAACTGATCCATCACCATGCAAATTCCCCACTGTTTGTGATCTTCCCCACTCCGTTCTCATGGCCTCGAGCTGAAGTCTTACCCCGGAGCCTGAAAAAGCAGCATACTTTGTTCTGGCACAGACGTTTCACGGATATGTCATGATTCAGCCGAGACAGAGGATGGCAACTGCCCGTCAGTAATGAAACAACATTCAAGTCAGTGGCTCTGGATTCAATTAAGGTGCATTTGGAGCAGTCCGTCATCACTGCAGGGAGGATTTATGAGCTCATGAGGTGAGAGTGGCAAGAAGACTATCTGTTCAATGCCTCAACTCTTAGGTATGTTTCTCAGTGCAAGGGTGGCCTAGCGGTTAGAACTCTTTAGGTACATTTCTCAGTGCCAGGGTGGCCTAGCGGTTAGATAGATTGTCCCATAAGCAAAAGGTCACGTACTGTATTTGAAGAAAAGTGTATTATTGTGGTGCATTCCTCTACCTTGTTCATTGTCCACAAAATTCCTTATGTAAAAGGGTAAAAAAGGTGTAAAGAATCAACCATCGTCCATAGAAAACAATGAAACTAATGTGTACACACACAGTCACGTCCACTATTTACAGCTGAAGGTAAACAGAGGATACAACCAACCTCTCTACTGCCACCAAGTGGCAGAAACATTATGTAAAGTGAATCCAGCCATCTGCGGCAGTTTACCAGCTGACTGATTACAAGGCAAACATTAAAATATGTGACCTTCCTTACTTCAAAAGGAGTCTCAAAGCCCTCCAGGATGCCCCCCATCATCAGCAGGCCCTCAGTGGTGATGTCCTGCCCGGGATGGGCCCAGTTCACCCTCTCCACCAGAACACAGTCCACATAAACCTCCAGCCAGAACGGGGAGACGCCCAGCGATACCTGGTGCCACCGGCCGTCACACAGGGAGCTCACCGGAAAACTACATTTGAGGGAAGAGAGTAATGAATGTCCCGTCTGAACTAAGGTGGATACCCCCTAAAACAGAAATTCCTATATATCTTACATCTGTTTGAAATTATACTACAAGGATGTTTACTTTATGTCTAGAAGATTTATTTCTTACTAAAAGGCTAAACTCTACTCTGCAAATACTAAGTGGGCGTAGGTGGGTTTATCATCCACTACATTCTTGACTTAAGAAGTTAATGCTTTCATGTGGCATTTTGTAAATAATCATCAGCCTAAAAAGGGGTTGAATAGATGTGGGAAATATTCACGCATTCTCATGTGTTGAATCCTACCAAAAATATTGCGTTAGAATTATTCTAATGCAGAGGTTTTCAATGTGGGAGGTGGGCCTCCCCAGGAGGGCTCCAAGCAGTTTCAGGGGAGGCTCAAAAGGAGATCACATCATCAGATAGAGGCAAAGTGAATGTCACTTCCTGCTTCAGCACTGTACCAGAGATTTTCTTCCGCAATTTATTTTCCCATAGACATTTCGTAAAATGCTTATACAAATAGTTTTACTTGGTCAAACCAAACGGTTCAGCTATATTTAGAATTCGGAGAGACCATAGAACATTTCACTAAAAAAAATATTTTCTTTAAACCCCCATTAAAAAACAACAACTAAACTACATGTAACTAAACAGTTACATGTCCTCTGCATTCTACATAAAAGATATTACGGGTTGTTTTATTTTGTATGTTACATACTTATTGACGAAGTTATGTTCAATTCAGCCAGGGTACAAGAGACTGAGTGTAGGTGGCCATCTTTTCAACTCAAGTAGAATACCATTTAGATGGCAAGCTGCAACAATAAGTCACGTTAAATCGGACCTTGTACGCACAATTATTTTTTACAGTGGGGCATTCAAAAATAAGGTGGATAAACATTTTACAAAATGTCTATGGGAAAAATAAATGGCGGATGAAAATATCTGGTACAGTGCTGAAGCAGGAAGTGACGTTCCACTTTGGCTCTCTATAGGATTAGATCAGGAATACGTTTTTGTTGTTTTTTTTACTTTCAAAATGAAATAAATGCCTTCAGACAGACCTTTTCTATGTATATCAAACAGCAATATCAGACTATCTTGGCTCAATTGTTGATCCCATATGCATCCAGGAATTGAGTGAGGGCGGTGCGTTTTTCCAAGCTTTGTCTGGGGGGAGGCCCACAGTCTCAGACTTTGAAAACCCCTGTTCTAATGCATATCTGATCTGGCGATAGGGCCCATGTCAATAGCATGGACCCTTCTGGTCTAAAGAATGAAGTGTGGTTTATCATCCTGAATAGTAGTGAGCTGTATTGAGGGGCGTCGGTCGTACTCATAGTCTCTGTGTTGGGTGGAGATTAAGGTGAGTGAATGGGGGCCCAGGCGGAGCTGCAGGTGGATGTGATTCTGGGAGTCTAACAGAGTCACCAGGCTGCTCTCCTCCTCCTGAGAGCTGCGCAGCTCCACCAGCACGCTGAACTCCTCCGCAAAGCTGCATGGAAGACACACATACCCAAATGAAAATGCATCTATAACACATACTGTACATCAGGACTTAATAAAAAAATGCATTAAAAAAGAGAGACAAAAAACGACATTGTACTTGGGTCCAAATGCCTGTTGTGTGGCCATCGTCAGGCTGGCATAAAGGCCAAGGTGGAGCGTGGAACACCTCCGGCTGTCCACTGATAAGGACACGTTAGTGGAGTCGACTGCCATCTGGGAGAAAAGCTGCAGCAAATCCACCTTGTCTGTGGAGAAAGTAAGACAACACTGTGATTATTTTTTCAGAATGCCTTTGGCTAGAAGTCTACCAAATCATATGCTTTTATCACAAAAATTGCACAATTAACTGCCCTACCATTGTTTCATAACCACATTTTGTAACGATTCCACGGTGAGATTGGCAGTCGAATCATGCTCCTTTGAACGAATCGTCGACGATTTGGGGTCACCCCTACAGAACTGACTTTTGGTTTTCAAGTTACTTCTCTTTGATTGAACCTGGGTTATACCATTTGTTTTGTGGGGGGAATGGCTCCATAAGGGGCTGGCGTAGAAGTTTGAAAACTGGCGACGGTTAGGGTATTGATTCCCACTGAATTGCTTGCCACACACATGAAGAATGTATGCACTCATGGCCCACGGTGTTCTGAATGGAAGCATCTAATAAAAGATATAATGTAACATAACGAACACAGCAGTAGTGCATGCTTTGACTGCACCTGAATAGGCTACAATCTCACAATGCCATCATGAGTTTGTGGTATTGTATGAGCTACAAGAATGCCTCACCGTTAGCTCACCTCCCATGACTCCTGACCCAACCCTTGAACTTCCCTTGACATGCTGCGGCAAAGCCCGACGCACTCATTTAGCACGGTATGGCAGTGAAACCCAACTCCCACAGTGGGGGTGGAGGGTCCTAATAGCGCTCATTCGACCCTTGCTTGCCGGGCTGGAGCTCGACAGGATCAAGGAAGGAGTTAGCAGAGATCTGTCACATCGGCTACTTGCTGCTAGTGTTGTTGGATAGCAAGCATCTGCACTGGATAGTGGCAAATATGTATCTGGCAGCACTATCATTGAGGTTGGTGAAGCATCTACAAAGTATGTGGTGTCAAATGTTATTCCAAACACCAATTATCTAATTATAGAGACAATAGGCCTATCAGCCATGCCAATTGCGTACATCTTTATCCTGTCCTGACCATGCCCCTTCTCTTCTTCCTCAACTTGCTGCCAGGATCATAACAGATGGTTATGAAGGGAAATAATAGCCAGGGTTGTGACCTTCCTGATTGGCTTTTTGTGCTGACCAGTCATTGCAGGGACTGGACGGACAACAGGACTAGGGATGCACCGATGTGAACATTTTGGCCGATACCGATAACTGATATTAACATTGTTGTTATGGCCGATAACCGATATTTACCGATGTCGATATGATCTGTATAAAAACACATTTCTATGATAAGAAGTTCAGAACATTTTGTACATACTAAAAAAAAATGAAATTTGAAAAAGTTATGCATTTCTTTATTTCCAAAACATTTGGAAAAGCCCATAAATCATAGATTTATCACAATGTTTCCTCTCAGTGGGAACATTTTGGCTGATACCGATAACCGATTAACATTGCAACATGGGACCGATGCCGATATGTTAAAAAATGACTAACATCTGCCGATACCGATATGATTGCCGATATTCATGCATCCCTAAACAGGACTGATTGATTGATTGATTGACTGACTTTATTAATGGATATAGAGACAACAACAAGATCCAAGGGATAGCATGTAAAAGTGTAAAAACTTATTTCCAACATGGTCCCCGATGTTCTAAAAACAGGACAGACAATAACACAAAACATATACCGGTAGTTATTTAAAAAACTATTAAAAAAAAACATCACAAACATAAAATAGATTTAGACACCTTGACACATTGATGATACAAGGGAGTTCAAATGGCTTGTTGGTTGCAGAGGTGGGGACTCAAGTCACATGACTTGGACTCGAGTCGCAATTTGTATAGCTTGAGACTTCATGCAAGATGAGACTTGACTTGTACTTTGATGACTTGAAAAGGGTTCTAAAGTCTTGACTTGAGATCTTGTTTGTGTAAATGACTTGGACTGAAAGTGATGAGATTTGTTCCAGCAGACTGAATTTAAATTCTTGTTTGAATTTGTATGGAATGATTTAATTTATTTAAGTTGAAACTAATCATAGAAATCAAACTCATGATGCTCTTACCAAGGTTTTATCCTATTAAAACCATATTGCATTGAAAAGTTCTATAGATATTTAATTTTCTTTTAAGATATTAAATTGAAACTGGACTCTTGATTTGTTCCGACTCAAAATAGGACCATAATTGATCAAATGAACATCATGCCCTATTGAAGAAGACTTGAAACTAGCGACTGAGACCATAAACTCATTAGGAAAGTGTTTACTGAGGTAATAATTCATGTGAGAAATAGGGTCATTTCCCCATTGATTTATATAAAAACTGACTTCTTTATGAAGCATGTGGGGTTGCCCCCTGTTTGCCATTAGAAAGAATGCAGCTTTAAGGTACTTCCGCATTGGTTTCATTTTTCGGAACCGGAGGTTGCCCCTTAGCCATGACCGAATTTTCCCCATGTTAAATGTTCAACTAAAATCTAGTATTGGTGCCTACAGGATGCATTACCAGTAGTGGACCTATGAAGCATGAAGCCATTTTTTTTGCTTCTGCATGTGTGGTGAAAGACCAGGCTGCCTAGCTGTACAGTGTGGTGAAAGACCAGGCTGCCTAGCTGTACAGTGTGGTGAAAGACCAGGCTGCCTGTACAGTGTGGTGAAAGACCAGGCTGTCTACCTGTACAGTGTGGTGAAACACCAGGCTGCCTAGCTGTACAGTGTGGTGAAACACCAGGCTGTCTACCTGTAAAGTGTGGTGAAACACCAGGCTGTCTACCTGTACAGTGTGGTGAAAGACCAGGCTGCCTGTACAGTGTGGTGAAAGACCAGGCTGTCTACCTGTACAGTGTGGTGAAACACCAGGCTGCCTAGCTGTACAGTGTGGTGAAACACCAGGCTGTCTACCTGTACAGTGTGGTGAAACACCAGGCTGCCTAGCTGTACAGTGTAGTGAAACACCAGGCTGCCTAGCTGTACAGTGTGGTGAAACACCAGGCTGTCTACCTGTACAGTGTGGTGAAACACCAGGCTGTCTACCTGTACAGTGTGGTGAAACACCAGGCTGCCTAGCTGTACAGTGTGGTGAAACACCAGGCTGTCTACCTGTACAGTGTGGTGAAACACCAGGCTGTCTACCTGTACAGTGTGGTGAAACACCAGGCTGCCTAGCTGTACAGTGTGGTGAAACACCAGGCTGTCTACCTGTACAGTGTGGTGAAACACCAGGCTGTCTACCTGTACAGTGTGGTGAAACACCAGGCTGTCTACCTGTACAGTGTGGTGAAACACCAGGCTGCCTAGCTGTACAGTGTGGTGAAACACCAGGCTGGCTACCTGTACAGTGTGGTGAAACACCAGGCTGCCTAGCTGTACAGTGTGGTGAAACACCAGGCTGTCTACCTGTACAGTGTGGTGAAACACCAGGCTGTCTACCTGTACAGTGTGGTGAAACACCAGGCTGCCTAGCTGTACAGTGTGGTGAAACACCAGGCTGCCTAGCTGTACAGTGTGGTGAAACACCAGGCTGTCTACCTGTACAGTGTGGTGAAACACCAGGCTGCCTAGCTGTACAGTGTGGTGAAACACCAGGCTGTCTACCTGTACAGTGTGGTGAAACACCAGGCTGCCTAGCTGTACAGTGTGGTGAAACACCAGGCTGTCTACCTGTACAGTGTGGTGAAACACCAGGCTGTCTACCTGTACAGTGTGGTGAAACACCAGGCTGCCTAGCTGTACAGTGTGGTGAAACACCAGGCTGTCTACCTGTACAGTGTGGTGAAACACCAGGCTGCCTAGCTGTACAGTGTGGTGAAACACCAGGCTGCCTAGCTGTACAGTGTGGTGAAACACCAGGCTGCCTAGCTGTACAGTGTGGTGAAACACCAGGCTGTCTACCTGTACAGTGTGGTGAAACACCAGGCTGTCTACCTGTACAGTGTGGTGAAACACCAGGCTGCCTAGCTGTACAGTGTGGTGAAACACCAGGCTGCCTACCTGTACAGTGTGGTGAAACACCAGGCTGCCTAGCTGTACAGTGTGGTGAAACACCAGGCTGCCTAGCTGTACAGTGTGGTGAAACACCAGGCTGTCTACCTGTACAGTGTGGTGAAACACCAGGCTGTCTACCTGTACAGTGTGGTGAAACACCAGGCTGCCTAGCTGTACAGTGTGGTGAAACACCAGGCTGGCTACCTGTACAGTGTGGTGAAACACCAGGCTGCCTACCTGTACAGTGTGGTGAAACACCAGGCTGCCTAGCTGTACAGTGTGGTGAAACACCAGGCTGCCTACCTGTACAGTGTGGTGAAACACCAGGCTGCCTAGCTGTACAGTGTGGTGAAACACCAGGCTGCCTAGCTGTACAGTGTGGTGAAACACCAGGCTGTCTACCTGTACAGTGTGGTGAAACACCAGGCTGTCTACCTGTACAGTGTGGTGAAACACCAGGCTGCCTAGCTGTACAGTGTGGTGAAACACCAGGCTGGCTACCTGTACAGTGTGGTGAAACACCAGGCTGCCTACCTGTACAGTGTGGTGAAACACCAGGCTGCCTACCTGTACAGTGTGGTGAAACACCAGGCTGCCTACCTGTACAGTGTGGTGAAACACCAGGCTGCCTAGCTGTACAGTGTGGTGAAACACCAGGCTGCCTAGCTGTACAGTGTGGTGAAACACCAGGCTGCCTGGCTGTACAGTGTGGTGAAACACCAGGCTGTCTACCTGTACACCGACTCCGTCACTCAATCCTCTTGTCCTTCCCATCCTTCCTCTCGTCCTCCACCACTGGACCGCCAGTCGCACATGACTGAGCTCTGATAATGCGATGAAAGGTCCAGCCACAAACCCATGAAGTGCATTCCACTAGTCAGCGGGCTGTAGATTTTACAGCATGAGCTTTGAGTACAGTGCTGAAAAGAGCCCGCACATTCCTATAGGGAGGCATTCATGTCAAATCCTAAAGGTTTCACTTTCACCACTACCATCTGCCCACAGTGTAGACAGTTCCATGTAGATGTGGGTGTATTTGGGGGGCCAGGACCACGCAAATGTTTGAGAATCTGGGTTATAGTGTACTGTGTGTACACTGAGAAGTGTACACAGTACACTACAGTGTTCTTTTTCAAAGCAGACAGACTGACTTGATGTATCCAGGTGGAAACACAGAGACAGGCATCTTGAGTCCATGTGTTGAGAGAAGAGAAGATGAGAAGCACATTCTGACTGAGGTCTCTCCCAGTAACAGAGCCAAGAACCAACAGTTTCATCATGACTGGGTGCATCTGGAGCTGCCAGAAGGCAACATTATCAGCGTATTTGAATGCACTGCTGATAGACGTGCAGACAGAACACATGGAGAAATAGCCGTGTCTTACTTGTTGCCCAATTTTAACCTTCATTCATCCAGGGAAGGCTGGCTGAGAAATGTCTGTTGATTTTCAGCTATACGCTCTGTTTCACATCACATTTGGGCTGGCAGCCCCCCGGTGGTCAACAGTAGATGGCAGCCCCCGGTGGTCAACAAGTAGAACACTGTTTGCACCAGGGAGCTCCCAGTGTGAATGTGAAACAGTTCAGTCAACTGAAAGTGAATTCACTAAACCCCAAGTTATGGCAAATAGAGTCGGGTAAATCCCTGTCTGCATCTGATGTTATTTGCCACCTACCTTACTAAGGGGCACGCCACATTTGATGTTGTGGAGGGAAGGGAGAATGTTTATTATTCAAGTTTGCAGGTCCAGAATTTGAGCCATAAGAAGTCTGCCTGTAACATTCATGCCAGCCACCACTGGCCCGCACTCACATCAAGTCTACAAAGTCCTCCCTCATAAAAAAAATACGTGTGAACGGTTAAACATGTTCATTTTAAAGTTGCACTTGATGCTAAAGTTCTATGCCTTGATGTGCTGGGTTTACACCGAGCTGAAATCTGGGTTCAGTGTTTCTTGGGGGCAGAGGTTTTAGGGTTAGGTTTCCATTTGTAATGAACTATAGCGCCCCCTGCACTAGCCCTACTTAAGAGTTACATTTACACAAGTGGCTAACTGAGGTTCAGTCTAGTGGGAAGAATTACCCTTTATAAACCTGGGAAATAAAAGGGGAACAAAACTCCTCTGCTGTTTTGCTCCCCCACCTCTAATTGTGTCTGTAACGGTAATCAAACAGTAGTTTTTTTTTTTGGATTGATTGAGTTCTTTATTGATAATGAACAAACAGTATATACATATATAATGTACATACACAGGCCCACCATTATCAAAAGGATAAAAAAATCGCAATAAAGCTAACAGCTTATTTCCATTGCGGTCCTTAAAATGACTGTGATAAAATGTGCACTGTTGTGTGTATGCCTGGATGTGTGTAAGTGTGTAACAGTATGAGTGCATCAAGCACTTGTCAGAGTCTGCGGGTAACGCGTGGGTGTGCCTGCCACCCTAGGTAGTAGGAAAACACTGGCAGGTCACAGGGAATCTTCTACTCCAAACGTAAAGATGTGTTCTGTGTTCTCAGTGTTATGTAGCACTAGCTCTGATCTCTTGAGGACATAATTGTTGTTCATGGATGCTTGGGGGTAAAACATTGGCTACACATAAAACTCTTTGTAGAAGAACATGCAATATGAGGGTAGGAGTGACACAGCCCTACTGTTCAGTAACCTCACTCTGTGATTAAACAACATCTAAAGTCATATATTACATGTATATTTAAGGTGTTTGGATTTGCAGTCAACATCCTGATGCAATGCATATACGAGTTTTCTCCTAAAATGAGATCTCCCTCACTTGAAAAATGGCAGTGCTCTTGCATATTGGATTATCTATAATTTAAATATATTGAGGTTCAGGGGAGTTTCTTTCCTGTTGGTCCTTCAAATTCACTCAGACTGGACAAGGGGTTTAACCCTGTGGCCCACATACAGGTACAAGAGCATTTGGTTTCAAATTCTCTGCATTCTCTGCCTTGAAATGTCCCTAAAATATTTCCTAATTTCCCCCCTCCCAGAAGAATAATATTGAAGTACGAAGGGGTGACCCGAGGTGATATCCAACACTTCTAGGATATTATAGGTTTAGGTTGGCCGTACGTACCTGACTTTGCAAAGATTGATCGTCCCATAAAGCTCCTCATTCAGAAATACTCCTGTGCTGAACATTCTAAAATACATATTAAAAAAAAAAGCATATAGTGCATTGTGGCATCAGTAAGAGAAGAGAGTGTGCATTAGGGCCATGGATCCCCATTTGATGAGATTTTGTCTC
Organism: Poromitra crassiceps; assembly: GCF_964638095.1. Classification (NCBI taxonomy): domain Eukaryota; kingdom Metazoa; phylum Chordata; class Actinopteri; order Beryciformes; family Melamphaidae; genus Poromitra; species Poromitra crassiceps. Next base: position 9,489,372 of record NC_139631.1, on the reverse strand, counting down.
TCTGACCCGAATCTGAGAATATTTTTTATCCCGTAGAATTAACTCTTTATTGTGCCTGCTCGTACCGTGATGGCCCACTGGCAGATTTTTACAAAATGCACACATTCAATGGGCAAAATAAGAAAACTCCTTCAACTTAGGCTGTGTAAAACACGTGATATTTTTTATTTATGTAAGCATCATACATTTGTGCATAATTAAAGTGTCACTTTATCAGCCTGTCATATCTGCACAAATGTTTGTTTGGGGCCGATGGCGATATTTGATTTAAAGTCTTTATCAGGCGATACTGATAACGTCCACAAAATCACCATGCATCCCAAACACTAAACAGTCCTGTGTCCATGTGCCACCCCACACTGATGAGCTCATGGCTAGACATTCTATCATTAGAAACATAACAGTAACAGTAACCAGGTGAATAAGTCTGGTGCCAGCTAGGTGCTCATCATCCAATCTTCCTAGAGACATTCCAGTAATCAGTCTTTTAGGAGTGATTCCAACACTCACTATAAATATTAACAGCAGAGAAACTTTGTTCTTATGATGTCAAACTAGATACTGTGGCAGATTTTTGATATTTCTGCCAAGATGATCTGCACTCACAAAAACCTCACAATGTTCAGGCTCACTTCATGTCTTCATTCATTTTGGCTCTCAGTCTTCCTCCAATGCCAAACGAGTGAGACAGAAGCCTCAGATGAACAGACACACTTTGCATGTGGGGGCATCTGAGTACTGTGGAGGTAAAAGCACTCGCCTACCGAGTTCAACAGACCCGCGTTCAATTCCCGGCAGTGGCACTTCCGGCTTGGTCAGACGTTCCTACAGGCACAATTGGCCATGTCTGCGGGTGGGAAGCTGGTGAGGGGAGTCCTGGTCGCTGCACTAGTGCCTACTCTTGTCGGTCGGGGCATGCGTTTGGGGGGGCGGGGAATAGCGTGATCCTCCCACACGCTACTGTACGTCCTGCCGGTGAAACGCCTCACTGTCAGGTGAAAAGAAGCCGCTGGCGACTGCACATGTATCAGAGGAATTATGTGCTAGTCTATGGCTCTCCCCATTATTGGCAGAGAGGGTGGGACAATGACAGGACAGTAGGGGGAATTGGCCAAGTACAATTTGGGAGAAAATGGGAGAAAGATCAGATTTTTTTTTTATAATAATAAAGAAATGTAGAGTGCAAGTGTTTACACCCTCCATCCACCCCAGCCACACAGCCCTTATTGGTCACGCTATTTCAATAGCAAACTCTATGACATGTATAATATTGATATACAATGTTGCAACATATTTCGTTTGACAAATGTTGACATTCAATGTATCCGTGGCTTGCAGAAACATTGAGGCGAGCAGACATGTCAGGGTGGGTTTGGTCAGGCTCTGTGCTGACTGATGGCCGGGATCACAGGTCACCTACAGTAGGAAGAGCCACATTCCTGTGTGGAAGGACTACAACCAGCTCTACGCATGCATGAACACTGACGAGCTCATCAAGCAATCAATCAAATGTATATAGCGCCAAACCCTAACAAGAGTTATCTCACCATCCGTATTTTAAACAATGAAAGACATTTACACACTTGACATATTTGCATGTTGTCACATGCACTTTCACTTACGTTTACCTCTGAACTTATTTATGTTTTTTAACCCTTATGTTTGTTTTTATGTGGCATCTCTTTTCTGGTCTTTTTCCTTTTTCTGTCATGCTTATTATGAGAGGCAATACAATTTCTGAATCTGAATTAGAATGAAGTTCTGATGGCAGTTTCCTCCCCCCACTTTAAACAGCTCACTTTAAATGGCAAAGTGCTTTATAATAATGAACAAAAGGGCTCTCTCTGTATTTGAGGTTTTTGTAGGCCGATACTGCTATTCTTAGATTAAAGCTTATCCAATATGTTGTGCTCTAAATTCAACCCATCATCTAATCATCATTATTCAACCCATCATCTAATCACCATTATCTACTCTCCATCGAAATCCACACACTAATTAAATTAATTAAACAATTAAATTCTATGGAGGTGGGTTAGGTTTACATACTGTTGAGGAAAATCCTCCCACACCACACTGGAATGAATTCTCCGCTCTGACATCCGATATAAAAATAACAATAAAAACAGATTGACTTGGCTGTTGAGTGTCCCGTCTGACCCTCACTTTTACAGCAGGCATTTACAAGCGCTAAACACAAGCGTCCCGCCAAAAGAAATGGCGCGTAGCCTCGTTAAAGCCCTCATGGCTTGTTTACAGGGGTCACCAAAGGACTCTCGCAGCACGATGGCAGCGGCACCCGGGGGGAATCCACGTAGCCGACATGACACTGGGGGTGGGTGAAGTGCCAGGACCCCCCGATGGCTACAAGCCGCCTCGGAGCCAAACGGCCACACCAGCCGACATTGCCACGCATCAGGAAAGCCATCAGTCAGGCAGATCAAGGCCACGCTCGGAACCCTCCGGCTGCCATGCTGGTATGTTTACCAGACGGTAACCGAATACATTGCAAACTACAGGTCGCAGCCTTAAGGTACAACAAGGTCGTCCCCACAGCAAAGAAAGGATATCCTCTCATTTTCAAGAGCGTCATGCTGGTGAAACTGATCATAGCACTTTTGTATACCGGTTGAAATGTTGATCTTCCGATCAAAGGCAAAGCAAAAAGTTCTCTCTGTGATTAAAGGAGTCCGGGAGGCTTAGATCTCGGAGACTTCTGAGAGGAACAAGTGTCGAGCTGTGTCAGGCCCGGAGATACTGTACCAACAACAAACGTCGTGGACATTATCCTCTTCAGGGGAAGGAGCCTGGAAAATGTGATTTTTCTCAACACAAGAGGGCCCCCCCCCCCCTTAATGCCAGAACTGTCACCCTCAAATCCGCAAATGTGTTTGCAGAGTAAAGCGATACCGCGCGTTGTAACGCCAAGTGAAAGGGATTACCCCCAAAGGGTTTCCAAACAGCAACATGAGCCGACCGTCTGAGAGACAGGGTGACATTTTCATCTTGAGGTTGGCGCTGTGTGTTATGATATCAGGGAGCAGAGGTGGCCGCGGCGAACATTCATCTTGTTTTCTTTGCAACAAAGCCGTGATATGGGGACGGTGTGATTGTCACCGCTGTCCACCTTAACTCATGATAAATTGCTGCGTTTGACTTCCAAGGTTTCTAGGTTGCGGTTCTAAAGAGACGTTAGTGCCAAGGCCCACTCTTCCAGCCTTATTAACCACGAGACATCCTCCGTCAACCCCAAAGCACCGTCCAGCGCCTCTCGGCTCGGCCCGCTGTTGGTCTTGGATGTCCCCCCGAGCCTCAGTCTGTGAGGTGTCATTGAAAAGACACAACAGCTTTTAGAGCAGCGTTTCCCCACCTTGTGTTTGGAAAGCCAAGGCGCTGACCCAAAGACAAGGAGATGATAGAACTCGGGTTGGGGAAGGTTTACGTTAACGGACTAGCACAGAACAGAGTCTCAGACAGAACTGGCTGAGGGTCAAGGTGAATTAACGCTGGCTCAGGATGAAGTGAAAATGACTTTTTCAGTATGTTTTGAATTCTCCATATCATCACCATAGCGTACACCTACGATAACATTTGAGAAAATGTTCATTTCTCATATTTTTTACATCAAAATTCCAATATATATATTTCCTGTACTTTTAGCGGTCCTTGAAGGGGTTCAGTCCTTGAAGGGGTTCCAGAGGAGAGGTCCTTACCTGCTAGCTAACCATGTTAGCACTGTAAGACTAACTAGTTTGTGAGGTAGCCTAAGTTGCTGTGGAGCAGGCTATATCCAACCAAGTTTTTAGAGATTTAACTGTTAGTAGTGAACTGATTTGCTTGCTGTGTCAAAACAATGGGTTTTATTATTATGAAGCAGTGTGCTGCCAACTAATTTGTATTATCATTGTGCAGTCTCAAATACTGTTGTTGAAGTGACAGTGAGAGCTTTGGTAGTAGACTGCCCCACTGTTCCTGAGTCATTCATTTTGAACAATACTTTGCAGTGAACAAGACAAATCAGTTCTCCAATACCCCTTTTCCACCTACAGGAACCTGGAGCCTGGGCTGGAGAAAAGAGAACGGAATTGAAACGTCATTATTGGTTCAGTGCCAACGTGGATTTGCTTACCTCGGCAATGGCTTCAATGCTGGCTAGCTACTCTAGAAATGTGGCGTAATCATCAACAGAGACAGCAAATTCACACTTCCTTGTTTCAGTCATTCATTCATTACTGCGATACCCAAACCATGGTTTTGAATTGATTCACTGCGTCAGACAGCGTGAAATGATCAAGTTATATAGTTAAAAGAATAGCCCACTTCTTATATCTGAACAACCCGGAAAGCGTAAAAGCTTTTAGGAACTGGCTATCGATTGAATCACTGTTGTGTTCTAACAGTGATAGAGAGACGAAGAACTGACACCTGACAATAATCTATCAGCATGTCAGACTTGATGAACTAGCGTGTGAAGGCTTCCCCTGGCCTATAGGCTACTGTATCTTATGGTAAATGACCTGCATTTATATAGCACTTTTATCCCAAGCGCTTTACAATGAGTAGGTACATTCACACAGACATGCATACACCGATGGCAGGAAGCTACCATGCAAGGTGCTGGCACAGCCATCGGGAGCAATTTGGGGTTCAGTATCTTGCCCAAGGACACTTCGGCATGCAGACTGGAGGAGGCAGGGATCGAACCACCGACCTCTTTTACCCAAAGCGATCAGTGGACGACCCCCGCTCTACCTCCTGAGCTACAGCCGCCCCTTATGACCACAACGCCCTGTATACAGTACACTTACTTTCAATCTGTTTGCTATAGTGTTAACAGCCCGTTCTCACAAGGAAAACAACATGGGTGAAATTTCAAAGTGGTTAAAACAACCAATGTTTACGAATGTGACCTGCAGTTGTGTGAGTGCATGTGTGCAGTAGCCTACATACGCCAGAGTTGGGAGCTATAACCAGGAAGTAGCGGCGACCTCTGGCGGTCTTTAATGTAACGACAGTCTGATATTGAACTAGCTTGCTGACACAAGGGCGAAGGGGTGGAATTGGGGGACCGGTAATGTCCTCGCCTTTCAACTTCCTTGTCGCGAGAGACCCAGTTTGCCTCCTGGCGTTTTCAACCGTAACCCAAACCATAACCCTAACCAAGTTGTTTTAGTTGTCTAACCTTAACCTAGTTGTTTTAGTTGTCTAACCTTAACCTAGTTGTTTTAGTTGTCTAACCTTAACCAAGTTGTTTTAGTTGTCGAACCTTAACCCAGTTGTTTTAGTTGTCTAACCTTAACCTAGTTGTTTTAGTTGTCTAACCTTAACCTAGTTGTTTTAGTTGTCTAACCTTAACCAAGTTGTTTTAGTTGTCGAACCTTAACCCAGTTGTTTTAGTTGTCGAACCTTAACCCAGTAGTTTTTATTTGTCGAACCTTAACCAAGTAGTTTTTATTTTTTATGCCCAGCTATTTCCTCGAGAGAATCAGAAAACCAGTGGATATCTATTAGACCTCCCTTGAGGAAAATCAAATCTCAGTGACAGAGATTGATAACAGGAGAGTGATAACAGGAGATCATCTTTAACACACTGCAACAGCTGCCCCCGGTGGCAGGGTCTGGTACTGTTTTAGTTGTCTAACCTTAACCTAGTTGTTTTAGTTGTCTAACCTTAACCTAGTTGTTTTAGTTAACCTTAACCAAGTTGTTTTAGTTGTCGAACCTTAACCCAGTTGTTTTAGTTGTCGAACCTTAACCCAGTAGTTTTTATTTGTCGAACCTTAACCAAGTAGTTTTTATTTGTCGAACCTTAAACCCAGTTGGTTTAGTTGTCGAACCTTAACCTAATTGTTTTAGTTGCCTAAACATAACCGACAAAACATAACCGACGCAAAGTTTTAAAATTGACCGTGCGAGGCGCATATCACCTGCACGCACCGTCTCGTGATTGGAAATCGACTTATTCTGTTGTTTCGGTATGAGGAGGACGTATTGAGTTTTAAGATTAAATCCTGTCCAATACCGTATGAATACAGTACAACTCCCCCTCGATCCACCTATGGCTCTATTGCAGGTGCTTCTTATTTGTCCAAACACACAATCATCTAGCAGACGCACACAGGCACGGCTCCTCCTAAGCTTGGTTCTGAAACAAAGGGATAAGATTAATTACTGGGTGTCTGTTCGTCAACACCGAGTCTGGATTCTGGACCGGTGCCCGAGTGGCTTTCAGAGGCAGACGGAGCAGGCTGGACAGTGCTTTGATCTGCAGCCTAATGACATGATATGATACGGGAACAGAGGGCCTACACATCAGCCTTCTGCCCGGCACGCTGTTACAACATCACATCAGATGACAACGGCCACTGTCTCGATGTTTCTACAAGAGAGACAGAAGGAATTCAACCACTACAATAATCCTAGAATAAACTTAAGAAGTAGTATACCATACAAATAGCACGGTATAGTGCAGTAGTAGCAAGCACAACGAGGCCAGGGCCCAGGGATATCATTGGAACTCAATAGTATTGGAATATTATGGGTGCAACGGTTCACAAAATTCACGGAACCGGTTTGATACGACACAATGGTGTCACGGTTCGGTACGTTTTCGTTACAGCAAAAAAAAAAAGACCAAAAAAGTAGAAATGCCAGAGAAATGTCCTTGATTTTAATTTCAATTTATTTATTTTACTTATTTATTTGATTATTTTCACAGCCTAGTTTACATTTTTATTTCCATTTGCGACAATGTTTTTAACACCTTTCATCTTTTTCGTCTGTTTTAGTTTACCATGATATCCTTGTAGAAGACTTGCACTGTTCAGCAGTGAAAATCGTTGTATTGAACCTAAAGCCTCGTACCTAAACGGCTTAATATGTATACATACACATATTGTTAAACCCCTATGGAATACTATTGAGTTTTCATGTATGATGCATCATTAAAATGACAAGTTTGTCAATTCTTGCACCTCTAATTTGTCTCTTACATGTGGACCCAGAGAGAATAGTACTGTACAACTATGTAAGAGGTCCAAAATCACAAAACTGATATCCTTTAAAACTGCAGTTCTTCAACACAAAAAATAAAATAAATAAATCTTAAAAAAAAAATATCAATCACCAGCTAGACATATTTGGGTGTGGCTCAGCATCAAATTGAGTGTGTAAATGACTCACTTTGGCACCCTGTCTACTGTCATTCCTATGTAGTCTGGGTTTCAGTCCCATCATCATCCAAATGCTGTTTCACAGGCTTTCCCACCCTGACAATAATACAATTCCTGCAGGGAATCACTGAATACTTTGTTAGTTTTGGGAGTGAAAACGTTCAAATACAGCTTCAATTAAAAAAAAGTACTATAGTAGGGTATGATCGCACAAGCTTGTAGTAGGTATTTGTGTAGTACAGTACATGTAGGCTATGTGTGCTATACGCGTAAAGTTGATTAAAAAGTAAATGAATAGAAAGTCAGTGTCAGCCTTCAAAAGCCCCATAGTTGAACATGAACCCTATCCTACTGTGAGTCCAGCTGGCCTGGGCCCAGAAGAAAACCCTACTTGGGAAGAGTGAGGAGAGAATACACTCTGGAGAGCTAACACAAGCAGCACTGTCACAAAGCATTATGGGAATACATTCCACCGCTACATGTGGAGAAGTTTGTACCCTGCATGTCATTTCAGGCTGGGGGTAGTAACATAGGGCATGGGAAACTACTGCAGGCAGCCAAAACTGGCAGCCAACACTGACCGAGGAAGAGAGAGCTGAGAGAGGGGGGGGGGGGCGCTTTTATTTTATTTTTTATGCCCAGCTATTTCTTCGAGAGAATCAGAAAACCAGTGGATATCTATTAGACCTCCCTTGAGGAAAATCAAATCTCAGTGACAGAGATTGATAACAGGAGAGTGATAACAGGAGATCATCTTTAACACACTGCAACAGCTGCCCCCGGTGGCAGGGTCTGGTACTGCAGCACAGTATCACTGTGCCAAATTCAGCTTTCAGAAGATTTTAGGAGATTCCTTGAAGAATATAAAATCTGATGGCAAAAATAAATAAATAAATAAAAATAAGTATTATAATATATATATATATATATATACACACATTAATATATACATACATATATATATATATATATATATACACATATAAAATCCTTGAATATCCTGTAATAATATGTAGGCCCTATACTGTGTGTGTGTGTGTGTGTGTGTGTGTGCGTGTGTGTGTGTGTGTGTATATATAGCTATATCTATCTATCAATACATCCACACACACACACACACAAACACACACACACACACACACACACACACACGAAATCAGTCTATATGATCATTACCTGCAATATAGCACATTTCTCCACAATCATAAATCACTCAAGTTTGTGCAATTTCCTTTACGGGAAATTATGGTATTCAATAGAAATATTTGCAAATCTTAACTTTTCTCTTTTAGCTCTTATACTAGGATTTCTGAAAATTGTTTGTGAAAATTATTATAGGGGTAGTCCTGGTTGTCGGTTTTTCTCATCTTACCTCTTCGTTGAAAACTCCACGTGTTTCCATCATGCACAAACGACTTGGGGAAAACGTCCACAGCAGATCCAAGTGTGTACAAATAAACGACCCAAAACTGTATTTGCCTTAACTGAAACATCCTTTCCCTCGTACAATAGAAACACTGGCAAAGCAAGGAACATTAAAAGCGGCTCACATCATTTTTAAACAATGTTTACCCTATGTTTCATTGTAGAATAACTGCAAACATCCTGTGACATTTCCATTCAGAAACTCACAAGCTGCTCAATTGACCATTATGGTTTTATCCACCAGTGTCAAGCTGACAAGAATGAAACAACATGACTTCCGGTCAAAACAATTCCAAAATAAAACCAGTACTACGAACATTTTGGTAATACGCCAACAGAGAGTATAGGACCTACATGCTCAGATTATTAGGATATTCAAGGATGAATATAGTGAATTATAACAAATGAGATGTCTTTATGTTCTGTAGCCTACACCAAACCGAATTCATCGACTTTATAATGGTGACTTTTAAAGCTGTTATTTTGAAAGAAACGCCGATTTACGCCCGGTGTTACCGTAGCTTTCTCTAGCAACTCCACATTTTTTTACCTGGTGCGTTCTGGCTCCGCCCACTGGACGGCTCTTTGGACTCCTCGCTATGCTCGCACCCGCACCATGACCCGCACACGTTCTTTTAATACATCCATGAAGCAGGTAGTGGTTTATGCTGCCTTCAAGACCTGTGGGAAAACTCACTACTGGAATGGGTGGACGCACTGACTTTGAATTGGTCACGCAATCAAATTGGTTTGAAGCCGTAATGACGTCATGATGGACGTTTTATGGAGACTAGCACCCAGGAGCGTCATGGCCCCCCACTCCAAATTGACTTATGAAGAAAATGATTGTGTTCCTTTCATTTAGGTGTGTGTGTGTGTGTGTTTATGGTGTATTTTATTATTTATTTCTTGCAATATTCTTCTTAATTTGGATCATTTTAATGAAAGCAGTGCTATACCCACAGTGGTGAGCGGCGCGCAGACGCAAGCAGCTACGGGCTAGGCGCAGCTGTGCTGCTACAGCGGCATGCTGAGGGACTGAAACCAGTAGCGTTCTGCTCGAGGACACGATGTTGAGAAGCAGAAAGACACATCTAGCTGTAGTTTGGGCCTGAAAGATTCTCGACCTACCTGTATAGCTTAGATAGCTTCACGGTCCACACAGACCATAAACCACTGGTCCCTCTTATCAATAACAAAGATCTTGATGCAGTTCCTCTGAGGTGCCAGTGCTTGCTCATGGGCCTAATGCGATACAACCCCACTGCAGAGTATGTGCCGGGCAAAACACTAACAGTAGCCGACACACTATCCAGACGGTGCCGCGTCTATGTGCCGACAGGCCGCAATGCCGATAGCCCACAAGCAGAACCAGCTCATGAGCGAGGCGGCGTGCAGCGTGTCGGTGGACCGGCTGGAGCTAACCTCTCCCAGCCCCCACGTCAAACCTAACCTCCCCCCATGCCTAAACCTAACCTCCCCCAGACCCTAACCCAAAACCTAACCTCTCCCACCCCCCACGCCTAAACCTAAGGTCGGCATTGCGGGTGGTCGGCATAGCGGGTGGACACCATCCAGACAGCCACTACCGTTCATGTTGAGTGAAGTGTCCGAACTAACTTGTGATGTTGCAGCATTCGAGGATGCAGCTCACACAGCATGGCCCGTGTCTCCTCCCAAACCGGAGCGGATCAAGCAGGAGACTAAAGGTCTCATTATGCTTTCCGCATCAGCGAGGAACGCGAGTGTCCGCGCGGAAAAGTGACGTCAAATCAGCAGACACGCCCCTCCGCAAGGCTCCGTGCGGACGGTTTTCGAGCGGCCGTGCGCACGCCGAAATTTGTAACTACGCGGACAAAGTGGAGTTTTCAAGACTCGCGCTCAATTCCGCATGCAGAAACCCACACAGAGTATACAAGCTCCACACGTTTCCTCGTCGGATTCCGTCTCTCATTTCCGTGCGGCCGGCCAAAGCGTCAAGCATATTCCAGGCTTAAAGCCTGGATTAAGGTCTCATTATGCTTTCCGCATCAGCGAGGAACGCGAGTGTCCGCGCGGAAAAGTGACGTCAAATCAGCAGACACGCCCCTCCGCAAGGCTCCGTGCGGACGGTTTTCGAGCGGCCGTGCGCACGCCGAAATTTGTAACTACGTGGACGCGGACGGGCGGACAAAGTGGAGTTTTCAAGACTCGCGCTCAATTCCGCCTGCAGAAACCCACACAGAGTATACAAGCTCCACACGTTTCCTCGTCGGATTCCGTGTCTCTCATTTCCGTGCGGCCGGCCAAAGCGTCAAGCATAATCCAGGCTTTATGCTTGACGCTTTGGCCGGCCGCACGGAAATGAGAGACACGGAATCTGACGAGGAAACGTGTGGAGCTTTTATACTCTGTGCGGGTTTCTGCTCGCGGAATTGAGCGCGAGTCTTGAAAACTCCACTTTGTCCGCCCAGCCGCGTCCGCGTAGTTACAAAATTCGGGGTGCGCACGGCCAGGCGAAAACCGTCCGCACGGAGCCTTGCGGAGGGGCGTGTCTGCTGATTTGACGTCACTTTTCCGCGCGGACACTCGCGTTCCTCGCTGATGCGGAAAGCATAAAGCCTGGATTATGCTTGACGCTTTGGCCGGCCGCACGGAAATGAGAGACACGGAATCCGACGAGGAAACGTGTGGAGCTTGTATACTCTGTGTGGGTTTCTGCAGGCGGAATTGAGCGCGAGTCTTGAAAACTCCACTTTGTCCGCCCATCCGCGTCCGCGTAGTTACAAATTTCGGCGTGCGCACGGCCGCTCGAAAACCGTCCGCACGGAGCCTTGCGGAGGGGCGTGTCTGCTGATTTGACGTCACTTTTCCGCGCGGACACTCGCGTTCCTCGCTGATGCGGAAAGCATAATGAGACCTTAAGGGCCCACTACTACGCGGACGCGGACGTGGCTGGGCGGACAAAGTGGAGTTTTCAAGACTCGCGCTCAATTCCGCGAGAAGAAACCCGCACAGAGTATAAAAGCTCCACACGTTTCCTCGTCAGATTCCGTGTCTCTCATTTCCATGCGGCCGGCCAAAGCGTCAAGCATAATCCAGGCTTAAGGCGGACCATGAGCTACAAGTGGTCGGCAGATTGGTGACTCAGGGTTGGCCAAAGCATGTGAGTAACGTGAACGTCCCAGCACAAGCTAAAGCATATCACCAGTGGGGCAACAGCCTGTCAACCTCAAAAGGACTTCTGCTGTATGGGGACCGCATCGTCATCCCGCACAGTATATGAGAGAGGTGACATACTCCACCGTTTGCACGACGGACACCAGGGCATGTGTCACGAGAGGGCACGCATGAGTGTGTGGTGGCCTGGGCTAGAGAGTTTCAGGAGCTGGTGACAAAAAAACAAAAAACAACACGATTTCAGACGGACAAGCCCGTCTTTTATTGTCACACGAACACTTCAACACATGCATGCGGCCACAACACACACTCATGCTGACAGTGGCCGGTGAAATCTGTCCTCTGCATTTGACCCATCCAGGCTTGTCCTTTCCTCCAGGGGGCAGGCCAGGAGCAGTGGTCACTTTTTCTTTCCAGCGCCCGGGGACCAACTTCGGATTTTGTCGTCACTGGTCGGATGACGATCTTCTGCATGTTTTTAGTGACGGGTTATGTACGGAGGAACCCCCTGGGGAGCACGGGGAGAACATGCAAACTCCACACAGAAAGGCCCTTTCGACGAGATAGCCCACCTGGGCAGTAGGCACTGAAGATATGGGGGGGTCACAACTCCAGCGCCCACAGCATCCCAGGCGAGAATCGAACTCAGGACCTTCTAGCTGTGAAGCGACAGCGCTACCGACTGCGCCACCGTACACAAGGTGTCCTGAATGCATGCAGTCCAGACCGACACAGAGGAAGGAGCCTCTGATCACAACACCACTCCCAGAAAGGCCCTGGCAAAAGATCGGAGCAGATATCTGTGAGTACGCAAATGAGAACTATCTGATCGTCATTGATTATTTCTCTCGCTACTATCTGGAAATAGCTCACCTGCCCGACATGACAAGTGAGACCACCTGCGCGGAGGACAGTTCTCAAATAGGGAGTTTAAAAGCTTTTCTATAGCTTATGACTTTAAACACATCACTTCCAGCCCCCACTACCCTCAGTCTAACGGGGAGGCTGAGAGAGCGGTACAAACTGCAAAGAAATCCTCCGGCAGGCTGACCCGTTCCTGGCTCTCATGAGCTACAGAGCCACACCACTACAAGCCACGGGTGTCAGCCCTGCACAGCTAATGTTGGGCCGGCAGATCAAAACGACAGTGCCCACAGTCGACAAAGTCCTGTCTCCAAAATGGCCGGACTTCACAAAGGTACGCGAAGCTGATGCCAGAGCAAAAGCAGGCTACAGGCGTGCCTACAACAGACGCCACGGCGTCAGATCACTTCCACTCCTCAATCCAGGGGAGAGCGTGTCGGTGAAGCTTGATGGTGAGTCAGGTTGGACGACAGCAGGGACGGTTCAACAGCCACACCCAGCTCCGAGGTCCTACATGATCCAGACAGACCACGGAACACTGCGTCGGAACAGACGCCACCTGCGAGTCTTGGGCCCCGTTCCAATACCCATACTTCCATACTATTTAGTAGGCAAAAAAAGAATTAGTATGTCCCAATACATAGTATGTCAGATGCAGTATGCCAAGAGTACCAGGATGTTGTACTACATCAGCTCCTATTTCGGAGTATGGATCGATGCATGCTGCACCAGCCAATCTTCCCCACAATCCTTTGCGCAGCAGGAAGTTACGTCTTCTTCTTCTTCTTCTGTTTTATGGCGGTTGGCAAACAACTTTTTGTGCATTACCGCCACCTACTGGAGTTACGTCGCACTGACTGAGCTGCGTGTTCATGAATGAGATAATTAACTTTAAGAAAGCCTTGAAATATGTTAAAACCAAACAAGCATGGAGTGTGTACCAAAACATGCATATCTTGATGCATGTTTTTGCTTTATTTATTTTATTTTGTTTATTTGATTGTCTGTTCCAATTTTGTAAATGTTTAGTCTGAATTTTTTGTATAATGTACTGTTTGTTACTGCCAGACTTTGTTTATTGAAAAAAAAAAAAAAACTCTAATGTGGCGCTGCGGACGTCGGCGGAAGTGAGCAAGAGGTCGGAGTTCAGGAAGCTCACGTGACGACAGATGTAGTGTGTCCCAATAGTATGCATTTTGCATGCATGCTGCACACTACAATCCATACTTTGTGAGGGCAGCAGCAGTACATACTACAAGAAAGAAGTACAAGTATGGGTATTGGAACGCAGAGTTGGTCTGGAGTTGAGATTTTACGTAGTTCATCATAAACACGCTGGACATCTGCAGAAAGACTCCTGACATCACTGATGATATCATTAAGCAGATCATCAGATAGAGACTCTGTTGATTGTGATAATGTCTTCTTAGAAGATTTGGCTTGTGTTCTCCATTTGGTGTAACTACAGTACTGTTCTGTTCTGGGTCTTTGCCTTCGTCTCAGCCCTTCCTCTTGTTGGGTTTCAGTGCTATCCAGTGGCTGGTTTTCAAGTTGGACTTGGGAATTTGCACCCTCTGTAACATTGTCCCCAACCTGTTGCTGGGTTTCAGCGCCGTCCAGTGACATTTTCGGAACTGCTTTAAATTGACCCAATTTTGTAGATAGAACGTTTATAGTTAACGAAACCTCTACATCAACTTTTAACACTTACACAAATGTAAATGTCACTTAAATGTAAATACATAAAGCTTAAACAAATCAATGTTATGATTTTCAATATCAGTATTTCAATAGAGTTCAAAATACACTTAGAACATTAGAAATGTCAAAAACAGCTTAATTCAACTTTAGATATTAACTTTCAAAATAGACAGAAATCTCAGAAAATAAAACTTCAATATCAAATGGCAAATGCCTTCACTTATTTCCAAAATCACACTTTAAATTAAATTAGAAATATAAATTTAAATAAGACGTTTTTCCCTTTAACTTTGGCACCTTATGTGTCTATAATGGCAAGCTTCACTTAAATTACCGTACTGAGCAAATAAGTCAAAACATTTACCACACACACCACAGTAAGTTATCATTCACAGTAAAAATATTTTAGCAAAACTTTACAAAAACCCTCTTCTTGGACCACTCTTGACTTATTAGTGTCCAAGTTCTTTATGGCTTTGTCTTGAAAAGGTTGCTCTAACACTGTGTGCGTCTTCTGTGTGTGCAAAGTGTGTGATTTCAACTCATCCCAAAGACAGCTCCGTGCGCAGCAGAGACGTTGAGGCAAGCTGCAGCTGGTCCTCTGATCTTGCCGCACAGTTAATTGGCTTCAGTGTCCACTACTAGTAGACCACTAGCGTCAATGAACAGTCCGAGGCTGCGTTCCGATCGGCTAGTAGTTCCCTGTGAAGTGGACTGCACAGGGTATTGACCACTCCAGTGATGTAATTTGTACATAAATGACATCACTGGTCCACAACTGAACTCAAATCAACTCTCAATAACTGTCAAACCAAATGAAAGCCTGCAAAACTGTTTACAAAATCAATAGCATATCAGAAAACTGTAATCAGAGTCAGAGTCAGAGTCAGTTTATTTACCATTTGCAGTCGAAACTACATTGGAATTGGGGTGCAAGAGCTTAAAACATAGACACAAATATGACAAGTCATGACAACATAAAATAGCATATAAATAGACAGACAGTAAAAAGGTTTAAAAAGTAAATAAGATAAAATAAGAGAATAAAACAATAAAAGGAGACAGGTACATCTGTGGATAAAGGCCCGAGTCATCCAGCTCACTTATTAAAGTGCAGGAACAAACAAAGTGCACAATCAGACATAAAGTGCACAGTAGTAAAGTGCCTAAGCAAGGATTAATTGCATGAGAAACCAGTATAAGACATCTTATACAAAAGAAAATAACAGAAAAAAATAGAGGTCTAGGTGTGTCTAGACAACAGAGATCTACCGTTTAGATTTGTGATCGTTCAAACTACGCACAGCACTCGGGTAAAAGCTTCTCGCAAAGCGAGTGGTGGAGCATTTAATGGAGCGGTAGCGTCTACCCAAAGGGAGTAACTCAAAAAGACTGGCGGCCGGGTGACCTGCAGGGTCCCTGATAATGCTGGAGGCCCGGGACAGAAGTCTGGAGCTATAGAGCCGGCAGGTTGGCACCAGTTATCTTGTGGGCAAGGCGCACTACCCTATTTAAGGATTTACGCTCCTTAACAGTAAGGTTACCAAACCATACAGTGAAGGAACTAGTGAGAATGCTCTCAATAATACAGCGATAAAAGTTAACAAGGATCTGGCTGTTGTGGGTGAACTCCTTAAGTCTTCTTAAGAAGAAAAGACGTTGCTGAGACTTTTTAACAATCGCTTTGGTATTTGAGTGCCAGCTAAGATCATCCGAGATAGTGACACCTAGAAATTTGATACTTTTTACCATCTCAACCTCTGTACCATTGATTATTATAGGATGGTGAGGTGCCTTTTTTCGGCGGAAGTCAACGACAAGCTCTTTTGTCTTGAAAGCATTGAGAATTAGGTTGTTGGCCTCGCTCCACCTGACAAGTTCTTCTACCTCAGATCTGTAGTTAGACTCGTCATTTGAGCTAATGAGCCCAATGACAGTGGTGTCATCTGCGTATTTAACTATGAGATTGTTGAGGTAGTGAGCGATACAGTCGTGCGTAAAAAGAGTAAACAAGAAGGAGCTAAGAATGCATCCTTGCGGTGAGCCAGTGCTCAGAACAAGTATATCAGACAGATTATTTCCGATCCTGACTCTTTGAGGCCTCAAGATTAAAAAGCTAAAAATCCATTCACAAAGAGCATCACACAGACCAAGATTTTGCAGTTTACGGATCAGAAGTGAGGGAATGATCATATTAAAAGCAGAGCTATAGTCTATGAAAAGCATTCTGACATAAGCTCCACTTTTATCCAGGTGTTCATACAGTATACAGAGTTCAGAGCTATAGAAACTGCATCCTCAACTGATCTGTTTTCCCTATAAGCAAACTGCCAAGGATCAAGAGTAGGAGGAATCTGACATTTAATGTGGTCCAGCACCAAACGCTCCAGACATTTCATAAACACTGATGTTAGTGCAATGGGTCTGTAATCATTATGACATGTAACAGGAGATTTCTTTGGGACTGGGACTACAATGGACTCCTTGAAACTTTTTGGAACAATGCGACGCTGCAGTGACATATTAAAAATATCTGTCATCACAGGGGCAAGCTGCTCAGAGCAGGACCTGGCAACTCGGGGAGGAATGCCGTCCGGTCCAGCGGCCTTCCCCACCTTGGTCCTGGACAGAACCTTTCGAACCTCGTGTTCAGATACAGTTAGCCCAGTACAGTTAACCTCGTGTTCAAGTACAGTTAGCCCAGTACGGTTAACCTTGTGTTCAAGTAGTTAGCTCAGTACGGTTAACCTCGTGTTCAAGTACAGTTAGCTCAGTACAGTTAACCTCGTGTTCAAGTATATTTAGCCCAGTACAGTTAACCTCATGTTCAAGTACAGTTAGCCCAGACAGGTCACTGGGGTTCGAGGGCATAAAAACAGGTGACTCATTGTTCATGGCATCGATAGATAAGTGGTTGAAAATCGGCGGAATGTTCCTTTACCGTTACAAGGCTCTTAATCAGTCTTATGTTTGCCCCCTTCTGCAGAAACTTCTGGATGAATATACAAAATTCTTCATTGTGGGTGCAGACAATGTGAGAGGCAAGACCATCATCAGTCTGCGTCTGCATGGCAAGGCTGTGTTTTTGAAGGTCAAAAACACCTTGATGCTCAAAATCAAAGAACACAACAACCCTGCTCTGAAGAAGTGAGTTTCTGCCGCTCATTTATGATTTATATAGCAGGATAAGGTACATTGCAGCTTGTGTGGTGCTACAGTGTCATTCCCCCTGCTAACAGAAACATGTTTCCTTGTATCCCTGTGGGCGCTTGGTCTCAGAGACCTGTCAAATCCAGATTTAAAATGCCCATACTAGAATGCTCTAACCACGATCAACTACGTAGATCATGGAACAAAACCAAACGTTATACCTTTTGGCTTGGTGGTGTGTGGCATGGCGTGTCTGGACTGGGAGACTGGAAGTTTGGCGATGTCGGCTAAGTGGAGATGATAGCCTAGATCGGGTGGATGGGTGGTGGGAACTTTGGGTGGTTCTCCCTCGTCCGGAACGGTGTGGAGGAGAGGGGGGAGTCATGGCGCTGCTACGGCTGGAGTGGGTATGAGGCAATTGACCGGGAGGAAAGGTGATTACCGATCTGGGACGTGACCTGGATGTGGATCGGCGGACCAGAGATGGAGATTTAGTGCTGGTTGGAGAATCGAGATCGGGCTCAGTGGGAGAACTTTGTGGGTCCTGGTCGAACAAGTCGTCGCTTTCGGAGACATGGAGCTGGAGCTCGGGTTCCATGGCTGGCACCTGGAAGGTAGGAAGAAAAAATTGTATCGTTAGATTGTTTGTTTGTTTGTTCTGTTTCTTGTCTGGATGCGGACTCGAATGAGTTTGGCTGAGACGAGAGCGAGAGAAAGGTCTCTGTGTTTGGTGCGTATATATAGGGTGTGAGTGATTGTATCGGGGAGGAGCGTGTGATTGAATGATTGATTGAAAGGTGGAGTCGTGGTCTTGTTTCCGAACTTTAGTTATCATGATATGATAACTTCATTTAATGTAGGGCACGAGGCTGAAAAATCATGAACTGTTAAGAGACAAGCAGACAGTGTTGTGCAAGTTCACACTTCACAAGAGCTAGCTCAGCTCGCGCAGATTAAAATGAACTACTGTAATTCACGTTCATAGTTCACAATTTTGAACTAAGCTCACAGTCCCAAAAAATGAGCAGTTCAGTACATGAGCAGTTAATTTGACCTGTGCCGAGAAAAGGTATAACGTTTGGTTTTTGTTCCATGATCTACGTAGTTGATCGTGGTTAGAGCATTCTAGTATAGGCATTTTAAATCTGGGTTTGACAGGTCTCTGAGACCAAGCGCCCACAGGGATACAAGGAAACATGTTTCTGTTAGCAGGGGGAATGACACTGTAGCACCACACAAGCTGCAATGTACCTTATCCTGCTATATAAATCATAAATGAGCGGCAGAAACTCACTTCTTCCGGGCAGGGTTGTTGTGTTCTTTGATAGCTTTGAGCATCAAGGTGTTTTTGACCTTCAAAAACACAGCCTTGCCATGCAGACGCAGACTGATGATGGTCTTGCCTCTCACATTGTCTGCACCCACAATGAAGAATTTTGTATATTCATCCAGAAGTTTCTGCAAAAGGGGGCAAACATAAGACTGATTAAGAGCCTTGTAACGGTAAAGGAACATTCCGCCGATTTTCAACCACCTATCATTACAAAATCAATAGCATATCAGAAAACTATAAACAGTTTTGCAGGCTTTCATTTGGTTTGACAGTTATTGAGAGTTGATTTGAGTTCAGTTGTGGACCAGTGATGTAATTTATGTACAAATTACATCACTGGAGTGGTCCACACTCCACAACTTAACTAAAATCAACTCTCAATAACTGTCAAACCAAATGAAAGCCTGCAAAGTTTAGTTTTCTGATATACTACTGATTTTGTAATGATACAAAGCTGGTTGAAAATTGAGTGGACAAATACTCTGTACTACAGTTGTAAAGGGATGATGTTGAAATGTTAAATAAGTTAAACTTACGGGGAGGTTTGCTAAGTCGGCCTTCCACAATGTGTCCTGGGCGTTCCCTTTCCTGGACATCTTTACTTGCTTCCAAGGATCGTTCACAGCTGGTTTAAAGACAAGGTAGTATATTATACGCTAAATAAGCAAGACGTCATTAATAAATGTTCTTAGTGTTTAATGTAGCAAGTATAACATTGGGTCAATACACTAACTGAACAGATGATGTCCCTGTACAGGGAGAAAGCATAAGCGAATTCGGTAGAAGTAAGTTCCTTGAGGCGGTTGGAATGTGAGTGTTTGAGTTGTATGATGCCTTGGTTGCATTGAAGCTCTCTGGGGGCGTTGTAGAGGGATGAGGAAGGTTGGAGAAGTTGGGTGAGGTCAATGTAATTACCGGCGATTATTTGTTGCCTGAGGGTGGAAGAAACTGGGGACGGGCGTAGGTCTGAAGTAGGGCGAAATGGAGGTTGGGCTGTGGCAAGGGTGAAAGCGCTGACTGTGGGTGGAGCTGTATGAGCTGCTTGGTAATCCCCAGTAGGTGGCACTGTCTGGAAAGTTGGGGGTCCGGCTGTAGGTGGCGCTTTGGTAAGAGGTACGGAAAAAACAGGATTAAATACATAAAATCAACTCTCAATAACTGTCAAACCAAATGAAAGCCTGCAAAGTTTAGTTTTCTGATATACTACTGATTTTGTAATGATACAAAGCTGGTTGAAAATTGAGTGGACAAATACTCTGTACTACAGTTGTAAAGGGATGATGTTGAAATGTTAAATAAGTTAAACTTACGGGGAGGTTTGCTAAGTGGGACTTCCACAATGTGTCCTGGGCGTTCCCTTTCCTGGACATCTTTACTTGCTTCCAAGGATCGTTCACAGCTGGTTTAAAGACAAGGTAGTATATTATACGCTAAATAAGCAAGACGTCATTAATAAATGTTCTTAGTGTTTAATGTAGCAAGTATAACATTGGGTCAATACACTAACATTACTACCAAACACGCAAGCATTCTGGGCCATTCCTTTCAAATTAGCTTAAGGCTCATTTAAGGCTCATTTATGGTAATTTTTCTAACAGCGCGTACCTCCACAGCTCCCGGGGCACGTTGCGCTTTGCAGGGAGACAGGGACGGACCGTCGCTATGGGTGGCCCTTAGGGGGCCGGGTGTCAGGCGTCAGAGGGCACACTATCTCATTCCTTTTGGTTCTGCCCTTCATTAACGGGATTCTGGGCCAAAATATTTGACTGGTACTCCAAGGCTTACAAAATGACCCTACAGCCGGATGCAGAACTCGCCATCTTCGGCTGCTCTGAGTCCTCTCTGAACTTCCCTATGGCTGTGCAACAATCTTTGACACTAGGGACAACTGTCGCCAAAAGGCTTATTCTGAAGGAGTGGAAGTCCTCCTCTTTGCCTTCTTTTTGGGTGTGGCTGATGGACATGATCTCTGTTCTACAGATGGAGAGACTCAGGTCCCTGAGAACCAACGCGCTTAAAAGGTTCTCAGATATCTGGGACCCATTTTTGACCTACTGTACTTTGACGAGGTTAGGAATGATAAGTGACTGGGGTTGGGGATGATGGATGGCTCGCCCAGTTGGTATCCCATGGACCCCTTTAGGCGGGATCCCAGGTACACGATATATTTTATAAACACATAAGCACCTTATGGGGCTGATAGCACGTTATATTGTTGAATGTTAATGATGTATGTTTTTTTTCCCCCTGTGTCTGAGCCTGTTTGTCTTGTTCGTATATTGTTCTATAAAAAATGGAAAATAAAGTATAAAAAAATAAATAACGTATTGGCATAACATTGGCACTGACTGGAACACCAGTGCTTTACTTCCTGCTTTACCACCGCAAAACTTCCAAATAGTATCAAATCCACCACTTGAAATTAGTATGAGTGCTATTATCAGTACTACTCATAGTCATAACACAAGAATGGCCTAGCAGTTTAAATTAATTTCAGTTGTTTATTAGGTTTGTCTCTGTTCTACAAAGTAGATGGCAGTGTCCTGTCTTTAAATTTTCATGTGTTTATCAGGCGGCTTATAATTTCACGTTTCTTTATTAAAGTCAAGGAGGGTCTTCATCGCAGACATCGTGCAGCTCCTCACTTCCTCTCAGCTTGTCTCCTGCATGCAGTCCATCGCCTGTGAGGCAGGTGCATCCACTGCCATGGCCTGCCGTGGGACTGTTCGTTTTTAGTCATTTCAACAAGTAAATGTGTTGTGTTGAGAGAGCTCATTCTCCGCCATAGACGCAACATTGCGTTATTTCACAGTCAACGCTTCCCCGCCATTAAGCACATCTGTGTCAATGGGTCTTTTCACTGCCATAGGATAGCGCTCTTGGCCACCTTTGAAGTGATTACCATACTCGTCTAGTCCTCTGCAAGCCAGAGTTGCCCCCCCTACAAAACCAGTCAGTGTTCTCATCATCGATCTCCCTTCATGGAGGAAGCTCAAAACAAATCCAGCCCGGTGCCCCAAAGCGCGGGCCAATGAGAGTTGTTTCCCCCGGGCTGGACGCGTTGTCACACGGGCTCTTGCCAGTCACTCAAACGGAATGATTTATTTCACAATAAACTGGTAAATCCACACATCGCAGCTCGTGTCAGTTAGATCAGTCATCCGCTTTGTAAACCCTCACATAGTGTAAATTTCAGCCGTCAAATATGCTCCCACTCTCGAGAACTGCGCGGGGTGACGCTCCACAAAAAGGCAGTTTCATGTGTCGATAACTAAAGAACGGAGAAACAAACTCTTTTCCCCATGAAAGCAGAGGCTTTTTGTTCTGACTTTTGGGATATTCGGCGCCCCCCACAGCAACCATTTTAGAGCATCCTCATGTGTAGGAGGGTCAAACTAGCATCCTGGCTCTGGCTAGGACTTCGGGGACTGCCCCCTAGTCCGATACCTCACGAGTCCGATACCTCACGAGTCCGACACCTCATGGTTTTGGGTTAGGGTCTGGGCGGGAGGTTAGGTTTAGGCGTGGGGGTGGGAGAGGTTAGGTTTTGGGTTAGGGTCTGGGGGAGGTTAGGTTTAGGCGTGGGGGTGGGAGAGGTTAGGTTTTGGGTTAGGGTCTGGGGGAAGTTAGCCTCTTTTTTCGGACTCGTGAGGTGTCGGACTCGTGAGGTATCGGACTCGTGCCATGGCACCAGGACTTCATGGCTGCTACACCACAAGTTTAGCTAATAGCCAGGCTGAAGTTTATCTAAGCCACATGTTTAATGTCGTCAAACGACACAATTTGAGCAAACAAAAGCATTCAAACTTATTCATACAGCTGAAACACGACTACAAACCTCAGAAAATGTATTTTTCCGTTTTTGTTGAACAAAGGATATCAGGATAGCAGGTGGCACGCCAAATGTCGTTTCTACCCGTGGAGTGGAGGCTTCAGCCTGGTGACGCGAGGTTACGTGGAGGCAGTGTGGTCCCCGCCCCCCAATACTCCTATTGGACATTCAAGAGATTCTCCAGCAATGCATTGGCTTACTGCACCTGTCAATCAAAACGCCATCGTTTGGAAAACTATGGAGGGAAACTTCAGCATTTGGAAATGTGTCACGTTGCCCTCTGGTGGTTTATAATATAGGTACAGCAGCACGTGGGTGTTTATCGAAAAACTTGGCATTTTGCATTCTTGATGTTTGATTTTCAAAGTAGTTTTACAAGTATTTAAGCCTCTTTTTGGATTAAGTGGATCCTTACCTCTCAGGAAAATGTGCCGCCATCTCAGGCTATCTTATTTTTTTTTATTTTTTCATTTATAGGCGTGGGATCCCTTGCACAATATCTCTTATAAGTATCCTACATAAGCACCTTAAGCGGCTTGTAGCACCACATTGTAATATTGAATGTTGATAATGATTTTGTTTTTTGAGGATCTGTAGGCTACTTTTACAGTATTTTTTAAATGATCTACTTTTACTCTTACTTGAGTAATTTAAATAATAGTTGACTTTGTTACTTTTAAATTGTACAATGAGTACCGGTAGGCTAAATTAAATTCAGGTTTTTGTTTTACACATGAAAACAACATGGTAGCATTGGGACTGCTCGCTAACCTGAGCAGGTGGCAGTAGTGCAGAATTATGGTGAATTCATTGTAAAGCGCTTTGGATAAAAGCGCTACTGTATGTAAATAAATGCCATTTACCATTTTGGATGCAAGCTGCCATTAAAAGCCAGAGAAGACAATATAAAAATATATTACAGAGGCTTTGAATCTGCAATTCAGAACTGAGGACTGGTACCATATAAAACTCGAGGCATTAACTCTGAGATGCAGACACAAACTTTAATTTAATTTTTTTTTATTTCAATGAACTTTGCTTCATACAAAATGTTTAATGTAGAAACTGCAGAATTCAAAGTCTGGCCGATAAACATAAATCAGACAAACAAACAATTCACTGAATCCCAAGACCCAAAGAAAGGAATGTTCCAGCTCTGCCGCATGGGTGGAACCACCATCAATGTTCAATACTGTTTGTTTTCTCTTTTTTTCCCCATATAAATTTGTCTTTTCAACAAACCCCATAGTTTTATCAAATATCCTTAAAAATCAACAACAAAATAACACACAGTATCAAAAAGTACTAAGTTTCCTACATGCACATACATTGTTAAAACATGCAAACATTAGTATTTTCTCAAGGGGGAAAACAGCCACATCTACACTGCTGTTGGTATGCAGAAAGTAAGATTGGACCACTTGTATGTTTGGCAGCTGAGCTAACTGCTCCAGACTTGGGCACAAAGTAATACAGAGGCCGGATGGATGAACTGAAGATAATGTGATTTTTCTTGACCCACCATGACAAATAAATTAAAAGGAAAATGAATGTACATGACCAGTCAAAAGTTTGGGGACACCACATTTTCTCTATTTTTTTAATGTATTTATTTTACTATTTTCCACATTTTAGATTCATAGTAAAAACAACAAAACTATGACATAACACAAATGGAATTATGCAAAGACCAAAAAAGCAAAACAATCTTATATTTTAGATTATTTAATGTAGCCGCCCCTTTGCCTTGAAGCAAGTCATACATAGATTCAACTTAAAAAAATTCAAGCATGAAGCCTTTAGATCAAAATGGCTTTAAGAGAATGAAAAACAGAACATTCAATCAGGTGGGTCCAAATATTTGACTGGTAGTGTATTTGTGGAGGAACATGAAGATGTGTTCCTGTTTGTAACAAAACTAAAGTGGAATCATGGATGATTTATTGATTTATGAGTACAAGACCCCTGTGACTCAACAACAGGATATAGGTAGAAAATCTCCCAATCTTGAGCCGTGGTTTTTGCTTTTGACAATTGTCAAAGTGGGTAAATGTTATGCATGCAAATATATAAAGTTGCTGTATTTCTAAATATTCTATTCTTGTTTACATGTTGTGCCTTTATGCATTTTTAAATAGGTTTTTCTGTATGCGTTGTTTTTTGCTCTTTGAAACATTTTCTAGAAAACATTTGGTCACAATCATGCTGAAACCCGAGTCTGAAGAGACCAGCATGATGCTACAGGATGGGATGGAAAGATGTTTTTGTCTTTGCATAGCCCTACTCTACCTCTCTGACCTTGGCCTTACGTGTGGGAGCGGACGGGCCGATGTGTGTGGGCGCGTGTGTGTTTGCTGCAGTCAAACCGGGGTCCGGTCTGTCCCTTACCATGCATAAAGGGTCGGACCTTCTCTGCCAATCGAGAAAGTTCTTCTCAGAGAGTCCACCGCTGACACCGGTCCTGTATAGCAAGTGAGTTGCATATAATATGTGGAAATCGGAGCATCTGGCACTGATCGTCCCCCGTAGTTCTGACCGACAGGAGAAGTTCCTCGTCCATAATGGAAGCAGAGGGAGGCAGCAGATTCAGCTCTTGGGCCAAAAGGAATAATCCACCCTTAAGATACTTTCCCACTCTTATTAATTTTAATATGTGATGTTCAAGGCATTCTTGTAATTTTTTGGGGGGTGGACCCATTTTCCCTTCACCTTTTTTGACTACTTCTACTTCAGTTAGTGATGTGCTACGTTTCCCAGAATGCCTTCTGACAACCCTTCTGAACTTGGTGCTTTCAATCAAAGGTGAAAAATTGGGGGTACGGTGGTGCAGTGGTAAGCGCTGTCGCCTCACAGCTCGAAGGTCCTGGGTTCGATTCCCACCTGGGACGCTGTGAACACTGAAGGAATGCGTGCCCGTCCGCATGTCCTCGAGTGCCCACCGCCCGGGTGGGGTCGTCAAAAGGGCCTTTCTGTGTGGAGTTTGCATGTTCTCCCCGTGCCTCCCGGGGGTTTCCTTCATATAGGAACCCCCTTCACCAAAACATGCAATATCCTGGTTGCTAATGTGGTTCCTCCTCTGGTCGTTAAGGGCGCCTGTTCGGAGGGAGGGGAACTGGTTGGAATAGCGTGAACTTCCCACGTGCTATGTCCTACTGGCTAACTGCCCATGTCTCGGAGGAAGCATGGAGCCAGTTTCGGCACTCCCCAGATCGACAGAGGGTGGAGTAGCAACCAGGATAAATAAATTAAAATTAGCACTAATGGGGGTTAGAAATGGGATAAAAAATCGGGGAAAAAATTATATAAAAATAAAAAGTTACAAATATCTCAACAAATGACAAAATGGGGTCCAGGAATCCAAGGTACATCACCAATAACCGGGGCGTTAAAGGGTTTTTAGGATGGATTGTTCCTAAATCTCTCTCTCTCTCACACACACACACACACACACACCCTAACAATGCAATAGAAAGCAATACAGGAGCTTGTGAGGCGCTCACAGTGGTGACAAAAACAAAAGGAGAGATGGACTCTACAAGGTCCTCATAGCAGGTTGTCGACCAGGTCTACCGTCTAACTAAAACATGCACTTGTGTTACTGGTATTAATGTAACTGGATTGATATACTATTAATGCAGTTTTCATAGTTGTTAAATGCTCACATATTGTTTTTTGTGTGTGCAAGGTTTAGTCTTGCCCCCCCCCCTCCTCCCCTCCCTACATGATTTCATGATTTATCAAAAACGGGAAAGAAGGAAAAAACAAACAAAAATCAAGAAAAATATCGACTACCATAAGGTCGTTTTTCCCCCATTCCTCTGCTTTTAAGCGTAGCATGTTGTTTCTCTGCGTGCAGATAAGGCTTTTCTGTACAACTTGTTTTCCTGCAGAACGACAGAACGAACTGAATGACTACGTGCCAGTGGCGCCATGTGTCAAAAAAGTCGACGTTGCATCTCTTTTTCTTTTCTTTTTCTACAGTGTATTTAAAAGGAGAGGCACTTCGTCTGGAAACGTCGCAAAGGAGTCCGTAAGAAAACTAGACCTGAAACGATGGCAAACCGTGAAGCAATTCACATTAAACACATGTTCATTTTGTTTTTTTACGTCGTACAAAAAAATGCACACAATGAAAAAAGTTAACACGTACGATTAAACTTCTTAGAAAACAAATCAGTCAATTGATCACGTTTCACGCCCCCATGCCTAGCTTCGCTTCGCTTCTCTTGAGTGACGTGGTGTTCGCCCGCGAGAAACAGTTAACAGACACAACTGACAATCATCACTGTCTGTGGTCACAGTCTCTCTGATCAACTGGCAGAAAGGGAACATCGTAAAGGATTAGGCAAGATTATGGAATGGTAGAGTCTAAAGCAGAACACAGCTGTTTGTACATTGTTAATAATGTCTTTGAGCTTTTCATCACTTGGATTATCATGACACTGGATTTGTGAATTGCATTTAGGCATTTATTCACCGCCACCACACTGACTCCCAAAACAAATGTTCACAGTTAGTGAGTGAAAGTCTATATTAAATTATCCATAATCTCCACTTTCCAGTGTTTTATTTCGTGTCTTCAGGTCCATTCAGAGCTGTGTGGTGTCATGTACCAAAAACACACTCAATCCAGTGTTTTATTTTGTGTCTTCAGGTCCATTCAGAGCTGTGTGGTGTCATGTACCAAAAACACACTCAATCCATTTTTACACCTTCATTTTACAGCATCTCTCTGAGCCTTACCAAGAACAGCCTATTTTTGTCGCTGTGTCTTTAAGGAATGACCCCTTTGTTCTGATTTCATGAAACATAAAGACACCGCAGCCCGGCAGCTTCAGGTCGGGGAAACTCTGTTAAATGAACAATGACAACCGCTCAACCGCTTTGGAAAAACACTTTGTTAGTCTATTATTTCGTACAAAAATTATGAGCATAATGAGCGTACGTTGTGACGCCACAAAGTTACGGAAGTCCAATCGGCTTGTTTAGCGGCTGGTTTTTATAATATAGATTGCGTGGATTTAGTTGGCGACCGTCCGTTTTGATACTTTCACCATGTTTAGCGAGACCATCCAACACAGAGGCAATGTTACACCATACAGTATGTTGTTTGCTTGTTCATGCTCACGTGTATATACTGTGGTTATAAAAGAATGCTGTTTGGGAGTCAATAAGGTGGTGTCAACAAAACACTGATGTCACTGTAAGTCATGGACAGCTGCTGTAAGACATCTGATATTGGCAAAAATTCAACTGGAATTCCCACACTTACTTTTTTTGTTCACATTCAAATCAGATCCCCTTCAAAATGAAATAATCTCTGTACCCCTCATCTCTCCATGTTAGGATTAAAAGACAGCATTAGACACAAAGATACACACACGCACGCAAGCACGCGCACGCACACACACACACACACACACACACACACACACACACACACACACACATACAATGACAATATAAACTGAAGCCTTCAAAGAAGATGATAAAACTCATCACGATTCCTAAAAAAAATGCATTAAAAACATCGGTTCAAAGCCATGCTAGCACCATTCGTCCTCCTCTGCCTCCTGGTAATACCTGGGTGCCCTGACGCCAGAGCCCGGGCTGGCGCCGCCCCCAAAGCTGAAGTGGTACCCATTGGGCACCCCGAGGTTCCGCTGCGGAGAGGGAGGCAGTGCGGTCCGAGGGGAGCGTCCGGCACGTGGGCCGGGCGACAGTGACACCGCATCCCGGAAGACGTCCAGCTGCTCCCGCAGGCTGCCATAGGGGGCGTAGTAGGGGCCGCCCGGGGCCTCGCTGCGGCCCTGGCCCAGGAAGGGCTCAGAGCTGATGCGGGTGACGGGGCAGGGGGGGAAGTGGCGGGAGCCGCTGCGATGAAAGGCGTCGTGCTCCGACAGGCCGCGGCTCAGCCCGCCGGGGTTCAGGGAGGCCGGGCCCGACACAAAGTGCACGGGGGAGGAGTTGGCAGTCTTGTAGGCCACCCCGGGCCGGGGGGTGAGGGGCGTCTGTGGGAGCTGCCGGCGTCCACGGCTCGGTGTGCTACAACTGGAGCTCAACGCCACCGGGCTGCCTTTAACCCAACCACTGCCCTAGATGAAAATTGGACAAGCAATTTGAAATGACAGAACGATGAAGGGAAATGTGCCAGAGAAGGAAAGGGAAAGGGGACAGGGCCACCGGAGGGACAAGAAGGAAAGGAAAGACACCAAAATGTGAAATGTGATGAAAGGCCACAGAGGATGGACAGAGGACACAGACAGAGGAGACAGAGGATGGACAGACAGAGGACACACACAAGGGTGACAGACAGAGGGCAGAGACAGGGGAGACAGAGAGGGACATAAAAGGTGCGAAAGGAAGCGACAGAAAGACAACATGGACAGGAAATGGTGAAGAGAAAGAGAAGAGAAAGTGGAAAGACAAGTGAAAGGCCATGAGTGGCTGCACTGAAGGCAGACAGAAAGTAGCATGCAAGAGTTCAACTACTTCCTTCTTACCCTCACTGTATTTCTCTTTCTTTATCCCAAACTGCCTTCCTTATCTGCATCATTTGACACTGTCCAGGCTAAGGCCAGCCAATATATTGATTTGTGATATATATCTATGACATGCACCTCTGATATGATGGATAGTGTATGATGCACTTTTAGGGTGACCAGATGTCCTATTTTGTGTGGGACTGCACAGCATTTTCATGCCCTTTCCCAAGTCCCACATATTGGGCAGGGATAGCCAAACCACTGACACACACACACACACACACACACACACACACACACACACACACACACACACACACACACACACACACACACACACACACACACACACACACACACACACACACACACACACACACACACACACACACACACACACACACACACACACACACACACACACACACACACAGTGACCAGTGACAGTTACCATTTTTCATCTTGGTGACATTATATTGATCAAACAATTAATCGATTAGTCTAAAATAATCAACAGATGAATCGATAATGAAAATAATCCTTAGGTACAGCCCTACTCAGCATTGGTAACGTGTCCCACATTGTCCCACACAATCATACTCTTTGTCCCACATTTGGTTTGCTGGGGTCTGGTCACCATAATTTTGATTGATTACATATTTATTGGCGAATTCATCAGTGCTACACTGGTTGTCACGTCACCTTTTGGTATGGCCTCAGCTCGCTTAGAACCTCTAAAAAGAGTATGGCCTCAGCGCACCTCAGGTCGGTACTTGCCCAATGAAAACCAAAAGAAGCGAGTGGAGTCGAGGCAAGACGAGCCAGTACCATGCAGTCGAAATGCGGCTTCTGACCAGATCCAACGAATGTCCCAAAAATTCAAAACCCCATAATGGGTGGAAGCTACACTTTTCTCTGTCCCCCTGTAGTGGCTACTGGGCTCGGCCAGTGCCCTCCCACCTGCTTGCTGAAGCTGGTTTCCTGCCCCTCGCTGGGGGAGGTGGCGCAGCTGGCGGTGGCAGATTTGGTGTGGCAGTGTCCCGGGCTGCAGTAGCGGTCGCAGGAATAGTAGCGCTGCTTGTCCACCGACGAGTGGTGGTGCTTCCTCTCATGGGAGCGCCCACGCTCGTCTGCCCGCTCTCTGGGGGCGGCGGGGGCCGACACCGGGTCTCCTGGCGCGCCTGTAGAGGAG
Organism: Poromitra crassiceps; assembly: GCF_964638095.1. Classification (NCBI taxonomy): domain Eukaryota; kingdom Metazoa; phylum Chordata; class Actinopteri; order Beryciformes; family Melamphaidae; genus Poromitra; species Poromitra crassiceps. Next base: position 9,459,059 of record NC_139631.1, on the reverse strand, counting down.
GAAAACACCACGGAAAATGGTGGAGGTGACTTTGCCTTTTAAATGTAGACAAAAATAGTGACATCCCACAGCTCATAATGCTTCTCAGTAATAATCACTAAAGTCACTGTTTTGGACCAGGGGACAGTATAGCTTCTTTGTGTGGTTGAACCTCAATAGATGTGGACAGACAACATCTGTTGCATCAGCATCGGCATCCATTCAGGTCCCAAGTGCTTATATTCAGACCAACAAACAATCAGCTTCCCGATAGCTATAGTGCTCAACAGTCACGTGACTGTTCAGATTTTCTGGCAAGAGGAACGATGCGTGCTGTCACAGGAAAATACTGGTATATGGTAATACAGCAGCTAATATTTAGAAGAGCCTCGAGTCCACTATGCCATTCTTTTTTGACCACCAATTTGATCATCAATAAGCTGTATTAGCTTAGGCACACTTTTGTATGAAGCACAGTCAGTACTGGTGATGGAACCAGCAAACTTCTGAAGTGTCCTGTGCTGAAACTGCACTTTTGCGGGTCACAAATGGCATATCTGGTTCTGCTCTTAGTTGGTTTTCATCACATCTAACTAATAGAAAATTGTTTCTGTCGGTGAGTTTGTCTCATCGTCAACCTGCCAAGCATGTGGGCTGCCCCTGGATCGCTTCTTGGTCCCATTTTATTTTTGTTATGTACCAATATGCTTCCGTGGGAGAATGTTATTTGTTGCTTTGGATATGTCTTATAGGTCCAGATATTATACCCAGTAACATCATAAACAAATGACGCATTAAACTTTCAAGACTCTCTGTGTTATCTTTGACCAGCACATGAATTCTATTTGCTGGTTTTAAAGTTTGTTTGTTTGCTCTATTATGCACTTTAAAATAAATACTTTATTATTATTAATCTTTATTTTTTTATTCTTTTATCTGTGAAGAACTTTGCAACTTCTTATTTTGAAAGCTGTTTTACAACTTACTTGTTTTACTGCTAGTTTGCAGTTTATTGGTCTAAGTATTTCTTGTGTTGGCCTTCAGAATCCATATCGGCCAAACCATATATTCTGCATGTAAATGGACATACGGTAGCTACATGACCAAAGTTTGATTTTTATTTTATATTATAAAGGGTTATATTATATCTTTTTTTATCCCCAGTCAAAACAGAGGATTCCTCTGCACTCAGACAGACTGTAGAGAGACCAAAGAGTCCCGCCCCCCTCCCCGCCGCTGCCCTGTCGAGAGGCCGCCCATAAATTATCAGGTCGTTGGCTGTTCATGTCTGTCAGTCTCTTTTATCTGAGTAATAAAGAGCAGCTGTGTGGGGCTGCAGTCTCACATGGGCTCACAGAGAGCCAGGTTGATCTCTATCACAGATGAGACCCTACAGGCGGGGGGGGGGGGGGGGGGGGGCGCCTGGCGTGCTGCAACGCCACATCCATCTCCTCCATGTAGAGGACGGAGAACAACTAATTGTTTCATCATTGCGATGAAGTTCTAGGTGTGAAGTGCAGAAGATCAAAAAATAAGAAGCAGTTGAGCATTTTGCCATCAGGGCCAGTAGGCTTTGGAGCAACTTTGCCCTCTAGCCAGCTGAGGCCAGTTAAAACAATTCCTAAGACTGTCATTTTTATAGATTTGCTTTGATTTAATGATCTTTTATTATTATTATTATTATTTTTGTTGTACCTTTTTTGTACCCCTGCCGTTGTATTTCTTATCTTGCTTTCATTGCCTTTGCCATTTTTTGTAAATTGTATCTATATTTTATTTATTGTATACTCCTTTGAAAACCACTTTGTAACTATTTTGTGTTATATAAATATAATAATATGTGTGTGTGTGTTTGTGTATTTTATGGTGGTTATTAAGCATGATAAACTGCAAATGTGTGATCAATTTGTCAACCAAGATTTACATTACCAACTATCCTTTAAAACGTTTGAATTTTAATTCTAATTTAGTGCTATCAATCATTTTGGAGACAGTGGATATATTTTTTTCTTTAAGTGCTAGAATTGAGCAGAACTGTTTATACTTTGCACTGTAGCAAGTGAAATTGATCTAACAGTCTGTGTTTGAAATATCAGCCAGGTGTGTTGGTGGTAAATAGTCTGTATTTATATAGCGCTCCAGTCACACACACATTCATACATTGATGGCGGCAAGCTACGACACAGAGCGCTGACACAACCATCGGGTACAATTTGGGGTTCAGTATCTTGCCCAAGGACACTTCAACATGCAGACTGGAGGAGGCGGAGATTGAACCACCGAGCTCTTTTATCCAAAGCGATTAGTGGACGACCCGCTCTACCCCCTGAGCTACAGCTGCCCCAATGTGTTAGTACATGGTGGGCTAGAGTGTATGCGTGTGTGTGTGTGTGTGTGTGTGTGTGTGTGTGTATTGCTCCTGACTAACCCGCAGTGCTGGAAGGTTGTCCACCCAGGGACCTGTCCAGGGATCTCTGCTTCTTCTCTCTATCTCTATCCCTATCTTTGTCTCTGTCTTGGTCCCTATCTTTGTCTCTGTCTCTGTCCTTGTCTTTGTCTCGGTCCCTGTCTTTGCGGTGGTGGCAGCGATGGTGGTGGTGGTGGTGGTGTGGTCTGTCCTGGCTGGGTTTCTCCAGGGTGTAGTCCCTCAGGTTGACCTCCTGAGGGTGCTGCGGAGCCACGGTGGAGGCCGAGCGCCTCATGGGGCTGGCATCAAGGACAGGCTGTGAGGAGAGAGAGAGATAAGAGACTGGAATCAGACTGACTCATGAGTCACCACACCCCCTTTCACTTAACTGTTAGGTAACACTTGATAACTATGTATTAATTTACACATTATTTAATAGTTTAGGGTTAGTTCATGGTTAGGGTTGGGGCTAGTTAATGGGCAAGGTTAGAGTTAATAGATAAACTATGGCTAGTTAGCACATATTAAGATTTAACAAGTACTTATTAATGCTTATAATGCATTAACTAACCCTTATTTTAGTGAGCCTTTTTGTAATGTGTGACAGAATTACAGAATTTGGGATTTTCTAATGGTATTTTAAGATTCAAAATGGGTGATTCTTACAGTTAAATCAACTTGTTTACAGACATTGTTACTGAGGAAATCAATTAAGCAGGGTCTCATTCTATTTACTCAGATGGTTATGTTTACATGTCAAACAGAAAATGAAATGTGCTTTCCTGCAGGGAAGAAAAGGGACTGATATTAAGGTAAGGTAATAATAAAAAAAGTTGTTTAAGCAGATATTAATTTTTAGCATCTGCCCAGGTATCAGGTATTAGAAAATTTTCTAATGATATCCAGACACACAACTGGCATTTAAACAACGCATTCTTTTGTAATGAATATGGGCCAAATACAAAAGCTATTGTCAGCTATACATTAATGCTGCAGCAGTGGGACACCTGGCCTGCTTAAACCCACAGCTCCCACTTAATAAGCACGTTATTTATTCCCTGGTGCAGGTGCCCCGTCCCAAACAGAGGCATCAATTCACTAAACCCTAAGCTATGGCAGAGTTTCTGCTTCTATCATCTGCCACCAAAATGTCAAAACCCACTGACCAAGTCGAGCAATGACTGACAAGATATTATTTGGACAACATGATAAATTATTAGATGGGGGAACATCGGTCCTGAATGCTCCCTGGTGTGGCCTTTGTAGATATGGCTTCCAAATACATTTTTCAACTTTTTTGCTCTGTCTTTGCTCTTAATTCTAATCATAAAAACCCCAAGAACAAATGTAGACTTACTTAAAATATAATTTTGGCCTAATTTGGCTTAATTTTTGGAGCCTACATTCCCATCGTTTTCCAACATATTGCTTGATTCTGATCAAAACTAGGTCAATTGCTTCAGTTGAAGATATTCTTGATAACATTAGTTTGATCAAAAAATATCCATTGAACTTCCCTTGATCACTTTGATGAGCTTTGCTTTTGACTTCTACAGTATGCCTTGTATTTTCTTTCAAGATGAGTATATCACCATCCTATGTGTATAAAAAGACGTTGCTAAACTAAAGGCTGTGGCTGTGGCTCCTCTCTACACTATACTATGATTATAATTTAGTCTTCGCCGGAACGGGCCGGCCAAGAAACCTCTCAGGGGGTTACTGACTCCCATTGTTGAATCACGCATGCACGAGTGAGACAGTGATTGGTTAATGGTGGTGACTTTGTCGGCGAGTTGGGCAGGTGTTTATGCACAGTGCCAAAACACAGACATGTAATTATCAGTATGATGTGTGTCAACATGTACATACAGACAGCTGGGTCCCTGGAGAGTGGCGTGAATGGCTCCGCTGTCATGAAGGAGAAAGATACAGGCCAGAGAAGTAGAAGGAAGGAAGGAAGAGGTAGACACAAGGGAAAGGAAGAGGGAGCGAGGCAGTGTTAATTTTGGCAGCTATTTTACCGTAGATCTAGTCTTAGTCTTTAGCTGAAAATGCTTATTTGTTTTTGTCACATTTTAGTAAACTAGGCATCTCGTGTGCTACGCGCGCTCGATTCCTAGGCTCGCCCGCTGTGCGGGCTCACTAGCAGCCTCGCCCGCCCTGCAGCTCGCCAAGCTGGCCTCGCCTGCCCTATTGGCACGCGGGTGTGTTGCTCCTAAAATGTTATTGCCCTTTACATGCACGCGGGTGTGTGTGTGTGTGTGTGCTCCCTTATGACATCACTAATGGCATCATCAGTCTTATGACATCACTGATGACATCATCGGTGATGTCACAATGCCTCCTTGTGTGTGTGTGCACCCTTATGACATCACTGATGACTTCATCAGTCTTATGACATCTCTGATGACATCATCAGTGATGTCACAATGCCTCCTTGTGTGTGTGTGTACCCCATTATAACATCACTGATGACATCATCAGTGGGACAAAAATTTAAACAGAGAACAAACAGAGAACAGAGCCCACATTGCCAAATTTATATAGATTTGATCCTTCATGTCCAATTTTACTCAATGAAAAGTCATTACATTTTACTCAACTTTTAGTCATTACTTGTAGTCAAAATGTTTTCTCTCTCTAAACTACAGTAATTAAATTAGGCTAATACAGGTATTGGAAATTGGAATCAAGTCTTGAAATTTGTAAAGCAACATTTCACTCCTTAACACCTAACTTGTGTAGTCCAAAATCCAGATTCCTACCTTGGATAACTCTAGCCTAGACTATATTATCCACTATATAACGTTACTATAGATTTTGGAGATTCGAATGATGTGAAAACACAAAACAAGTAGCCTACAGTATGATATGTCTACCTGGCCTTAGAGGTGATACTGAGCAGTAGTAAAAACAAAGAGGAGACCAGAGAAGAGTCAGGGGGACGTTAAGTAAATCACAGATTAATCATCGTCCTGTATAGTCCGACGGCTGCCTTCAGCCGCAACAATCTCTGGTTGACTCCTGTTCTGGGATCTGTTCACACATTTCAGCACCTCGCAATAAGACGGAGTAACCCTCCTCTCTTTCAGCACATCTCCGGCTCTCTGCCTCTGAGACATTTGGAGATACCTAAATGAACACATCTGTCTCGATTTCTTCTGTTCCCGCCCGCCAAGTTTGTGATCTGGACGGAGGGCCGACGAGGGAAAGCCCGGGAAATGAAAAGAAAAAAAGGGGGGGGGGGGGTTGTGCACATATTAATCAGCATCTAACGCCGGCTGGGCTTAGATTCCTGTGGGCGCTCACTGTGATCGGAGCTGGAGGCCAGGGGGAGGTGGGGGGTAGACAGAGTAGTTCCCAAAACTGGCAGCACTAATTGCATTGGCTAAAGGATTTCCTGCCCCTCCATTCCAAAAGGTGAGAAAAATAAGACCACTCCAAATTGTCTTCTCTTCTCTCTAGTAACCCAATTACGCTTTTTCCTCTCCCCCGCCGGTGCATCTTGGGCCCGCAGCCATTTTGAGCCACTATCGTTTTGTATTTGGCCAAGGGAGGGAAAAACGATCCGGGAACAAACAGCTGGCGGCCTGCCAGGGTCTAATCAGATTACCGTGGACTCCTCCGCTGCACTAACAGCGGGATCAACAGCGGCGCTTCCAATTGGGCCGTGAAAGGAATGCACTTTAAAAATGCGCCAATCGATCAGCAGCATCAACATGGCACAGGAAATGAGGAGCTGATTATATTTCTTGGAAGGGAGTGAAGGATTGGTTTTTTAGATGTAGCTGCGTGGAGAGTGGAGGGAAGCACGCCCCTGCCCCTGCCCCTCCCTGCTCCTTAAATAGAGATTCGCTACCTGATAAATACCTGGAGCATCTTTCAAATACAATGACCATGCTGCAAAAGCACATCTTAAGGTATTGTAGTATTGAGACCTGAAGTCTTACAGCCCAAACACACCAGACGCATATCCGACGCTGAAGCAACGCCTCGCGGAGGCAGTTTCATTTCGGCGTCCTTGTTAACAGGGCCGATCACACCGTCACCTCGCCTCGCGACGATCGCACCGAAGAGTTCCAGCGTCGGGTCTATGTTTGAAGTCAATACAAGTTGTGACCGGCGTGGGGCAAAACAGAATGAGGCGTGGAGCAAAACAGAACGCTTCTGGTGTGAGTGACAAGGCTCCTGCTTGATGCTTCCGTGGCGCACTGCTTCAACGATGCTTCTGGTGTGAACCAAGCGTTACTTTCTTTAAGTGAGATACAAGTTCACAAGGCTCTACGCAAGGAATACTTCCAACACGAGGAGTGATTTGCCGTAATTTAAGATCATGGCACTCGTTTCTGGACAATTCTAACATGAAATGTAATGAAGCATTGAAGAGAACAATATTTTGCCATGCTGTATTTGATGAGAAGGTATGGTGGAGAGCTGGGCTACCTGCAGCTCAGCGTTGAGCCGGGGCATGGAGACAGCCCGGCCCTGGCTCTCCAGACCTGAGCCAGGCGCTGGGATCATGCCACCACCGCTGGTCTCCATCTTCCTCATCTCCACTGACTCCTGGACACACACACGCACACACGCATGCACGCACGCACGCACACACACACACGCACACATGCACCCGCACACACCAATGAATGCTATGCTTTACAGTTGTTGTTGCCTAAAACCCTCTCACCTCTCCTAAAATCCCTGTAAAGCGCCGTGTGGACTTTTGATAAACAAAAAGACAGCTCAAGAATGTTCAATACATCTTTTCTGTGTAGTTAATAATAATTAATAATTAAATGGTACACTTCGGCCAAGGGAAATAGTTCTTCAACAGCAGTTTAAAAATATGAGTCCCAGAATGAGACACTTCCAAGCAATTCCAAGCTCATTCCAAATTTATACTAGAAGTACACTCGGAGAGCGCACCAAGGCCAATAGTCCAGTCTGCTATGATATTGAGATTTTCGTGAGTCAGATCGGATCCACTCTGATGAGCTGATGGTAAAAATGATATAATTAAGCAATATATCACGAGAGCAAGTGTGTTGTGGTGAATATATCCCGCTGATAAACTGTTATCCCACGAGGCCGCAGGCCGAGTGGGATAACAGTTTATCAGCGGGATATATTCCACAACACACGCTGCTCGAGTGCTATATTGCTTTTATAAAACGGTTTCCAAGTATGATAATATAATAATAATAATAATACTATAAGTCCGACTCCGACTGGCATGTCATTCTGATAGAGTCAGTTGAAACACTACTGTAAGGCGGGACCGCAAGAACATGCGGGTGATTTGATTGGATCGTTCTGGAGACTGAAGTTGACATTGGCCAATCCTGGCGCTTGCTGAGTAGCTGAGAGCTTTCTGAAAACCCCGACAGGCAGCTCCAGCGCAGCATTGCATTCTCAGCGCTTGCTGAGAAGCTGAATGCTTTCTGCAAACCCCGACACCAACTAACGTTACGGGGTTAAATGCGGGGTTAAATGCGGGGTTAACAGCGTTTCTTTTGCAAAGAAGACATTAGCCCGCATCTATTCTTGTACAAAACATCATTTTCTGCGAAGTATTAGTAAAGTTATAAGCGAAGATCGATTCACAAGGATCTGACAGCTGTCTACGCCATTTTTTTTTTCTACGTTGTCATTTGAGGTAAGCCTTATTATTAGGCTACTCTCTTAGTAAGAGAGTTGCCATGGCAACCAATAACCCATGGCCATGGGTTATTGAACTCGGTTACTGGAATTATACAATGGCTGTGAACCAATCAGATTGCTTGATTTGAGAGAGCCATTTTATAATAATGAATAAAACTCTGTACCGCAACTACACATTAGACATATCTCCATCCTTGGTACCTGAACAGCAACAGTGTCTGGCGTGTCCTCCGATGGGCCCCTGGAAAGGACTCGCTTGGTCTTGGCTCGGGGGACTTCCTTGGGCTTCTCCGTCACCCAGGAAGACGACGCCCTGATGTTGTGCTCGTGACCCGGCCTGAGTGTTATAGCAGCCACCACACACCGTTGGAATAATACAATTCAAGTCTGATAGGTCAGGGGTCAAGTTCAACAAATATTTTCACTTTGACCCAATCGCAATACACCCCTTGCCCATACCATTTAGCCCTTAGCCCTGTGTTTTTCACGTTCATGTGTAGAGCTAGGGCGCACCGATTCTTGTCGGGATAGAGGGCAAGGGCGAAGTGGTAGGGCTGTAACTCCAAACAGGCACACTCGAAAGCGAGTGTTATGAGAAATGTCCCAGAATGCCTTGTGAATAATCGGCAGATGGTGGCTAAAGACTAAAAGAAAACCACAAATGGAAAATCACACAAAAATCACTAGTATGCTGATGTCTTGAAATGGACTTTCATGCACAAATTGGCCATAAAACAATGTCGTAACATTGAACAATGTTGTAACGTTAGCTGGCTAGCATTACAACATTGTTTTAAGGCTGATTTGTGCATGACTTTCCATGTCGCATTTCCCCCTTTGATGGATAAATAGATTTGATGTCCGGCCACAAACCCGCCGCGTCTGTCCGACTACTGATGACGTATCAGCGTCTCGAAGGGTTGTCCCACTTCGTAGGGGAAGATCTCACCCACTACCCCCTTTATAACTTTGTTCCAAGGGGCAAGTCGAAAAGCAAGGGACGCTCGAAAACGAGGGTTAAGGCCCAATTATACTCTATTTTCATACGACAATAAATGCGTCCGTTTCAAATGGTGTAATCGTCACTGCCCACATACTTCCATGCGTCTTTCACGTTGGTATCATGTTAAGCAATACATCCACCAGTGGGCAGTAGAGAGTCAAATGTGTGTGTGTGTGGTTCTGCTCCGTTTCATGCGTATCCGTAAGCTTTCAGAGGACGGACAGAAATACGCACGAAATGAACGCAGAGTACGGACAGAAGGCTCTGTCCATCTTCGTCTTTAACGTAGAGTATAATTGGGCCTTTAGGGGTAAAAGGGTTATGGGTAAAAATAAGAAATGGGATTGGACTTTTCACTTTTTCTTGTTTATGATTCCGATGTTCATTCTTATACATTCTCCAATAGGTACAATTTGTAGTCACCTGACCTTAGATTTAGCTTTGATGTGGTCAACTTTTTCAGTCCACTGAACTTACAGAGTGCCTCCGTTGTTGAGGGAGTTGGAGCTGGGCCTGGTCTCTGACTTTGCGTGGGACTTGGGCTGCGGCTGCAGCATGCTAGGAGGCTCCACGCTGTTCAGCATCATGGGCAGGTCTTTCTCCTGCATGTGAGTCAGAGGCAGCAATGGCTTAAACAGAGCCCCGACCTTGCTCTGTGGAGGAGAGACGGAGGGCACCATGCTGAAGATGCTCAGAGGCAGCAGGCAGCATATTGCCCGGCTCTGACGTGTGGAGACTCGGGCCGGAATATACATTTTCTTGCAGTCATGCTTGTATGTGTGTATGTGTGTGCGTGTGTGTGCGTGTGTGTGTGTGTGTGTGTGTGTGTGTGTGTGTGTGTGCGCGCTTGTGCAGGTGGGGGCATACACATGCATCTGTGCAAAGTGTAAAAGCTGGCCAAGGTGGTGAATGACCCCCAGCTGCCCGGCAAATAGCGCTTAAACTTTGACTGTGGTTGGTAAGTTTGCCTACTCTACAAGCCACTTTGACAGGCAACCAATCGTTGTGTTGAATTGCCTGTTGCTGCTTGTGAAGGTGGTTGGAAAAAGCATCTTCTCTTCCCTGCAAGTGGGTATGCATGTGTAACAGGAAAGAAAATAACAATATTTCCCCATTATATTTATTTTCATTTATTTATTATAAGTACGTTTTTCTGTTTGTATGTATTTATTTTACCAAAATCCCTCACCTTGGTTTGTTATGATTGAATGAGTTGGTTTGATCTGGCGCTGTTCTGTGACGTCGCGCTGTCGCTCTGGTGCCGCCTTGTGGTGTCGCAGGGTTTTGCGCGACTTCCTTAGTCTGCACATGGACTGCAGAGAGGTGAGTCGCAATTGTTTGAGTAGCGTCATGGTGTTGATACCGTTTGGAAACTAGCGTTGGTCCAAGTCTAAAATGTTTGTTTGCTTCGTTGTAGAGATGTAGTGAGTTGTTGCCACATGTTTATTGTATGTTATTCTTTGATTTTTCGCGGAGTTTGACTGGAATTGAGCATTGAGAGGTGTGTATTTTATTTCCTTGTTGGTGAACGTATTTTATCATTCTTGGCTTGTAGGAGTGAGCAAACCAGTGTGTGTGTCGCTGACCCAAGACATTTGCTGTGTTTGATTAACTTGCAGGTATGTGAATGATTGCACTTGTTACATATAATTGTTATTGCATCTCTGTCTTGTTTATTTTTATTTTGTTGTTTATGGAAAATACTGTAGTATATATTTTGTTGTATGGTTGTTGCATTTCAATTGTTGAATTGGAGTCTGCACATGGACTGCAGAGAGGAGTGAGCAAACCAGTGTGTGTGTCGCTGACCCAAGACATTTGCTGTGTTTGATTAACTTGCAGTTGCAGAAATAAAAGAACGTCACCTGCAGTCGTGGTACGCCGTCGTCATTGTGCACAGAACACAACGCAGTGTGGCCGCATAGAACCGGCTACATTGGTGCCGTGACCCGGATTTCCCCAGACCACCATCAGAGTGTTCGCCGATGGTTGCTGTACAAGTATGAATACATGCTAGGGATGCTAAAGATTTGAGCACAAAAAAAAAAAAAGTTTTTTTTTTAGTTTAAAGGTATAGGGGGATGTTGAATTTTTCAGCATAAAGATTATTGTGAATATCCCACGTTATTTAAACTTTTGAGACATTGAAACATTTATTTTTCTTTAAAATATATTGATATTGTTACAGATTACTATTGATATTGCATTCTACTTACCTGTTGGTTTCAGTCTGATATTAACATCTATTTAATATGGCTGATGAAAAAAAGGAAGGGGTTGGGAGGGGAAGAGGGATGTTCTCTACTCCGGTGGGGGGGACTAGAGCAGTATTCTCACCCATGGTGACTTCCACACGCATGCGTTCTGATGTATCTCCCCCTAGTCAACACACACCCCCTCCAGAAATGAGTGGTATACGTACTGATGTATCTCCCCCTAGTCAACACACACCCCCTCCAGAAATGAGTGGTATACGTACTGATGTATCTCCCCCTAGTCAACACACACCCCCTCCAGAAATGAGTGGTATACGTACTGATGTATCTCCCCCTAGTCAACACACACCCCCTCCAGAAATGAGTGGTATACGTACTGGTGTATTTTCCCCTAGTCAACACACACCCCATCCAGATATGAATGGTGCAGATTTGGGGAGTCTTATCACACAATTGGCTGAACAAATTGGAGCAAAAATAGCTAGTCAGCTACAGCAAAGCGCTCGTAGTAACAACAGCGCTACCCAGCCACAGAGTGTGAACATAGTTCAAGCTCCTTCTGAGTTAAACCTAACAGGAGTTAAGCTGGTCATGCAGTCAGATGCTAAAGAACCACCACACTTCAGAGGTGACGGGACCGATAAATACACAGTCCATGAATGGGAGGAGAGCATGGATATGTACCTGAGAAAGAGAGGCATCCCATCTCATGAACACTTCCACGAAATAACATCTAGGCTGATGGGAAGAGCTAGAGACATTGTCAAAATCACTTTGCGAAGCAATCCAGCACTGAAGCCTGCTGAAAATCCCAAGCTCATCATAGACATACTCAAGCAGCATTTTGGCGAAGTGACATATTCCTCAATGCCTCTCGCTGATTTTTACAACACTCTTCCTCGGTCCAGAGAAAGCCCGATGGACTATTGGATCCGTTTGAATAAGGCGGTGGACGTGGCTGATGAGTGTTTAAGGAGACAAGGAAAGAGTATCGAGGATCCGGCCCGTGAAGTAACCATGATGTTCGTGAAACATTGCCCTGATCCGGCGCTTTCAAGTGTTTTGAAGTTCAAGACAGCAGAAAGATGGACGGCAACTGAGATCCAGGAACATCTGGATGAGCATCAAAGGGAGGCCAGGGCAAAACCCATACAGCCACCAAAGCAGGTGGGTGCACACATCCAGGCACCCGTGATTGAAGGCGCCGTCGCTGGTGGTGTCTCCGAGCCTGCTTTCAACATGAGCGAACAGGAGCCAGCCATCTCCCCTCAGACAGAAAGTGCCTGCATAAAGTCTCTCATCGGCCTACTGGATCGTGTCCTGGGGCAAGGGGTCCAGGCAGCGGCAGCCACACCGCCCTTCCGGGGCCAATCTACCGCCCCGCGGCGGAGATGCAAGGTGTGCCAATCCGTCGATCACTCCACCGCTACACACTGCAGACAGGAGAATCTCTGTATGAACTGTTTTCAGCCCGGTCACTGGAGAAGGGAGTGTCATCAGCCCAAGCCAAGAGATGAGAGAGCTGCCCAGACATCACGCAGCTATGACCAGGGTGGGGCAGATTTAAACTAGGCAGCCCACGCTCGGAGAGGGGACGTGTGGGCGAAAAAGGGCCAACCCTCAAAGCAGATGAAAATTTGGAAGAAGTGTATGCGAATGTTTGCAAAGTCATGCCAGATGATTGCACAGTTATCGTTCAGAACATACACAGAGTAGAGCCATACAGTGAACTGTTTTATGCTCCAGTAATGGTAAATGGCTCTTTCCAACTTCGAGGAATGCTTGATACAGGGTCAATGGCCTGTACAATTAGTGCTGAAGCAGAAGAAGCTCTATTAGCCCAGAACATTTTAACCCAAACAGGACAGATCGCGAAGCGGATCATTCTGATCGGCTGTGGGGGGGTACAAGTCAGTCCCAAGTGCATGTATGATGTAGAACTAAGCATGTATGGCATCCGTTGCATGGTTCCAGTCCTGGTAGTTCCTGGTCAAAAAGATGACATCATCATAGGAACCAACATGTTGAAGTATATTTTACATCAGATCAAGACCAACCGTGAATACTGGGAACTGATTTCACGTAATGCAGAAGGGTCCTCCGAGTGTCAGCAGTTCTTGGATCTGATGGCAAACACTTCACGCTGGAGGGGTGAGGAGCTGCCAGATAAGATCGGGACTGTAAAGCTCCAGCAAGCAGTAACGCTTATAGCAAAGAGCGAGCACCTCGTTTGGGGCCAGCTACCAAAAGGCACCCCACTGTCACCTGGCAGCTCGGTGATGGTAGAACCAACGACATCCAAGACAATGCCACGAAACATCATGGTAGGTCGTGTCGTTACGCCCATGTGGGGAGACAGATGGGTCCCCATGAAGGTGACCAATCTATCAGACAAGCCCATCACACTGAGGAGAAACTGTAAGCTAGCAGATGTGTCTCCTTGCATGGCCGTGGAGGATTTTGAGGTGTTCCAGGGATGCAGTCAGCACATGGATGCTACTTCAGAGGATAAACAGTCAACAAGCAAGCCTGACGACCTGAAGCAGAGGATGAGAGACGTTGGCCTCGGAGATGTTGACATAGAGCCCTGCCATCTCGACCACTCTGGAAAAGAGAAGCTAGTACAGCTGCTTGAGAAATACAACAACGTCTTCTCCAAGCATGCCTTGGACTGTGGCGAAGCAGAGGGCTTTGTTCACCGCATCTGGCTCACCGACGAACGCCCCTTCCGTCTGCCATATCGGAGAGTTCCACCTGCTCATTATCAGAAACTGCGGCAAGTCCTCACAGAAATGGAGGAGCAAGGTATAATACGAAAGTCTGTTAGTGAGTATGCTTCCCCCCTGGTATTGGTGTGGAAGAAAGACGGCGGCTTGAGGATCTGCACAGACTTCAGGTGGCTGAATGCGAGGACCCTGAAGGACGCCCATCCGCTCCCACATCAAGCGGACTGTCTGGCTGCTTTGGGGGGAAACGCCTTCTTCAGCACCATGGACTTGACGTCCGGGTTTTACAACCTGCCCATGGCTGAAGAACACAAGAAGTACACAGCGTTCACAACACCCCTAGGGCTGCACGAGTACAACAGGATGCCACAGGGGTTGTGCAATAGTCCGGCGTCTTTTATGCGCATGATGTTGAGTATCTTCGGGGATCTTAACTTCAGTAGCCTTCTGTGTTATCTCGATGACCTGCTTGTGTTTGCACCCACCGAAGACAAGGCGCTAGAGAGGCTGGAGGTGGTGTTTCAGCGTCTGCAGCTCCATAACCTCAAGCTAAGCCCTAAGAAGTGCCATCTCATGCGCTCATCAGTGAAGTTCTTGGGTCACATAATAAGTGGAGAAGGAGTGGCTGTTGATCCCGATAAAGTAGGAGTAATATCAACCATTTCCAAGTCTGACCTCTTAGAGGACGACGGATGTACTCCCTCAGTACGGCGGATTAAGTCATTCCTCGGTATGGTATTTTATTACCAGCACTTCATCCCCAACTGCTCAGCAATAGCAAAACCCCTCTTTGCTCTCACAGCTGGCCAGAAACGCAGAGGAAAAGCAGGAAAGTCAAACCCCAAAGCTGGCACTTTCCGTAAGCTCAAGCCAACTGACTGGACCGAGGAATGTGAAATTGCTCTTCATAAGCTCAAAGATCAACTGCTGAGCTGTGCTGTCCTCGCTCACCCGGACTTTTCAAAACCACTGATCTTGTCCATCGATGCCTCTCTTGACGGCCTTGGAGCTGTGCTGTCCCAGATGAAAGATGGCGAAACCAAAGCCCGCCCCATCGCCTTCGCAAGCAAAACTCTGTCTGGCTCGCAGAAGAGGTACCCAGCCCACCGACTGGAATTTCTAGCGCTAAAGTGGAGCGTTTGCGAAAAATTCAGTCACTGGTTAAAGGGCCATCCCTTTACCGTATGGACAGACAATAACCCCTTAACATATATCATGACCAAATCGAAATTGGACGCTTGTGAACAGCGCTGGGTGGCCAAGCTGGCTCCCTACACGTTCGATTTGAGACACATCCCAGGGGCAAAAAACATCGTGGCAGACGCTTTGAGCCGAGATCCCTTTTCCAGAACAGTGAGTCGGAGGTTAATCAGTGAGCCATATGAGAGTCTTCTGGCGGAAGCTGAGGGAACACAGGAGGATGGGATCCAGGATGCCTTCCGAAGCAAGGTTAAATACCTCAGAGCAAGTTGTGCCACAGTAGAAGTCAAGTCAATCTGTGAGGCTCACGTTGAATGGGAGAGAGCGGCGGAATCCAGGGCTGTCAGCCTTATCAACTCCTTTCCTCAAATCCAACCATCTGGGCAAGACGCACTCCCAGCCTTCTCATTTAGTGAGCTTCGGGGCAGCCAAGAACAGGATCCAGTAATCGGAGAAGTTCTTCCATTCGTGGAACAGAAAAGGCTCCCATCTAGAAGAGAGAGAGCAAGGTTGAGTCATCAAGCCCAGACACTCCTCAAACAATGGCACAGGCTTAAAGTCCAGGAAGGAGCCCTCTATAGGGTAACAAAAGACCCACGGACTAAGCAGAAGAACTTCCAGTTTGTCCTCCCAGTAACCATGCGGGAGAAGGCACTGACTGGAATACATGACCAAGCTGGACATCAAGGCCAAGCTAGAACATTACATTTGGCCAGGCAACGCTTCTTCTGGCCACAGATGGAAAGGGAGGTCAAGGAGTATGTCAGATGCTGCCAACGATGTATCCTGGCGAAGACCCCTGAACCTGCTGCCCGAGCACCTCTGGAGAGTATCCGAACCTCTGCACCCATGGAGTTGGTGTGTATCGATTTTTGGAGTGCTGAAGATAGTAAGCAAAAGACAGTTGACGTTTTGGTCATAACAGACCACTTTACAAAAATGGCTCATGCATTCCCCTGTGTCAACCAGACCGCAAAACAAGTGGCAAAGAAGCTTTGGGATAACGTGTTTTGCATATATGGTTTCCCAGAACGAATCCACTCTGACCAGGGAGCCAATTTTGAAAGCAAACTGATAGCGGAACTCCTCAGCTTGACGGGCATCACAAAATCACGCACAACTGCATATCATCCCATGGGAAATGGAACAACCAAAAGGTTTAACAGGACTCTTGGGAGTATGCTTCGGGCTCTGCCATTGAAGGCTAAACAACATTGGGCACAACAAATACAAACTCTGACATTTGCTTACAATGCAACGGCACACGAAACAACAGGATATGCCCCATTCTATTTAATGTATGGCCGGGTTCCTAGACTCCCGGTGGACGTGGTCTTCAAGCAAGTGATGAAAGATCCAGTTGTTGTAGACTACAAGACCTATGCAAAGACACTGATGACAAACCTCCACGAGGCTGCCAGCATTGCTCAGCAGCATGCAAGCAAACAACAAAAACACCAGGCGGCTGGTTACGACAAGAGAGCACGTGGAACTCACCTGGAAGTGGGCGATCGAGTCCTGCTCGCAAATAAAACAGAAAGAGGAAAAAGAAAGTTGGCGGATAAATGGCAACCCACAACCTATACCGTCATAGACCGTAACCCTCAGACTCACGTATACAAGGTTGCAGATGAGAACGGAAATACCAAGGTGGTGCACCGCAACTTGATGTTGGATGTGAGCTTTCTACCAGTTCCAGAACAAACAAGTAGCGAGGCCGATGATCACATGATCCCAGGGAAGGCTAGTGGGATGTCATCTCAATCTGGTGACCCTTTGAACAGCCTGGAAGTCGAGGCCCCTGGAAGCCGTACTTCTGCATGGATATGTGCATCACATGATGATAGCGATGAGTTTTCTGAGGATGGAACTGAGTCAAGAAAGGTGGAGGAGATATCAAGTTTCTCACCAGGAGGATCTAACCTGCCAACTCATGCAGAGCCACAGTCTGATTCAGTCGACAACAGAAGCATGCAGGATGAAGAGGACTTACCTGAAGCAGACTTACCTGGGTCTCTTGACTTCTCAGAGTCCTGTAGAATCGATGTTGACATCGACGTTGATCCTCCAGCCGATGTTCCAGCCCCAGACAAGGCAGAGTCCCATGACATTCCAACCCCCACACCATCAGACATTCCAACCCCCACACCATCAAACATTCCAACTCCCGCACCTAAGCCTGATAGTAACATACTTACCCAAGGGCCAGGGGACAAGGGGCCGGTGGTCACAACGCGGGGGGGCAGGACGGTAAAAGCAGTAAACCGGTTGATAGAAAACATGGTGCAGAAACCTTTCACAAGGGGTATGGTAGACACATTTAACAAAAGGTCTCAATCTTTACTTACCTTATTTGGGAGGGACGAAGTATAGAAACTCACACAGAGGCAGTTGGTATTTATATTTAATTTTTATTTAATTTTTTTCCCCCTTTTATTATCAGTAGTGACTTTGTTTTGGTTTGAGTCAGAATGTCCATGTTGGGACAGAGAGGTGTACCAAGTCTTATGTGGTGTACAAGGCATCATGTGTACTAGGAGCGGCAGAGGCCTGATCAACTTCTGTATTCTCTGAACCTGCTTTGCAGGTTGCTTACTATGCAGTGAATAGGATTGTCTTCCTATGGGTATTTTGGTCCAGATTGATGGGATTCATTTTGGTCTCGTGCCATTAGAACTGAAGTCTCTATGTTCAGGATTTTGGCAAAATTAAGGAGGGGAGAATGTAACAGGAAAGAAAATAACAATATTTCCCCATTATATTTATTTTCATTTATTTATTATAAGTACGTTTTTCTGTTTGTATGTATTTATTTTACCAAAATCCCTCACCTTGGTTTGTTATGATTGAATGAGTTGGTTTGATCTGGCGCTGTTCTGTGACGTCGCGCTGTCGCTCTGGTGCCGCCTTGTGGTGTCGCAGGGTTTTGCGCGACTTCCTTAGTCTGCACATGGACTGCAGAGAGGTGAGTCGCAATGTTTGAGTAGCGTCATGGTGTTGATACCGTTTGGAAACTAGCGTTGGTCCAAGTCTAAAATGTTTGTTTGCTTCGTTGTAGAGATGTAGTGAGTTGTTGCCACATGTTTATTGTATGTTATTCTTTGATTTTTCGCGGAGTTTGACTGGAATTGAGCATTGAGAGGTGTGTATTTTATTTCCTTGTTGGTGAACGTATTTTATCATTCTTGGCTTGTAGGAGTGAGCAAACCAGTGTGTGTGTCGCTGACCCAAGACATTTGCTGTGTTTGATTAACTTGCAGGTATGTGAATGATTGCACTTGTTACATATAATTGTTATTGCATCTCTGTCTTGTTTATTTTTATTTTGTTGTTTATGGAAAATACTGTAGTATATATTTTGTTGTATGGTTGTTGCATTTCAATTGTTGAATTGGAGTCTGCACATGGACTGCAGAGAGGAGTGAGCAAACCAGTGTGTGTGTCGCTGACCCAAGACATTTGCTGTGTTTGATTAACTTGCAGTTGCAGAAATAAAAGAACGTCACCTGCAGTCGTGGTACGCCGTCGTCATTGTGCACAGAACACAACGCAGTGTGGCCGCATAGAACCGGCTACACATGCATTGCATTCAGTGGTGGGATGTAAGTAAGTGCATTTAATGAAGTACAATTTAGAGGTACTTGTACTTTACTTGAGTATTTCCATTTCCTGCTACTTTATACTCCACTACATTTCAGAGGGAAATATTATACATTTTACTCCACTACATTTGTTTGACAGCTTTAGTTCCTATAGTTACTTTGCAGATTCAGATTAACAATACAAAATATAAATCGACTAATACATTCTAATATATTTTCATAGCTACCCAGCAGTATATAAAGTAATTAACCTAAGTAACCGAAGTAGGTAGTAAGGTAAGTAACCTGTTACTTGTAACAGAGTATTTTTACACTGTGCTATTGCTCAAAGATGTGAATATAAGTTCCACCACTGCATGCATCTATGTATCTGTGTTGCATACGTGCAGACATCATTGTGTGGCCGCGTGCATGCAGGTTTGCACTGCTGCATTCGTGTGCGTGTGCGAGTGAGTATGTGTGTGTATGTGCATGCGTCTACGGTGTGTGTTATACCTGGGAGCCCTGGGCGCTCTGCTGCTGCTGCTGTTGCAGCCTCCGGGCTCGGTTCTGTTTGTAGTAGTCGAAGATCATCAGGGCGGCGTAAACCTTCCCCACTGTCAGCTCATTGGCTGGGGAGAGGAGAGGAGAGGCGAGAGGAGAGAAGAGGGGAGGGTAGAGGAGGAGGAAAGGCGAGGAGAGAGGAGAAGAGGAGAGAGGAGGAGAGAAGAGGGGAGGAGAGGAGAGGAGAGGGAAGGAGAGAGGAGAGGGAAGGAGAGAAGAGGGGAGGGTAGAGGAGGAGGAAAGGCGAGGAGAGAGGAGAGAGGAGGAGAGAGGAGAGGAGAGAAGAGGGGAGGAGAGGAGAGGGGAGGAGAGAGGAGATGGAAGGAGAGAGGAGGAGAGAAGAGGGGAGGGGAGGAGAAACAGGGAGGAGAGGAGAGAGGAGGAGAGGCGAGAAAAGGCGAGGGGAGAGGAGAGAAGAGTGGAGGGGAGAGGAGAGAGGAGGAGGGGAGAGAGGAGGGGCGAGGAGAGGGGAGGAGAGAAGAGGAGAGGGGAGGGGAGAGGAGAGGAGGGGACAGAGGAGGGGCGAGGAGAGGGGAGGGGAGGGGAGGGGAGGATTAATTCTGCTGACTCATTCATCCCCCCATTCATATTTGCCGGCTTGTCTTCCTGGTGGTTGGGCTTTAAGGAAGGAACTCCTTACAGTGGATGATTTGATTAATTCATACTAAGTAATTAAAATAGATTTTCAAGGTAAACAAAAGAAGCATTGACACAGGATTGCCTGGAAATGTCTCAGCACAGTCAGCTGGTGCACATTTCCTACAAAAGATGGCAGCCTAATACTGTTTTGCAGGGGTTCCCAAACTTTTCCGTCCAAGTAGCACTATGTACCAAACCAAATTTCCCAGGGACCACTTCCACTGCGTATACCAACACCCCCCCCCCCCCCCCCCAAATAAAATACAATTTGCTGATTTAACCATGCAATAGCAGCAGAAAGGCTAAATGACAATATAAGGCTACTAGCTGGTTCAAAACGGACACACGGACAGACAGACAGACACACACACACACAAACACACACACACACACACACACACACACACACACACACACACACACACACACACACACACACACACACACACACACACACCTGGCAACATTAGGCTGTGAAAAAGAGGAGCCCTTTGAAAATGTTTTTTTTTCCCCCTCACCAAAATGTAGCCTCAGTTTGGAGTGTTATTTAGATACCTTCCTGACAAACTAGCATGACAAGGTTGGTACAAATCGATTCCTTAGCTCTTCTAGTTTCATATGATACCAGAAACTTCACTCTGGCTTTAAAACTGAGCCTGCTGCAGCCTCTGAAAATAAATGTTCAAAATTGTGATATTTCCCAAATATCGCGATATTTCCGAAAACCGGCCCAATCCGGCTACTCCTCAGGGTTGATGTTTGTAAAAACAAAAACAACTTCACCGGCAGCAAAACATGCAGTGTTTTTTTGTTTTGTTTTGTTTTTGCACCACATAGGCTACATTATTAAGCTTCTCTGGGGTCAATACGCCACTGGTGACCGAAACATTAATTTGTTAGCAAGTAGGAGGAGCTTAACGTAACCTAGGGAGGGGGGGAGGGGAGAAACATTGCGTGTTTTACTTCCGGCGAGGTCAAGGAAAAGGTAGGAAAAGGAGTTAGGAGTAGTGACTATTCGGATGGAGCCCAGGACGCCCAAGTTCAGAGCACTGCTTTTCACCATTAGGTGTCAGACTTCACCAAACATTTAGTTGGGGTTTATTACTCTTTTGAAGAATTCCTCAGATTTACACTAAATGTCAGGATTTTGACCTGCATTAGTCAACAACACTACTAAATTCCCATATACATTGATTTTCTGCAGAAAAAAGTGGGAAAAGTGTTTAATATCTCTTATAATTTCACAATCCATTTACAATGGAAACAGCCAAGTACGTTTCTCTGTTCTCTCTCTGTTTAAATTTTGGTCCCACTGATGATGTCATCAATGATGCCATAAATCCTTCTCCGCAGAGGCTATAAGTAAGCCGGTGGCTCTTCCCTGCCTATTACCTCATTAGTTGAGCAGTGTCTCTACAAGACCATCTGTCAAAATGGTGAACTTTACTGTAGACCAAATCCGTGGCATCATGGACAAGAAGGCCAACATCCGTAACATATCTGTGATTGCGCACGTAGACCACGGAAAGTCAACCCTGACAGACTCGCTGCTGCTGAAGGCTGGGATCATTGCCTCAGCTCATGCTGGAGAGACCCGTTTCACAGACACGCGCAAAGACGAGCAGGAGCGCTGCATTACCATCAAGTCTACAGCCATCTCTCTGTACTATGAGCTGAGTGAGAACGACTTGGCTTTCATCAAACAGCCCAAAGATGGGGCCGGTTTCTTGATCAACCTGATTGATTCCCCAGGCCACGTTGACTTCTCCTCAGAAGTGACTGCTGCTCTCCGTGTCACTGACGGAGCCCTGGTCGTGGTGGACTGCATGCCTGGTGTGTGTGTGCAGACAGAGACAGTGCTGCGTCAGGCCATTGCTGAGCGTATCAAGCCTGTGCTGATGATAAACAAGATGGACCGTGCCTTGCTGGAGTTGCACCGTGAGCCTGAAGAGCTCTACAAGACCTTCCAGTGCATTGTTGAGAATGTCAACGTCATCATCTCCACATATGGAGAGGATGAGGGTGGACCCATGGGCAACATCATGATTGACCCAGTCGTTGGTACAGTTGGCTTCGGTTCTGGACTCCACGGCTGGGCCTTCACTCTCAAGCAGTGCGCTGAGATATATACAGCCAAGTTCACTGCCAAGGGCAACTCCAACATGTCACCAGAGCAGCGCAGCAAGAACGTGGAAGACATGATGAAGAAGCTGTGGGGTGACTGGTTTTATGACCCAGATACTAACAAGTTCAGCAAGACTGCTAATCGACCTGATGGCAGTAAACTGCCCCATACCTTTTGCCAACTCATTCTGAAACCCCATCTTCATGGTGTTTAATGCCATCATGGACTCCAAGAAGGAGGAGACCGCCAAACTGATTGAGAAGCTGGAAGAGAAGCTGGATATCAAGCTGGATACTGCAGACAAGGAGAAGGAGGGCAAGCCGCTGCTGAAGGCTGTGATGCGTTGCTGGCTGCCTGCCGGAGAAGCTCTGCTGCAAATGCTGGAGCTGGAGAGCTGCATCTGGAGATCTGCCTGAAGGATCTGGAGGATGAATACGCATGCATTCCCCTTAAGAAATCTGACCCTGTGGTGTCCTACAGAGAGACCGTGAGTGAAGTGTCAAGTGTAATGTGTCTGTCAAAGTCCCCCAACAAGCACAACCGCCTGTTCATGAAGGCCCGTCCCTTCCCAGACGGCCTGGCAGAGGACATCGAGACGGGTGAGGTCTCCAATCATCAGGAGCTCAAAGAACGTGCTCGTTATCTGGTCGACAAGCACGAGTGGGATGTCACAGAGGCCCGTAAGATCTGGTCCTTCGGACCTGATGGAGCTGGCCCCAACCTGTTGGTGGATGTGACCAAGGGAGTGCAGTACCTTAACGAGATCAAGGACAAGGTTGTGAGGGGCTTCCAGTGGGCAAGCAAGGAGGGTGCCCTCTGTGAAGAGAACATGCGTGCCGTTCGCTTCGACATCCATGACGTGACGCTGCATGCGGACTCTATCCATCGCAGTGATGGCCAGATCATGCCCACAGTCCGCAGAGTGCTGTATGCCTGCCAGCTCACCGCTGAGCCCAGACTCATGGAGCCCATCTACCTGGTGGAGATCCAGTGTCCTGAGCAAGTGGTGGGAAAGATCTACGGTGTGTTGAACAGGAAGCGTGGACACGTGTTTGAGGAACCAACACGTGTCATAGGAACACCCATGTTCATTGTCAAGGCCTACCTGCCTGTCACCGAGTCATTCGGTTTCACGGCTGACCTGCGTTCCAACACTGGTGGCCAGGCCTTCCCACAGTGTGTGTTTGACCACTGGGAGGTGCTCAAGGGAGACCCAAATGAAGCTTCAAGCAAGCCTGCCCAGATTGTCGCCGAGATACGCAAACGCAAGGGGCTCAAAGAAGGCATCCCTGCTCTGGACAACTACCTGGACAAGTTGTAAAACCTGGCTCCCACTTGCCTCTTCTCATTCCTCTCCTTCCATCAATTTCCCTCCACATTGTGGGACAGGACTGTACAGAACACCATGAGCACTAATGTTTGCCAAAAGGATTGATGTAATAAATAAAATAATAAAAACAGTTTGTAAAAAATGTAAACCATGAATGAATCTTATAATTAGAAGTGTGTGTGTGTGTGTGTGTGTGTGTGTGTGTGTGTGTGTGTGTGTGTGTGTGTGTGTGTGTGTGTGTGTGAGTGAGCAGAATTGTGTTTGGCCACAGCTATGCCATTTTACATGCGATCGGGCTTAATCTTTCAGGAAGTGCAAAGGGCACCACCCCCTGTGGGTAACCTAACGCAGTTGGAATTTTTTTAATTTGGTAATTAGGGGCGATTAATTGTCCTAATGACCTGATGTGGTCATGACCCATCCTTCATGACCATAGGTGAGGGTAGGATCCAAGATCGACCAGTAGATCGAGAGCTTTGGCTTCTGGCTCAGCTCTCGTTTCATCACAACAGTGCGGTAAAGCTATACAGCTCCCCACTGCTCCGATTCTCCATTTAAGTGGTTACACACAACACAACACTTGATTTGTGTAATTTGTGTAACACTTGATTTGTGTAATTTGAGTTGATATGCTTTTTTTCCCACGTTATGATTTTTTATTTAAATGACATTACAAAACACCAAATTAAGAAAAGCTACAAAAACATCAAAATAATATCAGCATATACATTCACACATATGTATGCATACGCATACATGCACATGTACATACATATACGGCACATACTGTACATAGATGATCGGATCCTAGATTAATTTCTCATCGATTTTAGGAGATCGAGCCCCCCCCCCGCCCCCATCCCTCTCCAAACTCTTTGGACCAATGAAATGCTTACGTTTGTGGGGCGTCACCAGCAGGTCCATGGTCTTCTGAGAGAGGCTGGGCCACACTGTGGACAGCTCCTTCTTCAGCTCGGCATCAGACAGACGCTGCGCCACCATGCCTGCACATCCACACAGAGAAGAACAACAAAACCTCCTCACCGCTTCATTCTACATTCATGACACAAAGCCAGCAAAGCAGCAAATGAGTCCGCTCCTGAGGTGAGGCACAAAAGAGAAGTCCTCCTCAGTAAAAGTGCAGATGGAGGCGGTGAAGCCAAGAGAGAGGATCCAGTGGATCAACACAAAGCCTTCTGACGAGTCCAAGTAGGACCCATACTCACTTCCAGCTTTGATGACAGAACAAAAAGCTAATGTAGCAGCTGGCTCCTGAACACATCTGCCATTCTGCCTGGGAGGATCTGGCTGCTGAATGTGACATTCTGATTTGTTTGAGTGGAAGTTCTGAGACTGTGTGCTCAATTATGCACTCCAGCACATAAAATCTTGTACTCCAAATATAGGATGGGATATTTTTTAAATTGAATTCAATATTTGGTAACCTAGTTTTAAGTCTTTGATGCTGAAAACCTAGCCTTGAGTTTTAATTTTGATGTAGTAAACCTAGTTTTTTTGTCTAACCATAGTTTTCATGCAGTATTTTATGTACTAGTTATAATGGCTACCACTTTACTTGAAGCGTATTGAAGCAGACTGTAACCCCATTAAAGGCATAAGTAAATGTTAATTACAATGTAATCATCAGAAAAACATCAGAAGATTGTAGTTTAATGTACGTCATTAACTACACATAATGTGCCCAATAATATATTGAACCGCGTACATCTTTTTGCACACTATGTTTATTATATGATGCTCTGATTATAATGAACAAGTAATGTACATATAATCCGCTTATGATACCACTTCAAGTAAAGTGTTCATGGCTATTCACTTGTTCCTTCATATGCTATGGAACTGGGCGCTGTACAATTTGGCTCTCTTTACATGCAAGTTAAGTTGACATCTATTCTATTGCCGGGTGACGCAAGGTGTATGTATCTGACCTGAGGCCAGCTTTATCTCCAGGGCGGTGCGGATCAGCGCCATCAGGGTGGAGGTGAAGTGGACGGTGTTGTCATCAGCGATGGGCATGTTCATCTTGACTAGCCGCTGAGGAGAGGAGAAGTGGGGGGAGGAGGGGGGGAGGGGCAGGGTGGTCAGATGTCAGATGACCGACTTGCAGTGCAGAGCCCAATCCAGAACATACAAGTCAACCCAGAGAAATCAATCTGTGTGCTGCTGGGATCGTAAGTATTGAAATACTTACAGTAGCTATATTCACTCTCTGATAGCATGCACGCAAGTTGGCTCGCGAATTTGGATGAATATGTGTAGATTTGGCCACATTGGTTAAAGAAAAAGAGTTGAGCTTTGGTTCAGCACACAAAAAGCCTCCTCGACAAAGTACATACAGAAGAGACAAACTGGACATTCACATTCACTGCTATTGGCTACAGTATGCACTATGCTGCAAGTCAAAGTGCACCGGTGCAAGACAAAAAGGTGAGAGGAGGAATGTAACACATAACCATGGAGGTGCCTCAACAATCGCAGGAGCTCCACTCTGTGGTTGCCATCCTAGAAATCGTCAACTTGAGTGGTACAGTAGCATCTACAGTGCAAAGCTATCGATAAGGAGAGTGTCCATTCCACAAAGCCTGTGCAGCCTTAGCAGGAAGACTTGGTTCATAGTCTAATGGCACCTACATGCATACAGTACATGATGCTGTGTGAGTGTTGCTATAAGAGTTGAGCTCCCCTGAACACAAAAAGCATTCACCTACACGTACTATCAGTGGCAGTGCAGAAAGTAAGACGGACCAGAGTCTGGATGAGGGGAGAAGGGAGGGCTGAGGCGCACACACACACACACACACACACACACACACACACACACACTCGCACGCACGCGCACGCACGGACACGGACGGATACACACACACACACACACACACACACACACACACACACACACACACACACACACATTTGCATGTGTGCACAGTGCACACACTCCACACATACACACAAACACAAGGGCTGCACAATGAAGTAGAACTAGAACAAAGTCACAGTATTGACAACGACAACTAGAACATTGACTAGGGAGAGCTGTTTTACACAGAATGCTGATCTAAAAAAAAATCAACTTTAATGTTAGAGACAATATTTTACTTTATATGAAGTAAAATAAAACTTAAAAAATAAAAGTAAAATTTTATTTGTACAATTTTTCCATGATAATAAAGAAAATGTGAACAAAAAGCTTTGTCCACATGGATTGCAATTCATATTGCGAACAATATTCAGCACAAAAAACAAATCACAGAATTATTTTTATATCAATGTTGTGCAGCCCTAACACACACACACACGCACGCGCGGCATGCACACACGCGCGCACACACACACACACACACACACACACACACACACACACACACACACACACACACACACACACACACACACACACACACACACACACACACACACACACACACACATTCTACCAGTGGATAGACAGAGAAGATGAGAGAAAGGATGAAAAGGAAAGGAATGGACAGCAAAGACAGAACCACAAAGTGAAAAGAGTACACAGAAAGTATTTCTCCCACAGAAAAGCACAGAAGCTACACACACACACACACACACACACGCGCGCGCACACACACACACACTGCTCCACAAAATAAACCCCCCGACTAGGGCATACCATTCAAGGGCAATAATTACATAAGGGAGCACGTTTGTTTGTTTGTTGTAATTAATACGACTTAAATCTTTAGAGACTGCACAAACAAAGTGTTACTTATGCAGTATGACATTAATATTCTTATCATTTCTACAAAGAAGTAAATAATCAATCTGTTGTTGAGTGCATTCTATGTATTCTAGGTACATGTTACTTGACTTGGGGCTTGTCAGAAAAAAGACCACGATACTATACAGTAGGCTTTCTGTGTGAAGCTCTAGCTTGGCTATTAGCCCACATAAGCAGCTATGCCCAAAGAATCAGGGTAAAGGAGAGGAATAAGTGGGAGGGGCTTACAGCAAAAAGATCAGAGCGCCAGCAGAACAAAGTGGACAGACGAGGGAACATGGGCAGAGCACAGACATTGGCTTGCGTTCACGCCAATGGGAGAAATGGGGTGGAGCACAGGGGGGTGGGGTGGGGGGAGGGCGGAGGAAGAGGAGGGTCTACCTTGTAGGCGACTCTTGGCGGACATTTCTTTCCCAAACCTAAGGGTGGGGACATGTGGAGCAGCATCTGATACATATCGAGGTACTTGATACGGCCACTTCACAGGGTAGGGGGGGGAGGGGGTGAACACAAACCCAAATAGAGAAGGATGGGGAGTTAGAGAAGGAGGAGAGGAACACAGGGAGGAAAACAACCAAAAAAAGCAGAGGAGAATGGAGAGGAAGAGAACAAAAAACAGAAATCTGTTGTTATTTAGATTTCCCAGAGTGAGATGGAAGGTGGATGCCATCCTCGGCCGCCATGTGGGGCAGAGGGGCACGGGGATGCATCGCTGTGGAACTCAGGAGCCCTGAGAGGAAACAGGTGATGGTAGAGAGTGAGTTTTGGTGGTACGGGGGAGGAGGGAGGAGAGAGAGAGGGGATAGGTGGGGTTGACCCAACACACAGGATGCTGATGGGGAGGGGGAGAGAGAAATGACAGCATCGTAACGGGGTGGATGTCTGCCATGGCATGCTTGCAGACATCCCACTGGTGTTTCAACCAGGTTGCACGGAGACAAAGCTTTCAGAGGCCAGCCCTAGCTTTTCTTTGGGGTTTTTCACTCATAGCCTTCCTTTCCTCTGGCGGACGACTTCCCAGAAAAGACGGGGTCGGAAACACAAGCCTCGTAAGGCCCTTTGATCTGATTCAGATGCTTTCACCATCTGAATGCAGCGATCAATTGTCTTTCATGACTCAACATTTGGATGGGTCTGAGAAACGGGAACGTCTCAACATAAGAGGCGGATGTGGAAAGTAGGCATGGCAGGCGGCATGTCGGGGACAATGCGGTGGCTTTGAAAGCTTTGTTTCCACGCCGGCATCAACCAAAGCCAGTCAGTCTGGAGGGGCGGGTGCTCGTGTAGAGAGGCGAGTTCATTGGTGCACAGCCATTCAAGTTCAAAGTCTCTTGGCAATAGAGGTACAACAAAGCACCCTATAGTGACGGAGATGTCTGGTGGTTGCAAACCTTGTATGCTACCCTATTAGGGCAGTTCTTTCCTAAGCCAAGGGGGGGCGAGATAATGCGTAACAAATTGTACATATCCTTATAGGACATCCGTCCGCTGTGAAAAAGAACAAGCACATAAATAAACACGTTCAGGACAGCTTCAAAAGAACAATGATCATCAGTGGGCTGACTGCATACTGTACAACAACAGTGTGTAAGAGCGAGGCCTCTGTACAAGGCCCCGTTCAGTCACCATAGTCCCAAACGGGACAGAGGGGGATAAGGTTAGGGGGCGTCTATTCCCTTTACTTTGTATACAGTACTATTCTCCGAGGCCCAGCTACCCAGGAGGAGGCATGAACATACCACGCAGCCGGGTCGTACTCAGCCCACACCCGGATGAACTCATCGAGGTGATGAGGCCCCAGGATAGAGGAGTCTCTGGTAAGATACTCAAAGTTGTCCATGATGACAGCCACAAACAGGTTCAACATCTGGAACAGAGACACGGGGTGAGTTTAGTCCAGAGATACTGTAGGCCAAATGACAGTCGCAAAGCATGCTTTTCTTCATCATTGTGGAGTACCAGATGGACGAGGGTTTACCACACGAGGACGATCCAGACAGTGTCAAGCGACTGTCAATCATATAACAGGTGCAAAGCCCTTTCCCCTCGTCCCCCATCACCACCACCCACATCCCCGTAGCCACCCCTCGAATCCCAACTCTCTACCACCTTCTTATCCCTATGGCCCCCTTCCCCTGCCCCCCTCAACACCACCCATATAACCCTAAGCATTATCCTACCCACTCCTCGAATACTGACTCTCTACCACCTCCCTATCCCTAGTTATGGCCCCTTTTCCCACTAAGCTCACTAAACGCCCATGACTGAGTGACCATACACTGTATAAATGTGAGTGACTGAGTGAGTGTTTTGACTAATAATTCACATGCCAACTGTTACAGGGGCACGGTTAATTAAGCAATATAGCATGAGAGCAAGTGTGTTGTGGAGAATATATCCCGCTGATAAGCTGTTATCCCACTCGGCCTGCGGCCTCGTGGGATAACAGCTTATCAGCGGGATATATTCCACAACACCACGCAGCTCGAGTGCTATATTGCTTTTATAAAACGGTTTCCAAGTATAATAATATAATAATAATAATACTATAAGTCCGACTGGCATGGTCTGATAGAGTCAGTTGAAACACTACTGTAAGGCGGGACCTCTAGCAAGAAGATAGACGTGCGGGTGATTTGATTGGATCGTTCTGGAGACTGAAGTCGACATTGGCCAATCCTGGCGCTTGCTGAGAAGCTGAGAGCTTTTTGCAAAGCCCGACACCAGAGCCGTATGCCGACACCAAGTAACGTTACGTCTTATTTAGAAATGCGGGGTTAAGAGTGAGGGCGCACGAGAGAGGGGTTAAGACATTAGCCCGCGTCTATTCTTGTACAAAACATCATTTTCTGCGAAGTATTAGTAAAGTTATAAGCGAAGATCGATTCACAAGGATCTGAAAGCTGTCTCCGCCATTTTGTTTTTTAGGTACTTTTAGTAAGAGAGTTGCGCCATCATGCGTCCATAATGACTCATTGTACAAAGACTTGAAGGACTAGTGACCCTCCATACAGCAGATCAGGAGAAAGCTGTTTGGCTCGAGCGCAGCGCTGCCTTTTAGTAAGAGAGTTGCCATGGCAACCAATAACCCATGGCCATGGGTTATTGAACTCGGTTACTGGAATTATACAATGGCTGTGAACCAATCAGATTGCTTGATTTGAGAGAGCCGTTTTATAACATGATTTAACCCTTTCTGGTCAGTGCTACAGTACAACATGATTTCACCCTTTCTGGTCAGTGCTACAGTATAACATGATTTATAAAACGGCTCTCTCAAATCAAGCAATCTGATTGGTTCACAGCCATTGTATAAATCCAATAACCCACTCCAATAACCCCATGGCCATGGGTTATTGGTTGCCATGGCAACTCTCTTACTAAAAGCCTTTGGTTACCTCAAAAAAAACAAATGGCGGAGACAGCTGTCAGATCCTTGTGAATCGATCTTCGCTTATAACTTTACTAATACTTCGCAGAAAATTATGTTTTGTACAAGAATAGATGCGGGCTAATGTCTTCTTTGCAAAAAAAAGGCTGTTAACCCCGCATTTAACCCCGTAACGTTAGTTGGTGTCGGGGTTTCCAGAAAGCTCTCAGCTTCTCAGCAAGCGCCAGGATTGGCCAATATCAACTTCAGTCTCCAGAACGATCCAATCAAATCACCCGCATGTCTATCTTCTTGCTAGAGGTCCCGCCTTACAGTAGTGTTTCAACTGACTCTATCAGAATACCATGCCAGTCGGACTTATAGTATTATTATTATATTTATATTATCATACTTGGAAACCGTTTTATAAAAGCAATATAGCACTCGAGCAGCGTGTGTTGTGGCATATATCCCGCTGATCAGTTGTTATCCCACTCGGCCTGCGGCCTCGTGGGATAACAACTGATCAGCGGGATATATTTGCCACAACACACTAGCTCTCATGCTATATTGCTTAATTATACTGTAGCACTGACCAGAAAGGGTTAAATCATGTTGTACTGTAGCACTGACCAGAAAGGGTGAAATCATGTTGTATTGTAGCAGACCTGTACTGACCAGTGTGTGTGTGTGTGTGTGTGTGTGTGTGTGTGTGTGTGTGTGTGTGTGTGTGTGTGTGTGTGTGTGTGTGTGTGTGTGTGTGTGTGTGTGTGTATGTGTGTGTGTGTGTGTGTGTGTGTGTGTGTGTGTGCGCATGGGTGTGTGTAGCACTGACCAGAAAGGAGCAGAGGAAGATAAAGGAGACAAAGTAGAAGTAGGCAAAATCGCTCCCGCACTCCTTCCCCTGGGATCCTGATCTCTCGTCGCAGGCTCGTCGACTCAAACACGATAACATGATTTCATGCCACGCTTCGCCAGTCGCGCTCCTGATACAGATAGACAGACAGACGCAATACATTAGCTAAGCCACTAGAGGGCTTACAGGTGACATAACATGCCCTCTGGCAGCCATAGAAGTCTTCAGTTCTTCCTAACATAGGGTGACCAGACGTCTCAGTATGTCCAGGACTATCCCGGTTTCAGGATGGATGTCGCGAGTCACAACAGATATCTCTTGGGAAACATAGACTGTCCCGGTTTTCAGCATTCACTACCAAGTTGTCACGGTTTTCACCACAAGTGAAATAATAATAATAATAGTATACTTGTTTGCAGCACTTACACAGATGTTTATCATGCTCTGTCATGTGGAATGAAGTTGAATGAATCTCCAAGTGTGCCACAAGGGCTTCATATCTGTGAGAAGCAGGCAACATCCAAAATCAAAGCTGCTTACTGTGTATCATGAGTGGAGCTATCACTCACTCACACACAAGATTCTTTTTCCCCATTTTGTGTTCTGTTCTGCAAATCCTTCAACTGACGTTAACTCTGCAATGGAAGATTGTGACGAATAGTGTGATGAGTACCGCAGGGATGACATATTTTTGTAGGCTTACCCAGAAGTCCCTGCACTTCTTGGTTCTTACGTGTAAAAGTCAATGGGATTTTTGCATGCGAATTTTGGTTAAATACATGAAATAAGGTCTGTGGTTAACACAAGTTTATGAAACAGTGAAGTTTGTGTTCATCAAGATAATCTCAAGATAATCTTCACAACTGAGGATCACTTTTATTAATTTTGAAGCGCTTTCTGAGATTGTGTTAAAAAAAATGCATTTACACTTTGAAAATCATAAAAGTGGTGACAATGGAGTGATGTTCACTGTGTAGAAAACAATAAATAGATTAATATTGTGGGCAGAGCGATGCAGCAAATGAAAGGTATGATATTGCCCCCCCGAAACGATATGAAAATTTCATACTGTATCACGATTATAGTGACCAAAATAATCACGGTTATCAGTATTATCACGTTATTGTTCAAATGTGCTGAAAATTTTCAAAAAGTACTAATACACTCACAGAAATCATTTCACCAAGTTTTATATTGAAAACTCAGACCCAAAAAGAATTGATACACTCACTGAAATAATTTCTCCAAGGCTGCGCTGCGCATCTGCATCTCAGAGACAGTGGCCAACTTTGGTTGATGGACAGTATTTACCATGTTTTTCAAAACGTACGGTTATCATAAGGAATTGTATCATGGTTATCATTAAAACCGGTTATCGTTTCATCCCTCCCCCCCACCCCAAGCTACATATCTCAAGAGTGTTTTGGACAGCTTCTCATGCTTCAATGATGACCACATGCGCAGATAGTTTTTCTTATTGAAACATCTTCTCAAGGCAGAAAAATGTATGATTTGTTCAATTAGGTGACCAATCAATCAAGTTAGCTACAGTAACACATTTTTGTAGGAATTTCTTTCACAATGTATTCACTTTCCTATTAAATAGAAAGTTAGCTAGTAGTTACTAATGTTAGCTGGTATGGTCACGGCCATAGAGACCAGTTAGACATAGCCAGATGTGAATGCAGTGTAAGAGACTGATGTGAAGTGATAGGGTGAGAGACTACATGAAGATATTGTCGTCTGGGGCAATCGAACAGGTTGTGCTTCTTGTTCTAAATCTGAGAGTATCCAGTGGGTGGTGATATGGGTGCATACGTAAAAACTCAATTCTATTCCTTCAGCTATTTAGCATACTAAGATGCAGGAAGGGATCAAATTAAAGGTGACATCATCGGGATAGAATGAGCAATTAATTTACAACAAACTTCAATGATGATGATGAATGATGACGGTTTTTGATGGGAAACTGGATTTGGCCGCTGTGACCATATGTGCCCAGTGCCTGTACCTGAAGAGCAGCATGAGAGCCTGGAGGAGAGTGACCCTATGTGCCCAGTGTCTGTACCTGAAGAGCAGTATGAGAGCCTGGAGGAAAGTGACCCTATGTGCCCAGTGTCTGTAGCTGAAGAGCAGTATGAGAGCCTGGAAGAAAGTGACCCTATGTGCCCAGTGCCTGTACCTGAAGAGCAGCATGAGAGCCTGGAGGAAAGTGACCCTATGTGCCCAGTGCCTGTACCTGAAGAGCAGCATGAGAGCCTGGAGGAAAGTGACCCTATGTGCCCAGTGCCTGTACCTGAAGAGCAGCATGAGAGCCTGAAGGAAAGTAAGTATGTGCCCAGTGTCTGTACCTGAAGAGCAGCATGAGAGCCTGGAGGAAAGTTACCCTATGTGCCCAGTGTCTGTACCTGAAGAGCAGCATGAGAGCCTAGAGGAAAGTGACCCTATGTGCCCAGTGTCTGTACCTGAAGAGCAACATGAGAGCCTGGAGGAAAGTGACCCTATGTGCCCAGTGTCTGTACCTGAAGAGCAGCATGAGAGCCTGGAGGAAAGTGACCCTATGTGCCCAGTGTCTGTACCTGAAGAGCAGTATGAAAGCCTGGAGGAAAGTGACCCTATGTGCCCAGTGCCTGTATAGTACCTGAAGAGCAGCATGAGAGCCTGGAGGAAAGTGACCCTATGTGCCCAGTGTCTGTACCTGAAGAGCAGCATGAGAGCCTGGAGGAAAGTGACCCTATGTGCCCAGTGTCTGTACCTGAAGAGCAGCATGAGAGCCTGGAGGAAAGTGCGGAAGTTGTTGTGGTGATTGATTTCCGTGTCCTCATTCATTTCAATGTTGCCAAACACCTAGGGGAGGAGACACAATGAGGTAAAGGGAGGCTTATTGTCTAATTAATGTGCAATCAATGTTTGCTTTCTATTTTCACACCGTTCCATTTGAAGGTGCACCACTGTAGGATTACTGCATCCTATGTGACCAAAGTAGAGAGGCATCACCCACCTGCATCCCAATGATAGCATAGATGAAGAACAACATCGCAATCAGCAGGCAGACGTAGGGCAGGGCCTGAAGGGAACAACAGGAAACCAAAACACACTTAATTATTCATATTCAGAAAGAATCACTCCAGCCCAGGGTGTGTGTGTGTGTGCGTGTGTGTGTGTGTGTGTATTTGTGTGTGTGTGTGTGTGTATGTGTGTGTGTGTGTGTGTGCGTGTGCGTGTGACTGTGACTGTGTGAGTACCTTGAAGGACTGGACGAAGGTCCACAGCAGTATGCGGATGGTGTAGCCCTGCCTCAGCAGCTTGATGAGCCGAGCGGCTCTGAACAGCCTCAGGAAGCTCAGGTTCAACAGCCTGTCCTGTTAGCACACCAAGCATTGACCAATCAGCAACGCTTATCCATTACTAATAAATACCCCTTATCAGCATTTCATTATTTCAAATGTCAGTCACTGGATTGGCTGCCACTTATCTATGCCATCGCAATGTCATGCATCTTGGGTGATTGCCTT
The DNA here is from genome assembly GCF_964638095.1 of Poromitra crassiceps. Classification (NCBI taxonomy): domain Eukaryota; kingdom Metazoa; phylum Chordata; class Actinopteri; order Beryciformes; family Melamphaidae; genus Poromitra; species Poromitra crassiceps. Next base: position 9,424,121 of record NC_139631.1, on the reverse strand, counting down.
TGGATTGTAATCTGATCCCACTCACCAAAACCAGCATTTGACCTCACTAATGTGTGTGAGAGAGTGTTTGTGAATGCAAGACATCTAATCCACATATAGTAACTATGTACAATGGAAACTGCATACAAGTCAAACACAGGTCAAGTAACTTGGATAATAAACATTCTTGTCAAAAATGGATTGTCAAAATCCTCGTGAATGGAGAACGAGCAAGACAAGATATTTACTGTCAATTTTACCGGATGTACAGTAACTATTACAAGAGAACGTGACATGCACAACTGTCTGCATTTTGGCAAGGGACAACAACATCAGATTTCAGTGCATTAGTATACCGGAGATGCATGTTGTTATAGTCAGGTGTAAATGTAATCCAGCTAAATCATATGCAAACACAATCTGGACCCAAGATAGTAGGATGGCCTTTGGGTCCTGATTCACATATTAAGAAACAGCTCTAGAGAGCAGTATACGGCAAATAACTTAATGTGCACATTAAAAGCAGAGAATCACAATGGAAATTCACTCACCGTGGTCTAGTGATGTTTTGGACCAGAGAATGGTAACACCGGTGAGGACAATCAACAAGATGACAAAGCAGAGAGCAGGAAAGAGACAGAGAGACAGAGAGAGAGAGAGAGAGAGTGTGAATGAGAGACGGAGAAAGAGAGAGAAGAGCAGAGCAGAGGAGAGCAGAGGAAGGAGGGAAGAAAGAAGGCAGGAGAGGCGAGAAACAGTAACAGTCATATTGCACAATGTAGACTGATTAAACAAAAACAAATATGTCACATGTGTATGTTATAGCTGCACTATGAAACAGGGTTCCCACACAAATTTAAGGACTTTTCAAGGACTTTCCAGGCCCAATTCCGTCAAATTCAAGGACCCAACAACACAGCATAGGTTGAGAGATGGACCAAGCTTAATTACCGTACTGTCAAAACACTGAGAAGTTTCTATACTGAGAACTAGCAGGCTTTACAGAAGCTCATATAGACAACAATTAAAGGGAGAGAGAGGCTTCAATGAGTCGTAAAAAAAGAGATCAAAAGAACTTCAATTTCTATTCTTGCACAAATATATACTGGCTAATGAGGCGGCTGTGGCTCAGGAGGTAGAGCGGGTCGTCCACTAATCAGAAGGTCGGTGGTTCAATCCTCGGCTCCTCCAGTCCACATGTCAAAGTGCCCTTGGGAAAGACACTGAACCCCAAATTGCTCCCGATGGCTGTGCCAGCACCCTGCGTGGCAGCTTGACACCTTCGGTGTGCGAACAAAGAGCACAACAGCATGTTGCCCTGCTTCTACAGCATAATAAGATAAGCCTGCATTCAAAGAAGCCGTCCATCCTCAGATCCTACATCAGTCCTGGGGGATAGATCGATGCTATATCAACGCAACGTCTGAGAGTCTCTCCCAGCTTCCCCCTCTCTCCTTGTCTAAGTTATCAGGCTCTCTTGTTGTCTTTGCTGATACGGCTAGTTAGCATGTCTGCACAAAGCGCGCTGTACAGGCTGCTTTGTGTATCGCTGTCACTAGCCCTAGCTCATTATCAAAGTAGGATGGATCCAATGCGTTCAGCCTCGCGGACATGAGGGTGTGTGTGTGTGTGTGTGTGTGTGTGTGCGTGTGCGTGTGTGTGTGTGTGTGTGTGTTCTTACATTGATTTCAGTGACCAGGATGTCAGTGATGCTCCCCAGTACTGTCACAAAGTCAAACACGTTCCAGGCGTCCTTCAGGTAGTTCTGGGCAGGGGAGCCGGATTCAAAATGAGTTATTAATTATTCAGTGCATTAACATCTTGTCATCAAAATTGTACCTGAGGGTTCCCACACATTTTCATGGATAAAGTTTCAAAAACTTTCCCATGACTTCTCAAGGATCCATAATAGAATTCCCATGTAATTTGAGGCGGTGACTCTGAATCAATACCAGAAATGATTACTACATTGGGCCAATAGGACACACCTCTTTATATTGGATCGGATTTTAGTGCTTTAGAGTCACTGCATCACATTACATGGAAGCTATTGGGGAAAAAACATGAATTTATAAAAAAAATAAAAATAGAAAAAGCACTAAAATCCAATATAAAGAGGTGTGTCCTATTTGTCCAGTGTAGTAATAATTTCTGGTAATGATTTGGAGTCACCGTGTCACATGGAATATATTGAAAAAAGTTTTTTTGTGAATCTTCCATATAAATATTTATAAAAGATATATATATATAAGCACTAAAATCCAATATGAAGAGGTGTCTCCGATGTGGACTGTATAGTAAATACCACAATGTTTTTCATTAAGTGTTCTACATCAATATAGTATAATTTTTCAATCATTTTTCTGGATCTGGAGTGAATGTCTGTCAAATATCTAACTTAAAACTAACTTGACCGTGGTGCATGGACCACTGATAACGGCGAGTGAACATGAAGCAAAGAAATGTACGTGATAGTAACTAAAACGTTGTCACGCATCAACACTGTACTGTATGTTTCAACAGCTACAGAAAATACATTTGCTGTTATGTTACATTACATGATGCTAGGATGGTTATCCACAGGAGATTACTGTAACAATTCATTTTATTACACACAAAAATTCCATGACTTTTCCAAAACCTTCAAGGATTTTACTAATTCCATGACTTTTCCATGCCTGGAAAATGAGATTTAGAATTTTCCAGGTTTTCCATGACCGTGGGAACCCTGGTACCCACCAGTGGACCGAAAGCGATGATCTTCAGGATACACTCCAGAGAGAAGAGGGCGGTGAAGACAATGTTGAGGTTCTTGAGCATCGCCTCGTAGGAGTCCGGAGCACCATGGAACTGGAAGACGTGGGAAAGAGACATTTTTTACTTGGAGTTGGCTGAACCATGACTGAACGGACAAAGAAAAGCCACGACTACAACACCTACAACAACTCAGAGGCTGTAAGAATTAGGAACGCACATCATTATGATGGTAGGAAAGATCTGGCAAGTCCTTACCTTCATCATGAGAACTACGGTGTTGACGGCGATCATGATCATGATTGAGTACTCAAAGGGAGCTGAGACCACAAACTTCCACATCCTATACTGGAATGACTGGGTGTTCTCCGGCATGTAGCGAGTCAGAGGCTTGGCGTTAATGGAAAAGTCAATGCAAGCCCTCTGCAACAAAGGCAAACACAATCTTGATTGGATGGATGAATGTATGCATAGACCCATTTTATCTCATTAAATCCCATGACTTCTAGTGCAATTTTCCATAACCAATAATTGACAGCATCTCTGTTCAGATGTACCAAGTCTTGTTTTGGCTTCAATGTGAATTAGGACATTTGTAATCAGGGAAGTGGTGCTTTGGGTTTATTATTTCATCAAAGTTAACTAGATCAACCATCATGATTCATGATGATTATGAACAAATTTCCTTGAAAGACTTTCAGGATACGTAAAATTTCCTATATTTTTTCCATGCCAGGAAAACAATAGGCTCTTTTTAACTTTTCAGTGTTACACAGTTGAACTGTTGAAAAGAAGGATCCACACACCAAATAGCTCCCGTTTGAAGGAGAAGACTGCTTCACAACCGTTGAACTGGGCAATACATACACAGAGGTACATATTGAGACCTTTACTGTATTTTCGTTAGCCGGACATGAAGCTAGCCATGTCGACTTCTACATTTGTGGTTGTCCCAACTGCCAAAAGGCTGTAATTAATAATAATGTTAATAGTCATAAATGAAACTGGCTCAAGTACAGTACTCGGATGGTATGCATGTACCTTGATGGCTAGAATAAATGACTGAATGAAGTGCTTATGTTGGGACTGCTGAGTGTTATTTCTGCTGAGTCTAGCCCCACAGAGAGCAAATGAAGAGAATGAGGTGACATAAAAATAGACTTTTGCTATCTAGCTATCTAAGATAAGACTTAGCTTACAAAACAACATTATTTTAGATGCTACAGAAGCACTCCAGCTATCAGACAGATCTAATCAAGAGCTTTAACTTATTAAATAAAACTCATTGTTAATTGCAATTTCTTCTGCTCTACCTCGTTCTTCTCCAAGCTGCATTCGGACATAGCCTTGTCTCCCTGCTCCTGAAAGGTGATGATGATCAGAGCAACGAAAATGTTGACAAAGAAAAAAGGGAAGACTACAAAGTAGACCACGTAGAAGATGGCGATCTCTATCCGGTAGCCTGGACTGGGACCCTGGTCTTCGAAGGTGGCATCCACAGAGTGCTTCAAGACACTGGCAGGAGAGGTGCACAATACGATACAACAGTTTAGCAGTGGAATAAATAGTATGTGATCTTTCATAATAATGTTGTTAATTGTTGTATGATTGTAAGACTATCTTAACGGTGAACAGTAGTAAAACTGCAGTACCTGGAGTAACCAACAATAACGTTAAAGTCCCAATCTATTCTGTAAAGCATCAACTTTAGAATGTTAAAATGCTATTTAACCAGTGACAAAGCAATATCTTCAACAGCATTATGTGAATAGACGAGGGATGCACGATCATATCAGCACGTCATCTGTATCGTCCCTATGAAGGCTTTAAAATGAAATATCGGCATAGGCCAGAAACAAACATTTCTGCCGATATGACAGGCTGATAAAATGATGCTATGCCCAAATGCTTGATGCCTGCATAAATAAATAAAATATGGCATGTTTTAGATAACCTAATTTGAAGTAGTTTTCTTATTTTGCCCAGTGAACATGTACCGGTACATTTGGAAAAGCATTGTATTTAGATCTGCATCTGCCAGTGGGCCATCACGATAAGAGTAGGCATAATAATGTGTTAATTCCACTACAGGAGAGAATGTTCTCTGAAATTAGGTGGGGGGAAAAAAGAGTTGAAAAATATTGGCATATCGGATATCGTAATTTTTTTTTGTATCCCTAGAATAGATCCAATATTTAAATTGTCAAAAAAAGATAGACTATGATCTATACAACTAAACCCATGATTCCTTTGCCCAAAAGCAGAGATTGACAATCAATAGTCTTTTGTGAATATTTAACAGGCATAAGATTAACAATCAGCATTGGAAATATGAAGGCTTATTGTCATTAACAGAGCTAATAGTCTTAAAGTCGAACTGAACCTGTTCATCACGTGCATAATGAGTCAGTTTCAGACTGAAAACATAGTTTGTCTAAGATGACAGGTTGAGAGGCGGGTCATAGTATCATGTCGATGATTTTATTTGACAATTCTGGGGACTGGATTGGGCTTTGGCCAATCCTGGCGTGTTCCGCCTCTAAATCGAGTGGGATTCAGTGTGTTGTGGCGCTCCCCTCGGGAAGAGCCTTTTGACGGGAGGAGTGGAGCTCAGCGAGCCGCAGGCAGCCAGCTGCCTTCGTGTTGCCGAGCGGAGAGTGCAGCACGTCGGCCTGGAATCTCCGAAGTGCGACCCCTGACAACCAAGCTCTCGGATGCGCGCGCCATTATCGCTGCTGTAAATACGATATCCCTGGAATGCGCGTTTTAATGAGCCAGTTAGCCTACATTTCTTTGCATTCTTAGAGATTATAGTTTTTGTTTTTTGTTTATGTTTCTAACAATTGGCCAAGTTAGTAGTTAGTTTATGGGATAGGAATTCTGCCAGATGACAGGCACTAGGCGCCATTTTCTACTTCATTTGGAAGAGAAAATTGTCGTGATATGATTGGTTGAAATGGGGTAGAAATTTGATAGTACTAGGTGACGTCAGCAAACTGTACATTACTGTTATCAATTAAATCTTGAAAAATGAAATTTTGATGTGAAAAAGTGTGGAAAAACTAAAGAAATTAGATTGTTGTGATTTTGTTTGCATACATTTTTTTTTTTTTTTTTTTTTTTTTATATATTTTATTTTACTTTTTCAGAACATAAAGAAAACAAAACAAGAACAGGAAAAAAGAAAAGAAAAAACATATATACATACATTCAACATTACAATGCTACAAAATGTCAAAATGTGCTTACAAATCGATAAAAAAAAAATATATATATATATATATATATATATACTGTGCAAAGGATCCCAAAGAAACTCAAATACCGCTTTTAGCCTGATCAAAATAGGTCAGGAACGGGTCCCAAATAACGGAAAATTTCCTTAGAGAATTTGACCTCTGGAATCTGAGTCTCTCCATACGTATAACTGAGATCATGTCTGTCAGCCACAGCTGAAAAGAAGGTGGAGAGGAGGACTTCCATTCCTTCAAAATTAGTTTCTTGGCAACTGTCATTCCCTGTGTCAGAGATTGCTGCACGGCCGTTGGGAGGAGCAAAGAGGACTCCGAGCAGCCAAAGATGGCGAGTTCCGCCTCCAGTTGGAGGGTTATTTTGTAGGCCTTAGAGTACCAGTCAAATATTTTGGCCCAGAATCCTGATAGTGAAGGGCAAAACCAAAAAGCATGGGACAGTGTGCCCTCCGACACCCGACACCTATCACATAGTGGTGAGACCGAAGGATATATCTTGTGTAACCTATGCTTGGAGTAATGAAGACGGTGAGCAACTTTAAATTGGATAAGTTGATGTCTACTATTAATTGAACAGAGCTGGACCACAGACAGACTCCTGTCCCATATGATTTCAGACAGATCCACACCAAGTTCCTCCTGCCACGCCTCTTTGATCCTCTCGGTGGGGGCCTTAATGCAATCGTCGAACAAACACACAAACTTAGAAATAAGATGCCTGGAGTTGGGAGGGCTTAACAAAACCTCAAAAAAAACATGTTCGTCTGGGAGAATGTCAAAATTGCGAATCTTGGATCGGACATAATGTCTAACTTGTATATATCTATAAAGATGCGTTTGGGGCAACTCAAATGCTCTCTTCAGAAGATCAAAGGATGCAAATTGGCCATCAATATACAGGTCACTGATGGAGACCAGCCCCTTTTCACTCCAGGCATGGCAAATTCTATCTGACCATGAGGGCAAAAAAGAATGATTAAAACAGATTGGTGTGTGAACAGAAACATCTGGTACATTCAAAACTTTCTTAACCTGATTCAGAATTCTGACAGAGTTTTTCACAACAAAACTCAAACCTTTCAAAGTCCCAGGCTCCTCTAGCTTAGAAAACAACATGGCTGGCAATGAGGACCTGGCGATAGAGCCAGCCTCCATTTGTAGCCACAGAGGGGCCCCGGGAGTTAAATTGCCAGCAGTTCCTTGTCGCCAAAACATCAGAGCCCTAACATTGGCAGCCCAGTAATAGTGCTTAAACACTGGTAAGGCCAGCCCCCCTGCCGACTTAGGTTTTTGCAGATGAATTTTAGAAATTCTATGGTTCTTATAATTCCAAATATAGGACAGAATTATGGAGTCCAGCTCTTTGAAGAAAGCCGATGTAAGAAAAATGGGGAGGCTTTGACACAAATAAAGGAACCTGGGAAGTGAAACCATCTTAATTGAGTTTATACGACCAATCATGGATAAAGGGAGGATTTTCCAGCTTTCTATACATTGTTTAAGTTTTGAAACAAAATCCCTAAAATTCAACTTAAATATTAGCTTAGGATCTCTGGGTATGGTCAAGCCAAGATAGGTGAGGCGGCCCTTTGCTAATTTGAATGGGAGACTCTCCAGGAACCCAGGAGTAAAGAGATCAGAGAGAGGCATAAAGTCACTTTTTGTCCGTTTGCATACATTATTAAATAGGTGCACTGCATACCCAGGTATTTGAACTACGGTAAAATAAAAGAAAAGTAATTTTTGGGTTCAGCTCGACTTTAACAGCAAAAGCAACCCCCATGCTAGGCCACACACGCCTGGCCCTTCGGGTTATGAGACGTGAGCTGTATATAATTGACTTTCATGGATAGACTGTAATTATTATCTATGCTGGTCTGGGATAGGCCAATAGCTGTCCTTACGTTGGCCAGCCCTCCCCAGTGGACACGGTGAAGAGGGTGAGGAAGGCCCACAGCACGTTGTCATAGTGGAACTCATATTTCTTCCACTCCCTCGGCATGGCGGCCACTTCATCTTTGTAGTCCAGGAACTGCCCTCTGGATTAATTAGAAAGAGTAGAAGAATAGGAACTTGGAATGAAGAATGCAAGGACTATGATATTATACATATAACATTTTGATAAAACGAACAACATGAAATGGAGCAGCTTTGCTTTGGGCTGCCTCTCTGATAAGCTTAAAGTCCCTGGAAACTAAAATCCACAAAAACCTTCTAACTATTACATTTAGGGTCTTATATGAGTAATTGTGTGCCTCAGAAAGTAGGAGACATTAGTTTCAACCCAAACCCCCAAAATCGCCACTTTTCTACAAGGTCTGGATTTCCACTTCCTCATTGAAGAGAGCGGTGCGTGCGGTGCTAAAATGAATGATCTTATCACGTCATAAGATTTAATCGAATCACACACACGCGCACACACACACACACACAGTAGCGCTGTGCACTCGCAGCGGCAGAGTCTCTCTTCCTCTCTGTCAGTATGCGCCGAGCAACGAGCGAACACACACACACACACACACACACACACACACACACTCCATCTCTCTTTCCTTCTCTCTCTCTCTCTCTCTCCTTCTCTCTCTCTCTCCGTTTCCCTCCCTCTCTCTCTCGCTCTCTCTCTCGGAGGAGACCTGCAGTCCTCCATGCACACACACGGGACACGCCCACACAGTCAGCGGGAGAAAAGACAGTCTACAATCTAATTGATTCTCATGACTTTTGTCATGACTGACAAACCTAAATTTATATACTTTGCGACGTTCATCATCGTTCAAATTTGGCTGGTGGCTTATTAACATAGGTTCCTGTGATGTGATGAACTCAAAATGCTAAATAATAAAAAATTATTTCTGGTTTCCAGGGACTTTAAGTAATTGTCTTCACAGTTTTCTAAAAAGCAGCAAGCCATGCAGGAAAACTGCCACCGAAAGTCGACCTCAGACTAAACCTTGTTTGTTTTTTAAGGGGAGTTTGCAGTTCACTCTCTCCATAGCTTCACTCCTTTATACAACGACTCTTGTCAGGGGACAGAGGTGGCACAGGGGGACAGAGGAGGCTATAAACATTATTTGGATGGCTATAAAGTTGCTGAGGTTTATAATACTTTGTAAATGGTTAATATAATTTCATTGTTTGTTAACCGCAACATAACTATTAACTAAAGTTGAACTAACGTTTAATTAATCACTTCACCATGTATTAATGATGGTTATTACAGTATAAAGTGTTACCACATCTTCTCATAAACATTTCCGATTTGCATACTAGCTAACCTATCTAGTAAAAAACAGCATTAGTAGTGGCCGCTGGCCAGTAGTTGCATATTAACATCAGTTGCTGTGCTAAGTTAGCTAGCTGTGTGTGTGTGTGTGTGTGTGTGTGTGTGTGTGTGTGTGTGTGTGTGTATGTGTGTATGTGTGTGTGTGTGTGTGTGTGTGTGTGTGTGTGTGTGTGTCTGTCTGTGTGTGTGTGTGTGTGTGTGTGTGTGTGTGTGTGTGTGTGTGTGTGTGGGGGGGGGGGGGGATTGTTCACAACTGACTCGTCTCAAGCCACGTTTAAGTTTAGCGACAACGTTATGGGCCATTATTGGGGTGATGTGCGACCTGCGACTTGCTTTAGTCAAGAGCCTTGCTGCAGTCATGAAGAGTTTTCAATTAGTTGAGGTCTTTGGCTGCGATGAGAGATAAAGCTGTGTATCATCAGCATAGCAGTGGTAACAGACACCATCAAAACAACAAATAATATGACCTATAGAGTATGTAGAGAGAAAACAGAATCTGGGCAAGTATAGACCCTTGAGGAAACTCCACATGTTAATGGAGCACAACATCAGACAGTCACTAATTGAGACTATACATTTTCTGCTTGATAGGTATCATGCAAACCCTGGGTCCCTGAGATGCACACCTGTCTGTCAAGGAGGATCCCATGATCAATGGTAAAGAAGGCTGCACTCAAATCGAGCAGAAATAATATAGAGCATTCCCCAAAACAAAAGCCTGATTGAAAATGATAAAAAAAAAAATATAATTTCCCCCACTGCATCGAGGAGATGGTTAGATGCAACTTTATCTAGATACAAAGGGAACCTTAGAAATAGGTCTAAAATGTTGAGGTGATGGCCTGATGGGTCTCGACTGTTATTATTATTATTAAAGAAAAAATAATGGCTGAATAATAGAACATAGAGCATAAAACAATGAGGAACACAGCCAGATATGAGGGAGCTATTCACAATAACCAGAAGGCTAGGATCAATATCACCTGTTACCTGTTTAAGGAAAGATGTAGGTAAGACACATAGTGGACTGGATGACGATCACATATGGGAAACACTATCAGTGAGGTTGTGCAAAGAAATAGGACAGGTGAGAAGGGTTAGGCCAGTAGGGGTACCTGGGTGGGGCATAGGGGTAGTTTTAACCAGTTTAACAAGATACAAGAGACTGAGGTAAGACCTCATGAAGTGGGGGGATAGTAGACCGACCTGCAGTCCTTTTCCAGGCCCTTGGACTCATCAGTGCAGTAGAAGAACTTTCCCTTGAAGAGCTGAACAGCAATGACGGCAAAGATGAACATGAAGAGGATGTAGACGATGAGGATGTTCAGCACGTTCTTCAACGAGTTGACGACGCAGTCAAACACCGCCTGAGGACCAGCACACACACATACACACACCAAGGTTATTATCATTAATGAAAACTAACAAAATAACGAAAACTAGATGTGATTTTTTTTTTCATTAACTGAAATAAAAGGACAAGAAGTAATGCATAACTCGACCCAATCGTCTTGGGTGGCGCTAAGCGGAGGGACGATGTCCTTGTGAAATAGCGCCGGGAAGGAACTTGGTGGAACCAAAAGGCTAAATCCCCGCAAAAGAAAACACCTCACAAAAAACAGCAAAAACATATGTTGAGTATGTAAAAGGTGCCATTTTCAGTGTGTAGGTTGCTAGCTCAGAGTTTTTGCAGATTGCAACAGTTATCTTTTACATTGACAAACATGACACGTGTACTCCCGTGGCACAATTCAAACGGGATCAAAAAGGTAGTGTATCGCTCCCTTCACAACCATTCTATTCCTTCAGACGCTGGTGCCCAGAGAAAGGCAGGAAGTGACGTCCACTTTGGCTCTCTATACTGGGACCAGCCACATGGGGGCGATCGAGATGTTTTGGCTTCGCTTTTGGGGCTGTCCATATTTTATACACTCAATGGTAGCTCTGACTGAAAAGGCCAATGGCAGGGCTTATTTGTTTTAGGTATAACCTGGATGCTCCATGTTGTGAGCACAGTCTGAGGCCACTCTCGATGCAGCTTTCTTGTCCCAGTCTCCCATGAAAAAGACACTCATACAGGCTCTATTTTCATTAAACAATGGTGCATGGCACAAAGTGCAGTCAAAGGCGCAAGGCAGGGTGGGATTAGCCTAGGTAAACCCAGCCCCCACGTGACCTGCTCTCAGAGTTCTCAGTCACTACTGTAGTGACTGAGAACAGGTCTGAGAGCAGGTCACGTGGAGGCTGGGTTTACCCAGGCTAGGGTGGGATTAAAAGTCAGTAGGTGTGGGTGTGGTGGGGGCTGTCGTCAGTCAGCCAATCAAATCAACTGTTCCTTCCTTTTAAAAGCAGTTTGCCGCTTCATTGGTGCAAAGCCCCACCACCCGCTGCCGTGATTAAATGAACTCAAAATCAAACAAAAAAGTGTAGTGCTGTTGTGTGGTGGACGTCAGGCAGAACCTTGAGTTTTGGCAGACGCTTGATAGTCTTGAGAGGCCGCAGGACTCTGAGAACCCTCAGAGACTTGATGGTGCTTATGTCTTTGCCTTTGGTGCCCCTGTGAAAAGCAACCAGTTAGATCTTAGAAAAAAATTACTCAATGTCATCTGCAGAGCATTCAAAAATCTTTAAATAATACATTTTGAACTGTAATTTAGGATGCATTTGTTTTCCACCTAGACTTTGATATAAGATCCAACTGTTTGTGACAGTTGCTATGTTTCTATCCAACTATCAAGTGACTTTTCACACTACTCGCTGAATCACTCGACATCTGAAGAGTGGGCGGGAGTCAGGAGCCTGGGGCCAGGCTAGTTTTGCAACAAAATTGAATCCAATTATAAGACAATTATATCAAGACTACATAATTATTAATTTGACAATGTTTCTATTTATGCAGTTCTATTTATCACATAATGTCTTTATAATCCACTTCAAGCAATATACAAGCATACACACTTTTTAGTGATATTGAGGAAATTTCATCTTTCATTTTGTCATTTCCACATTCAGCTTTTCCAATATAATACATCATAATTTGCCAAAAACAGTTGGAAACCTAGCTACTGAAAAGTTCCCTTGGAATATGTTCGGTAGAATAGTCACAGAGCAATCCATATGACAATCCATGACTTTACCCACTATTGTAGACTCTAACAATGGTATGGTACCAGTAATGATTACAATTGCTCTTGTTGCTATAATAGGCTAGCTTTTTGGTTTACCTGTACTTTAGAGAAACATTTTTAAGTTTTTAGGAATTTTACTTGTACTATTGACGTATTGTATCTCACAACATTCACATCCATTAGGGCGTATATAAATCTTGCAGGCCTTCAATAAGCATTGCATCAGAAACTGGCCAATCGTATACTAATGTATATGTGAGGGATCAGCCGATCAGCATTTTGGTAAACAAACGGCGTCACTGGGAGGAGACGGCAATGGGACCCTATGGAGCCTGAGCTTGAGCAACTAACTCTAGCCAGCTGTGCTGTTTACTATTTTAAAAACTTTGACAGTTCACACAACTTTACCACGACATGCATATATTATACATCAGACTCTTGAACTACTTCTGCTCTGACTCAGAATGTCAAAATATAAGCGATATGATATATAGTTTTTGAGATATTAACGTTTGTTTGGCACAACTGACACTTGTTAACTGCTGCAGGGGTCTGCATTTCTGGGTGGTCGTGATGTCATGCTGATTCGTCCTATTGTGTTGAGTCATGCATTACGTCTTGTCCTTTTTAACTGCATAGGAATGATTATGTAACAAATATCTGTTTTTTAAAGTAAGTTTTATTCTGGGTAAATTTTAAATGAGCTACTTAGACCAGTAAATTTGCTTCTAGTTGTCAAATTTTAGCCACGTAACAGTCCTTTCACTTGTGTACATTATTTAGAAATTCCACCTCTGCCACTGTAGTATCAAAGAGTAAGAACCATAGTAAACATATTTTTCTTTTAAATTATTTAACATTGTATGTTTAAACTGATTTCATGAGCATTGCAGTATGCTGCATGGTAAGCATAGAGCTACCTGGAAGTATTGGTAGAACTTCTCATTATGCTGCACATTGTTGTTCAGGCAGTATACTGTAGGCTCTCCATGATGGTAAATGGTCAAATGGTAAATGGTCTGCATTTATATAGCGCTTTTATCCAAAGCGCTTTACAATGAGTAGATAGTCTACATTCACCCATTCATACACCAATGGCGGCAGGCTGCCACGCAGGGTGCCTACACACCATCGGGAGCAATTTGGGGTTAAGTGTCTTGCCCAAGGACACAACGACAGCAGCTGGGAGGGAGCGGGGATCGAACCGCCAACCCTTGCGTCATTGGCCGACCCGCTCTACCTCCTGAGCTAAAGCCGTCCCATGATAGAAGCAAACTCACACAGGGACATGCCTCTTCTAACCTACGGTAGCTAATGTGTATCAGGTAATCCTGGATTACATGAACCAGCCTATGTGTATCAGGTAATCCTGGATTACATGAATCGCCCGGTCAGAAATCTGCATTTTAGCACATGCAAATCAAGTGGTTTAACGTGAGCTCCATTTCAACATAGCATGCAAATATGGTCACACTTAAAGACATGTGCATCAAGGCTATTTATCTTAAAGAAGCTTTGAATGGGAGTGCTGATCTGAGATCAAGTTGCCTCATAACCTGTATGACCTATCTTAAACTGAGCAACGCTCCTCCTTAAACTGGGGTGGTGAAACAACCATGAGAGAAGTAGAATGGAAAAGAGGATGTCAGACATAGAGGACAGAGTCTTAAACGACAAATGACAAGAAGGAGCAGAATCTGAAATTCTAACCACAAAGTAAGGGGAAAAAAACAATCTTCTGAAATAACACGTCAGGAGTTCTTTGCAGAATTTCATTAATAAGCTCTTGGAAAGATTTTAGTGTTCCCTACAGCTTCTGATGTGCCTGTGCTGAATCAGCAGGATAGAAGAGACTCTGGGTAAAATAGAATGTGCAGATAGCAAATGTCACAGGTCCCGTCTTACCATATACCGGTAGCTCACATTAAGGGAGCAAAAGCTATAATGAGGTTTGCGGGTAAACACCCTAAGCAAAAGACACTGAGGGTTTATGAAATTACATTAATATAGCATGCATATAATTAAAGCCACGCTTCAATAAAGAGCCAATCACCCGCAACACCTTAGTTTACAGGAGTGGCTCTTGTCCCTTCTTGTCCCAATAAATCAGCTAAACACTGCAGTCTGTGCATCCTGTCTGCTGTTCGAGGAACAATCTTGTAAGCATCTCCGCATGTCACAAGATGACAGAAATATGAATCCAACAAGGCCAACATTGACAGAATACGGCCGCAGAACTCCCATCAGTAAATCACTCATGTTTTATGTCTCTCACTGGTGTACACCCACCACAGTGCTACTGTACATGGGGGGGTTTACATTTTTGCTTGGGGTTCACACAAGGAACCTATAAAGAAGCAAAAGACATCAGTCACATCACAGCGTTCACATTTTGCATTGGGACCAGTTGTATTTATTTCTTTAATCTGGTGGAAGCATTTTTCAATCAAAGGTGAAACGACACAGGTATGACAGCTTATAGTGGACTTACCATGGCCGCCCCATTCCCTTCAAGAGAACTGGCCCCAAAGGCTGGCCCCAATGCAAAATTGGAACGCTGTGACGTGAGTGATGTCTTTTCCTTCTTTGAAAGGTCCTTGGGTTGACACAGCCCAACTGGGCTTGTAAGCAAAATGCACATGGACTTACAAGTACCGGTAGCTTGTTTAGTGGACAGCGTTTTGGTGACCTGACATCCCATGAGGTTAGAGATTTTGGTCAAAACTGACCATGGGGTTTCTATTAGTTAAGATTAAGAACACATGAAGAAATAGCTACTGTATATATGACCAGTGCAGACTGAAATCTACCCTTGGGTCATTCGGTTATGCTAGGCTTTTCAAGCATGAGGAACTGCTGGCTATCGTCTCCTTACACCCATACCTCTCTTAAAAGAGCACCTCGGAGATGCTCAGTCTCCCTGAGACTGAGCCAGCCGATAGGTTAACTGTGCCTGGCTGAGCCACGTGTAACATATAGGGCAAGCCGACTTAATATAAGTCCAGTGTGCAATAAAGATAATTGGCATGTAATGTATACTTACTCTACGTATTTTGCTTACTTTAGACTACTTATTTTTGCTTCTATCGCATTTACTACTGTTTATTCTATGCTATGTTGTGTTCTTATTCTCCTTATTCTGCTTATTTGCTTACTATCGCATTTACTACTGTTTATTTTATGGTATGCGTGTTCTGTGAGCGAGCTACTGTAACTTGTCCCAATTTCCCCCCGGGGATCATTAAAGTCTTTCTGATTCTGATTCTGATTCTGATACTCCCTCGTGTTATGGGGTCATTTCCTGCATTTTATTCAGATTAGGAACCACACCAGAGTTCCAGAGTGGGAGGAGGGGTGAGACCCGCATTTTCTGAACTAAAGGTGTAATCGAGTTTAAACAAACCGCTCCAAACATGCTTGGCGTGAACGCACCCCGTCTCCTCAGTACATGGAGAGATAATAGCGGTGAGAGTGAAACCTCTGATTAGAGTCGTTATTTGTATTCTCTCTAATTAGGATCAGTTCTTGCTAAATAACCCCATTTGGAGAAGCACTGCCTATTAGGTGTGGGCCAGAGCCTATAATAGAAGAGTTCTGACATCTCCATTCACTCCAATGGACCAGTTTTTTTCCAGGAAGTAGAAAGTGGAACTCTTCAGTAAAAAAAGCAGCACTGTCGAGTTGCAACAAAATAGACAGTGTTGTACTTTGAAAGGGTTTTTCATCCCTTGAAATGAATCAAATTGTACATTATCGGCTTTATTTTAGCATGCAAAAGTAGCGCGAGACCCATTCCTGGCTGTTCATTGGCTAATGATTCTTGCATTTTGGTCCTCCGCTGACGCCACTCTCTTACTAGAGGACACTACCCAACAAACATTTTCAGTATAACGACCGTCTGCTGCACGTCAAACCACTACATCTAGTCAGGGTCTAAAAGTATATCTCAAATGGAAATCGTAGCGACGTAATTCGTCTACTTCCCCACAACCTTGAAATATGCCGCTCCCACAACGGCTATATTCAGATATTCAGATACAAAACTGCACAGTGTGCATGCAGCAGCATTGCAGATAGCCTACTGTACCTCCAGATTCAACGATTTTTGCTACATCGAAATCGGGGATTCGACCCTGCGGCGCTCGCTTCGGAGTCCTGTGTCTTATCCATTAGGCCACGGAATTAGTTAGAAATACTACGGATTTGGTCCTATATAGAGATGCTTAACATTGAGAACTTCGCATTTTGACACGACGGTCCGAAGTTGCATCGCTAGGCTAGCTGCCTCGCTGATTTCAACCAGCGATGAGACAGGTATATTTATATCATTTACGATAATGTAGCCAACGTGACTTGACCATTTTAGCAGACAGCATAGCAAATCCAAAACCCACAACACTGAGTTACGGCAAGAGAAATGGGACAATACCACAGGATTCAGGAAGTTTGTGATAAATACAAGCCCATAGCAAGAGACACTTGCACTTATATGACATAAACGTGTTTTCATATTAAAAAAGAAAAGGGCGTTCAATAAAAGTCGTCATTGCACATGGAGTGCATGTCTATCTGATCACACAACAGGTAAATTGTCAATCCAATGTCATTTTATTCAACAAAAACACAAAAGACACCTACATGTGGTGTTTTCAAAGCAATATGAGATCAATATTTTTTGTTTTGAAGTGACAGTCTAAACGTTACTTTGGAGGAACGTGGAGAGAACGTCAGACTTAGATGGTAGATGCCAAACCACAATTCTATCGTCTGGTGACGTCACGGTCAAGACGATGTTTGCTGGGTAGTGTGGGCTATTCCCAAAGCAGCATGATGGCACCCGTGTGATGTGACGGTGCCGTGTCTTGTTTTCTCTCTTTCGGCCCTCTTGAGATCTCTCTACTCTTAACAACACCCGCATGCAAGCAGCTTCATGCTCTGATGCACATTAGTCTAGCATGCTTTCACAGTCAAGTAGGTCCAGAAGTCGTTAGGCCAGACAGTTGGGGGAATAACCACACAAGACATTCTGATAGCTTTCAAAGAACACCCCTTCCCCCAGGGAGATTGAAGGAGTAGGAGAAAACGCACGGTGACGCAGAGGTAGAGACTATATAGCCCTACCCCTTGTGGGGTACCATACCCAGAATGCCTTGCGGTCCAAAGACGGCCGAGCTCCCGTCGGGGTGACGGGTGGAATAGAGAAACATGAATGAAACTCTTCAAACATCTTTCGTTGTATTTGTGTTTTTGTTTGAAGGATGTTGGTTATTACTGTTATGGCAGGCAAGTAAAACAACTTAAGTTAAGGTTAGGGTTTTCTTTCTACCATGATCTAGCCTTAACCAAGTTGTTTTACTTGCCTAACCATAACCGTAATAAACCAACCATCAATCATCATGAATTTAATGGTTACTGCGGTAATGACTAATGGGGATCCTAAATAAACAATTACACAATTGCAGGCAAACGTCTAATGACCCCTCCTCCACAAGCCCCAACTACAACCTCAGACAAATGTTTTTATAATTTAACCATGACCAAGCCCTAATCTTAACCGTAACCAGGTTGTTTTACTTGCCTAACCCTAACTGTACTGTAATAACCAACATCCTTACAAACGAAAATGCAATGACAAATGTTTGAAGAGTTTCATGGCGTTGCTATGTTCCTCCGTCATCCCGACGGACGTTCTTCGGACCGCAAGGCATTCTGGGTATACAGGCCACAAGGGTAGGGCTAGTCTCTCCCTGATGCAGAGCCTCTGTAACACTGGGACTATTGTTCTGGAGTTCCTATAGGGCCTGAGATGTGACATAACCCTCCCTAAGAGTGGGGTTAAATTGATAATAAGGACATCAGCTTCAAAGGTGGCTGAGGCCAAGGCTGTTCATCATCTTCCTGGAACGAGAACAGAGAGCTGGGCCCTGGACATAAAATCCCTCTTCTACTGTCTCAGCACTACTGCTCTATTTTTATCTTCACTCTTCTCCAATCTCTCTCTCTCTCTCTCTCTCTCTCTCTCTCTCTGACTATGGATTGTGTTGCTCAGCAAGCCAGAAAAGTTGCTCTCAACCTTTTCAGCTCGCAACACCAAGAAACAAACGATGCCTTTGATGCTGGTGTAAATTCACAAATGGGAGAGCTTTAATGGCAAGTTTAAGTTGTGTTTTCAGGGTATTTTAATGATTGTAAGAACGCTACAGGGTTATAGCGTACATGGCACAGAAACACCTCATGAAAAAGGACTTTAAAGGGACATTAAGATTACGAGTCACTGATATTGATCAACAAAACTATCAACCCCTGCAGATAGATACACACACACACACACACACACACACACACACACACACACACACACACACACACACACACACACACATATATATATATATATATATATATATACATACATACATACACACACTATAATAATAATTATATATAGTCATTTTGTCTCATGGGAGGGGAAAATCATACTTCTTTCCTGCCCCTGTAATTTTGAGGTACCTAAATCACAAGCACAAAGGCAGTCATTAGGGCTGGTGATTGAAGGCAGTCATTAGGGCTGGTGATTGCTCTACATGGTCATATAACAGCCAGAGAATATGAGGCCATTTGACATAACCAGGGGCACCCTAGGGTGCACTGTTCCCTTTATGTTCTGATATTCCAAGATGCCCCCATACACACGGCCAAACAAATTCAAGAATGAGCACCAGGATGAAGGAAGAATGAAACTCTTTATAGAAGACCTTTATAGAAAGTAGATTTCAACCGTCTTTCTCCTCACGAAGAAAGGTCCAGTAACCAATAGTCCGACTGAAGGTTAGCCCTACTCCTTATTAGGTACTTCATATTCATAGATTTTTAGGTGTTTCCCTTATATTGTCCACCCCCATATAGAGGTAATCTATCATCAAGCTTAAAAGCATCTAATAGATTCTAATACAAAGTGCATTTATGCGAAACAGGTAGTCTGATATTCAGACTGAATTGTCAACTCATACACTCATTTCCAGCTTCTAGTCTGAGATTGCACTCTGTTTGAGTAATTTCTATGACGGATCCACCCAGGGGAATTCCAACCAATCACAAAAGACCAAGTCCAACGTATATCAGCCTGAATCTTTAGCTAGTTACTCCAGTTGGGCAAACGTAAAAAGAAGAAAAATAAACCCCTTTGAATAAATGCCCTCCAAGCAGTGTGCCGTTCGGATTTCCAAGTAATTGGTATTTTTAATGAATTTAAAACAGCCTCGACAGCAGGCAACGGCCGCAGACATTGTTGTTTACTTGACAACTATTTAGTTGTCATATATATATATATATATATATATATATAGTTTATATATTATAGACACTTGGTGAATATTTTTTTTTCATTATTAAATGAAGAGTTTAATTCCATATATAGATATGAACAATAAAAAAAAAACACCTGAACTGACCTCTTTCAGTCATTGGTGGCATTAATGTAAACTCCACATTGGCCCTTTGGGTACTATTTAAGTGATTAGATAGTAAATACTGTAAGTTATAAAGATTTTTCACCCCAGAAAATGGCTTTTTTGCATGTTTGGAATAAAGCCGTTGAAACGATTTAAGGGACAGAGGCAGGTTTCAGTTGAAAGCTATCAGATAAAGATTCCCGTTGTGTTGAAAAGGCATGTGACTCACTGCAGTATGGGGTTATTGTTGTTACAGTATACATGGAACTGATCTAAGCAGAAGAAGAATGAGAGATCGAGGGGATTGGAGTAGGGGAAGGGGGTGAGGTAAGGTGGGGTTTTGGGTATGGGGGTGAGGGAGGGGGACAGTATAGGGGGGTTCCCCACCTGTTCACACCTTGTTGCGATCTAATTGGGGGAAAACAGTGGTAAAACACAAGGTACAGCACATTTATGGATGCTTCACACACGCACGCACAAACAAAATAAAAAATATGTTTGCATCAAATGACAAAACACCATAATAGTTTCTGTGGATGGATGACAGTCGAAATATATGATGATTGGTAGCAAAGTTGGGTGACTTAAGTCCCAGTAGAGAATGGACTACATGGACTAAATAGGGCATAATGACAGAAAATAAAAGGTGATTGGATGCTGAATGTGCCTGTTATTTTTGGAGGTAGCCTATCATTGAAGAACAAACGCACAAATCAAGTCTGTCAGTTACTCCTGGCACTTGAAATGTGAAATGCATCCGGAAAGGCTGCAGACGGCCCTCCGGGTGGTTCCGGTAGAAAAAGGGGGGAGAGATGAGGCAGATTCACAGACTCAGCGCTGTGGCTCATCATCCTCCTGGCCACAGGCGGTCAGTCGATGGATGGCAGGCGCAACAAGCTGCTCCGGAGACATGCATGGAGGATGAGTGACGGCTGTCCATCAAACAGTACTTCCTGACTGTCACCGCCGATATGGGAGTGGCCTGGGAGGGGGGGTCACATAGCATTTGCGAATAATCCTCGGGGGTTGGTTTGAAGCGGATGGGTGGAGTTGAACGCATCAGAGAAACTCAGACAGTGTTGGGTAGATTGTCGCAGGAAAGTGGGCAAAAGTGACTTTCTTGTGAGTGTCTTTGCTGCGCGCAGCTAACCCCCACCCATCTGGCGCCTAAGTAGTGCTAAAAACAAACCACAGAAAGAACTCACAAAAGCTATCCAGCACAGGTTTGGAACCAAGCCATCATATACATCCCTATCTGTGACACTGAGTTTGACAGATACAGGCCAAAGTAGCGTAGGCGTAGCAGCACATACTACATAATACATGGAAATGACGTGACAGCATGGTCATAGAGCAGTCGCTAAAAACCTATGGGTGACGGCATATGTGTCAAACAGTCTAATCTAATGGGCATGCTGGGATCAACAGGGAAGACGGATATTCACTGGGAGTGTACTCATGCCCTCCGGCGGCAGCTCGGCCGCTACATTAGTGTGCCTTTGGTGAATTAATAATAGAAAATGTGAAATTGATGGTATCATTCCAGTCCAAGCAGCACATCCATTACTCCGGCGAGGCGCTGGTGAGAATGCCTCAGAGAGGCGAGAGGGGAGGAGGATGGTGAACAGACGGAGGTGACATGGCCCTCTATGGTGGAGGGGAGCATGGAGAAGAGGGTCTCTAGCCAAGCAGATGAGGCTTAAGATGTGGGAAGGTGGGAGACGATGGACGACGACATGTTGTGAATATGTCCCAGGCACAACAGTACGCACTGCAAAAAACACACGCATCTTAACAAGTAATTTCACCTCATATAGGTCTTTTCAGAGGAAAATACAATCCAAAACACTTTAATTTGGTTAAAAGTACAGCTAATGCATCTTGCAATATGTTTGCTTGGTGTATTTATCTTGTTCTCGTGAATATCTGGCCAATCACAGACAATGCGTCACGTTGAGATGTTTCCAGCAGATCACAATGGAGTTTGATATCAGAAAATGTTTCAGCTTTTAAAACATCAGGTTTTGGTGTCAGTTCCTCAGAATCAAAGAGCAAGGACTTCCTTGTAGAGCCGGCATTTTGCACCAAGAGGCGTGCCACAATCATAGAGGTGGGAATCCATCATACAGTAGAAGAGGAGAGAGACCCATTTCTCTATTGTAGACAAAATAGATAGACCAAAGCTATGATGGGAATAGACCCTTTTCACAGTTGCCATTTTGTGTCTAAAAGACAGGATAAACACAGGTGCAACCAACTCACTAATTAGGGCCCCAGCACTGGAACACCAAAATGGACTGGAAGTCGGAAACCCTAATTAATGTTTTGGTACACCTGTGTTTATCCTGCCTTTGGGACAAAAAATGGCCACCGTGAAAAGGGTCTATTGAGGAAGGGGCTTTGTTCTGGGAAACGTTGGAAATCACCACCTCAACTAGAAGTAGACAAGGCAGGTTGACGGGACGTGGGTAGACCAAAAAAGCAAATTATACTTGTAAGAGTGCAGAGCCCCAAACGCACTGGGAGCGTCTGACGCTCACGTTTTGAAGCCCACCCGTTGTTTTGAACGGCCGAACGCGCACCAAGAGCGTTCTGATGCGTGTCAAACTTCCTGGACGCCCGTACTCCCAACCTGTTTCCATTTTGGAGCGTCAAATGAGGATCCAGCAAGGACCAAAGTGCTCTGAGCCCCCCCCCCCCCCTCTCTCTCTCTCTCTCCACGCAGCGACTTTCATCCCCGCCGTCCGTCATATGCTCAGCAAACAAATCTCACAGCAGTTTAAATATAGCAAGCATGTAAAATATAACGCTACACTACAATAGCAAGACTGTCTGATCAAAGTGAGAATGCTCTTCTAAACACATCGGCTACTAAAATATATTTCCCTGCATCTCATGATGAGATTAGATCGGTAAAAAGTTTGGACAGACTTCATTTTTTCATCCTCCCGCAGCACTGCATGATGGACAGGTGGAACGATTAATTACAGCCTCTGACTGACAGCGGCCCAAAACTACGGTATAACAACTTTTTTTTCATTGGCCATTGTGCCTGCCTACATATAAATTAGTGGCCTTTCCCCCAAAATCCTGCTGGTTCTGTCATTCTGTGGTGTAGACCATTTTCAGATCTGATGCTTGCAGTGTGCTATAGGGGCAGAAATTGACGCGCGTCGTTTCGCTCCCAGTGCGTTTGGGGCTTTAGTATCCAAGCTGGCTTTTTCCTTTGAAATAAGTAAAATAAGTTAGAAATCTGCCAAAGAACATGAGATAATGGCTCTGTCTCAATACATCCCTCACGCCCACAACCTATCCTCTCTCCGCCTCCACTTTCACAAACACAAACTCCGTTTTCACATCTGAGGCCATGGTTCTCAGCAGGAACCCAGTGGCGTGCCCACTGCCCACTCTGAGTAGGGAGTGAGTCCTTATGCCAAGTGAGGGAGCCTTGTTCTCCAATGAGGGGATGATGGAGCATGAAGATGGGCCGGAGAATCGGAGCAGGAGGAGCGGTATTGCGTTCGCTTTACCGCACCGTTATGATGAAAATAGACCGGAGCCAGAAGGCAAAGTTCTCGTTCTACTGGTCGATCTTCATCCCAACCATCACCTATGGTCATGAACTATGGGTCTGGTTCACTATGGGTTTCCTCAGGAGGGTGGCTGCTATCTCCCTTAGGGATAGGATGAGAAGCGTGGTCACCCGTGAGAGTAGAGCGGCTTCTCCATTGCATAGAAAGGAGCCAGTTGAGGTGGTTCGAGTATCTAATGCCTCCTGGTCGCCTCCCCAGGGAGGTTTTTCACCATTTTTCTTTTTCTTTTTTCACCAAACAAATACAGTTTAAAGAGTGAACATGTGATGAAATTACTTGTTTTTGCAGTGTAAGCCGTGTTAGCTCTCTCTCTCTCTCTCACACACACACACACACACACACACACACACACACACACACACACACACACACACACACACACAGACACACACACACACACACACACACACACACACACACACACACACACACACACACACACACACAGACACACAGATACGTAGACAGGCAAGATGAGAGAGGGAGAGGAGGCATTACCCCATGAAGCTCCTTCAAAACGATCCCAGCACAGAAATGGGGAAGAGGACCATGTCAATAACACACATAGCACGACATAACACACACACACAGATGTACGATATAACGCACGCACGCACGCACGAGCACACACACACACACACACACACACACACACACACACACACACACACACACACACACACACACACACACACACACACACACACACCTCGCTTCCAGGATGTGCTTCCAGACCTCTCATAACATTCATACAAATTTGAAACACAACGCAAAAATTGCAAAGTATACAATATAAATATGAACACAAGAGTAAAACCTGGCAGATACTTATAACCAACCAATAGAACTTTGTAAATATGAACACAACCATTGCTCATTCAAAGAGAAAGGTGTTTGAGTTATTGGACTTACGAAAATGCAAAAGCCACCAGCGCCCCACTGACCACTATGAAATCCAGAATGTTCCACAGGTCCCTGAAGTAGGCACCAGGATGAAGCAGCAGGCCCAGGTCCACCATCTGCAACAAACACACCACTGTTACAGTACACCATACTCTTCCTCATTCCTTTAAGTCAGCTAGTGAAGTCCATCATATCTTATTGTATAGTCCAGGGGTCGACAACCTTTTTGATATGAAGTGCCATTTTCAAATTTGCTTGTCAATCAGTGTGCCACACCAAGATTAATGACTCGTACATCAAAATTTTAATGTGGATCTGTAATGGTATTCCATCCAAAATCAGGACATTGGAATGAGAGCACTATACAACATACACAGCACGGTCTTTCTCTGTCTTCCGTGCTGGCATTTTTCATCTGCTGTCTGCTGCCATGGAAGGCAACCAATCAGAGGCAGAGTAGAGTGGGTCACTACCGTAAATCTCCTAAATAACAGGCCGCGCAACTGCAAATGGCTGTGAAATGGTTTTGGCACTGCACTTCAACATTTCTACCAAAAAAAAAATCTATTGCGCACTTATTGCTACTGTGCGCTGCCATGCCACTGCCCTAGTGGTGGTGGCATAGGTTGCTGACCCCTGGTATCGTCCTACCTGGAGACAAAGCTATAATAATATAGCAGCTATAATGTATATATGTATCTCAACACCAGAATATTTCTGACTGTAGGACTCAATGTCTGCCAAAAGGTGGTGGTGCCATTTTGGATTAGTATTTGAATAATCCTTAAAAATGCTTTTCTGTTGGACCGCACATACATTTTTTACATAAATTTGCACAAGAAGTTAAAATGTGTTGTCAGGGCTCAAAAATAAGGTTTGCCCATTTGGCAAGTAAAATGCCATGTCAGGCAAGTAAATCTAGCAACTCATGCCCAATCGGGCAAGTAGTAGTAATAAAATAAATAAATAATGTTCTCATATGGCGCTTTCATTACATTATTGTGGATTTGTTTAGGCTATATGGGAGGTAATTGTACTAATGGCCACCAAATTAATCTATTAATCTCTTCACCAGTAGGCGACTCTCTCCGCACAACACATCTACTGTGGATCAAAGAGTAAAGTCCCCTGTAGCCCATGTTGAGAGAAACAACTGTAACTTCACCGTGGCTAAACGTGTCTCAACAGGCTACTGGAGACTCATGTTGTTACCTACCGGTCATATTATAAAAACACAGGATAGAACATTTGTGGTCAGGTTGGCCAAGATATGGTGCCATTTTGTTTAGCTAGCAAAAGTTAACTAACCCTCACCCATTGTGGGAAACACTAAAACAATTTGTATAGGGACAAGAAAAAGAAAAAAGTAATTTAAGTAAAAAAAAAATTGAATGTACGGAGCATTGTATATCATATTTTGGTAATTAATTATTACTGATATAAATAAACCATATTTAATTTATTAAATTTACATTTCAATGAGGCAATTCATGTTGAAGAATGAAGCAATTCATGAAATGGTAAGGAGATGAGTAAATTAATATTTCCTTTTTTTTATTAATCAATTAGAGACAGGGATATGAAACAGAACTACTCAGAATATTTCTTTTCGCACACTGTCACAGTAGAACACTATTGTCATTTATTTCACTAATGACAGGGCAAACAGAATAGAATGCTTTACCAGACTCAAGTCTTATAATTAGTATAATTTAACTGTGAGCTTGGAGATAAAGTTTTATTTGGTAGAAATCTTGATGAAGATCAAATTAAAAGACTCAAAAAGAGAGACTGGTCCACGATCAGCGAGTTCCTTTTTATTTCCTCCATCTTTGTTGCTTTGCGCTCATTGCTGTGATGTTTCTGCACTGCTCTTCCCAGAGACTACCTGTCAATTAAACAGTGTGTCCAGTACTGTGTACTACAGTGACTACTGTCTTTTTCCTTGGATTTCCCAGACACTGGTGTTTGTAATGGATAGTTGCAAAAAAGACAGTTATTTAAATGAAAATTCTGTGGATTATTACTTTTAGTTTCTGCCAGAATGGGAGATAGGCAGGTAAGTGCACCACAAAGCACCATGACATGTCACGGTGAGGGCGAGGCTCTGGCTCTGACTCCCCTGTCCTGTCCTCATTCATCACACTAAAGCATTTTCACTAAGTGGGGAATGAAATCGAGTTGAAAACACCAGCCAATCAATTCTGATATAGTATAGTTAAGATCACAGTTAAATACTCAGGAACAAAACGTCTAGTCAAAGTCAACAGGGTATCTGTGTGTCCTGGTGGCTCGCCTGGTAGCACACGTATGAAGGAGGCTCGGTGCTTCCTGCGGCCGATGCGGGTTCAAATCCGACCCGAGGTCCTTTGCCGCATGTCATCCCCTCTCTCTCTCCCCACCTTTCCCGTCTGCCTACTGTCATATCTGAATAAAGGCAAAACTGTCAAATAGGGGATCTCTTATGTGTTCTTTTAGCTTAGGGGTGCCTAATGTTTTTACACTTCAGATCTAGTTTTCCATTTTTCAACAGCACAAGATCTACCCATCCACCCCCCTTCCCCCCCGCTGTAACAGTAAACCTTTGTACGCACACCAAAGCATAATTACAAAAATCATGTATATTTAAATTGTCCATTTGCAATAAACATGCACAGAGTGACTGGGTGAATGCAAGACACTGACAGTACAAAGTCACACTCATTATCCAAAAATGATTCTATGTTCTAGCTGCTTACCTTGATCACCATTTCAAAAGTGAAGACACCCGTAAAGGCGTAGTCCAAATACTTGAGCACCTGCACAGAGAGATTCAAGTAAAGAAACAAACTGTGGAGAAGTGAAGGAAAACTAATTATTCTCCTTTGCCTTTGAACAGTTGGTGTGTGTAGTAATCATGTGCATGAGTCTCTAGCTGGGTTTTCATCCAAAGGTATCGCAAATTTTAATCGAATTTTCAGAAAGTCGGCAAAAGAAAATGCGAAATAATGCGCGTTTCCATCCGCTACTGTTATGCGAATTATAGAGCTGTCAATCACCTCGTGTTTGAGGCTGTCTGAGCTGCTGATCAGCTGCTAGACCCGATATACAGCTCTATTAAACACATCTACCATTATTCATTTAAAGTTTATTGATGATACAAGTAGACAAAGATACCATAATGCAATTTCTGGATTACCAGGTGCGACTCGGCAAGCATAACATTATAATCCACGGAGCAGATAGTAAGTGAATATAATTTCATTAAATTCCACGGCGGGTATTGTGCTGCGCGTACCATTATGTACCGTGTGTAGCCCTATTGTGTGGAGGCTACACGGCATGTCATGTTTTGCAGTGATCAAGGCAAACTGTGTGGTTTCTGAATGGAGAGACAACGGAATATCGCTTAAACTGTTTCCACTGCATGTTTCGCATTTTCCTTCTATCGATAAACCCGACTTTTCCACCTCCCTCAAGCGTGAAAACCTTTTGCGATATTTGGAGACTTTTGCGAATTTTGCAGCGTTTCTACTCCGTTTTTTTATGCGCAAATTGAAATTTCGCATAAAAACAGGTGGATGGAAACCCGACTTCTGTGAGGCCATTTACACCTGGCACTAACATGTGTTTTCAGATTGCAATCAGGTACCACTTGAAAGTACAGGTGTAAACGCCCCCAAGACACATTGAAGATGGATTGGGATCTGATCGGCCAAACCACCTCCGGAGGTGGTCTGGGATACACTGTGACCACATTGAACACAAGTGTAAATGCAATGTGTCCTCTCAATCTGCATACAGCAACTGTATGCGGATTGAGAGGACACCTGTTTTGGGTGTCCGATTGCAATCTGATCACCCAAAATGCATGTTGGTGCCAGGTGTAAATAGCCTCTGTATGTGTGCGCCTCTTTCGTAGGCACCAAATGCTCAAGTGTTAGCATGGAGCACAGATTTGAGTGTCATCCTCACTATCAGGTAAGTTGACCAACAGCAAAATCCACCAAAACCTCCTTTAAGGAGCTTCTAGTATCTCACATTGTTGCGAGGGGCGTCCGCCCAGACAGGGTCCTCTGCTGCCAAGGCGATGCTGCTCATAGCGATGACGACTAGGATGGACATCTCAAAATAACGCATGGTCACTATGTAATGGCACAGCCGCCTCACCCTGGAGTAGGGGGAGAGGGAGAGAGAGAGAGAGAGCGAGGAGAGAGATTCCAACATGTCAAGAAATCCAATTTAAATGTAGAAAGAGAATATGAACTACATTATGCAGGTGTGCAAAAAATCAGCTGTTCAACATACTGAAATGTGAAGAAGAAATAATGAATTTGATATAACTACCATAAAATAAAATATATGCAGTATGAAACAAGTGACACAAGTTCAAGATTGATCAAGAGTTATGCAATATATAACACATCAGAAGAATATGGAAATATGAAGAAAACAAATAGTTCACAAAGTGAACAGAAGGCCATATGTACAGAGAGTGTCTAGGTATGTAGATATAGATGGATACTATAGTAAAGTTAGATACGATACACAATCACACACATGCACGCACACACACGATTTGGGTTTGGTGTCACCAGGATATCATTTCCACAGTACTGTGATAAAATCGCATATTCAGAAAATACTGATATCGCCCAACCATAGTGTAGCGTCACTTCCATCTTGTTACAGTATGTAGGTCTTATACGGAGGTACATACAGCAAGTGGACGGAGGAGGAGGCTCAGGTGACTTACGGATTGGTCTGTCCAAAGATGAACATGGAGCTGTAAGGCAGGATAGGTTTGGGTCCACACTGGCTCAGATCCTCCAGCGTCTTCTCATTCATAGGCATCATTTCACAGTCGATACTGTTCACTGTGAAGGCACATGGCTGGATTACAGCACTGTTAACAGTGACAAATACACAGGCTCTGCATGTAACAATCCCTTGTGCTATATAGGACGAGTGCTGGCAGACTTGGATCTACTGTAAGAGAGGAAAGGGAGGTGGATGAGTTATCCCATCGCAGATGCTTCTTCCTAATTTAGGCCCACGACACCTCCAAAACTCTACATCCACTGGACCAACTCATCCAAACACCTACACTTTACTGACACTGAAACCTACAAGGAAGCCCTTTTCTAACTAGATTAGTAGTTCTGGGGGGAGGGGGGGGGGGGGGTGCAGATATGAAAATTTGGGCCGATAACCGATATTTACCGATGTCGATATGCTCTGTATAAAAAAATATTTCTATGATAATCTAATTTTGTACATACTGAAAAACACATGTAAACACTGTGAATTTGAAAAAGTAATGCATTTCTTCATTCCCAAAACATTTGGAAAAGCCCAATAAATCATAGATTTACCGCATTGTTTCCTCTCAATGTGAACATTTCGGCTGATACCAATAAGCCGATGTTAACATTGCAACATCGGACCAATGCTAATACTGTATGTTAAAAATGACTAACATCGGCTGATACCGATATGATTGCCGATATATCGGGGATACCTAATTATTTCCAACCCCCCTTTAATTACGCTAGCCTGAATTTGATATAGAATTTAAACTTTCCATAGTAGAGAGGAGTGAGCTAGCCAATTAGAGGAGAGATTCAAAAGAAATGTCTCATGAAGAAGTACTGTAACATTGGGGCAGTGGTGGCCCAACGGTTAGCGAAGTGAGCTTGTGACCGGGAAGATGTAAAAACTGATTTTGGTGTCAAGATTCTGTTTTGTGTGACTTCTTGCAAAGTGCAATTTAAAAAGGCAAACAAAAGCGAGAGCAGGGAGAGATCGATTGTAACCCCCGTGGGGAACCATGAAGAAACAGCTGGCACATGGATGCTGCAGCGGTGGTGTGGTGCGAGATGCCTAGGCAGCAGGAGCAGCAATAGTAGCTGCAGGGACAGCAGCAGCAGCAGCAGAGAATGAGCAAGTGAGTTTGACAGCTTAAATAGAGCGCCCGGTGAAAAACTGTGTCTTTCAGTGTGACATCTACGCAGCCTTTTATACATGAAGCCCAAGAGGATTTCACGGATTAGCACCCCTTTAAGCAGAGAAGGAGCACCTACCTAGCAACCATCAGGGAAATGTTGTAGTCATACTCAGCCGTGCTTGGCACATTTTGGGACATCACTGTCTTACATGATTTATTGTCATGTAACTACAATGTACTGTAACTAAGTATTATTATGTGCATCGTATTGGCCTCAGTTGATACTGACTAGGTATGAGGGTGGTCTCTCCAGGCGGGGAGGTGATGGTCACCGGAGGAATCTGGCCGGTCCGTCTGACGTTCCTCTGGTTGTCTGAGTCCTCAGGTCTGTCAGAAGGCCAGTTTGGCCCATCCTGCTGGGGGGAGATAGCCAGGGAGTCCCCCTCCGAGTCACCAGACCTGTCCCTGGAACAGGGATAATATCTTAGATACTAATAATCTACTCAAATATCTAACACTAATGGCACAGAAAAACATTGCAGTTCATACTGTACCTGTTACCGGTCTTGTCTTTTTCGCAGGCCTCCTCTCCCTCCATTGTGGATTGGCCCCTAGATCCATGAGCCCGGTGTCGTCTCCTCTCCCCATTGGCCCCGCTCTCTCCCCTGGAACTCCTCTCCCCGTCCCTATTGGACGAACGGCTGTCTTTATGGCGGGACCGTCGCTCGGCCCTCCCCCCGCTGTTCACCGTCCCGTTGCCTTCTCGGGACTGCCGGTGTGAATGGTGATGCCGATGCTCTCTCTCGCCCGTCACCCCTCCTCCTCCGCCTTCATCCGCCGAGCTCTGGTGGTGGTGCCTCCTGCCTCCCTCTCGGCTGCGCGACCTCTCGCTCTTCCCCTCCTTGCCCCGGCTGCCGTCGTGGTCTTTGGAGCGGCTATGGTGGACATGGTGCCGTCCGTCCTTGCCGTTTTCTCCATTGTCATTCGTCTCTTCCTTGTCTCTGTCTCTGTCCCGGTCTCTGTGGCGGTGATGGCGGCGGGGCTGCTGAGGCGGAGGAGCGGGGTCGCCCGCGGCCTCGCCCTCAGTCTCGGGCTTGTCTTGATGGCCGCCCAGCAGGGGCCCGTCGCGGGGCTCCACCACTAGCGGCCGGTCCAGGTGCGTCTTCATGTCGGGCCGGATGTGGAGGGCCGAGGAGAGGAGGAGGCGCTCCTCGGGGTCCAGCTCGCTGTACAGCGCCTCGCAGCTCGCCCGGTTGTGCCTCCTCAGCTGGTTGGCCCGCTGCTCCCACACCGACATCATCTTCATCGACTTCTGCTGCTCCTTACTGCGGATGGGGTAGAAGAAGCGGGCAAATTAACATTGCGGGGACTTTGAAATCGCATCATTCAACACCCCATAATTTATTTTCTAAATTCACTACTCATCACTGTTGCATGGTCCGCTTTTTCAGCAGTTAGTAGTTTGTCATTTCTATAAGGGATAAACATGTTTTATTGGAGGTGTAAAACATTTAGTATGTACTTTATACTTCATGCCTTATTGGCAGTAGCTTAATAAAAATAGCAGTATACCATTTCAAACCTCATGATGACACACATAATCTCTACCCTACATGCTGAATGATTTACAATATGACCAAGGTGCAATGAAGCTTTCAACACAGCACATCACTGGGACCTTTCTCTAATGTGGAGAGAGCTGGTCCATGGATGGACCTGAACAGAAGCCAAGCATGGCCATATGATATGACCATGCTCTGACATGCTACTTTTGCCTCGTCAATGTCGGACATAATACATGACTTTGAAATGGCCGAAGGCATGCAATTTTTGCTTGATATGCCATGCTGTCTCTTTGTGATATTTCATCAGAGAACTTTATCACTCTACCCTACCAGTGAGGAAGAGAAACTAGCTTTCTTCCACAAAATATGTGGTCGCTCTTGATTACCGCATGTCCTCAATGGTCCATCAACTTGGCGATGCATGTGCATAATGTTCCTAACAGTAAAAACCTCAGCAAGAAGAACTCGAGCTTCTTGATGGAAAGGATGGGGACTGGAGTCACTGGATGAACAGAAAAGACCACAACATGGAGTGTATGGCAGCTCTGTCTTGTTCCGAGAATGTAGCTGATGAGAACATGATCATGTGTGTTTTTTACGCATATGAAAACATCATCATCATCGACCACCTGGCTAGCAGGCGGCTGGGTTTACCTCAGGTAGTGATGGACTGGGGTGCAGACATAACTCCTACAAACACATAAAAGGGAGCAACATTGAAACAAACAGAGCGAGAGACTAGCAAGTAACTTGAAAAGTGACAGAAACAGTCAAACAAAGGACAAGGGGGAAAACGAGCTCCAGGAGAACTGACAAGGGGAGAGACACAGTAGAGATGCAAAACGATACAACAAAACACCCAAATAATTTGCTTTTGCTGAGAGGAATGAATGACGATGGGAGACAAAGATATTGATGTGTGTGACTAGATGTTCCTGAACAGATGTCCAATGTAAAGGAGTACCGTTAGATTGATATATTGTTCTGCTAATATATTATTATGCTTTTAGCCTGGATTTCATGGGAGCAGTTTAGTGTCCCATAGTTTAAACACTGAGACACTGTTCGAGATAGGGATGCATGCTATTGGATTTATTTATTTTTTGCCGATATCCGATATGCCAATATTTTCCAACTCTTTTGGCCCATTGCCAATGCCAATGCAAAACATTTTTCCCAGATAATTTCAGAGAACATCAAGTATCTCCTGTCGTGGAATTAACACATTATTATGCCTATACGCTCATCGTGATGGTCCACTGGCAGATGCAGACGCAAATACAATGCTTTTCAAAATGTATACATTCAAACTTAAACTGAGCTTATGTAAAACATGCCATACATGGGCGTAATTAAAGCGTCATTTTTACCGGCCTGTCATATTGGCAGAAATGTTCGTTTTGGCTTCATTTTAAAGCCTTTACCGCCCGATGCCGATGTGCCAATATCACCATGCATCCCTAGTTTTAAAAGCTTTTCCATGAGGTTGTGGTGCATACGAGCCTTTGAACAGAAAAAGAGTAGTGCACAAGCTAAATATTCCCCTTCATCACAAATTGTAAGTGCAAAGTGCTTCAGCTGTGAGCCTAATCTACCAAACACCCCCGCGCCCTGCAGCCCCTTTATGATTGGAGCGTTGTCAGATCTGATTTGAGATTCCTGGGTAGAAAGGCCGCTCCCTTGCTCTGCTACTTTTGCTGCCAATGATGTATTTGGGGGAGTTGGTTGTTACTGGACTGGGTGCAATCAGATCTGCATGGAATCACAACTATGTGGGAAAATGAAGGAATAAATCTAATTTACATAAAATATACGTGACCATGACAGGCGCAAAGATGCTTTATTTTTTGACCAGCGCTATTAGGCAGCTTTTCACTCATTGCACCTATTTAGTGGATATTATTCTGATTTGATAGCACATGCTCTCCCCTGCACATTGGTGAAAACGTGCCTGAATACTTGTCATTTTTTTTGGGCATGTAAATGGTTCTATTATTGCATTTCAGCCATCGGCAGTCGAACCCTATAAAGGAGAGACGCTGGCCATTCAACAGTCTCTGCTGAGTCACCCGGCGTCTGCCTCTGCTTCTACTGAGCAGAGCTTCTTTCAATCTCTGCCTTTCATCTGTACAACACAGGCCTGAAGCTACCCAGGAAGCAATAAGATGCTGCATGTTTACAACCCGCTTGGGAAACTCAATCACCACTGAAAATATACATAGACCGTGCACATGTACAGTAATATGAGCAATGTTATGAAGTATCTCTGGATCTGCAGAAAAGGAGAGGTACGGTCAGTAGATAATCGCTTTTCTAAAAGAAGGAAGTCAATCACAATCAGTTACCATGATGATCACAGACACAGAGACATGATCACAGACACAGAGACAATCAATCACAGGGAAAAAACAAAGAAAACAAAGAAAACACAGGGATGGCAAATAGTGAAACAAGTACACAGCTCTATCACGAGGTATGGACAAGAATGAGCGGTTCCTCTGTTACAGTTCAACACGAATGGCGTAATGGTGAGACCGGAAGAGGATAGGGTTTGGAAGAGGAGAGGAGGATGGCGGGAGGATTTAGATGGTATAAATTGTAACAGAGAGGTAATAACTCACAGTGAGTTAACGCTGCAGACGGATGAGCTGCTAGAGTGCGCATTACCTCGACTGCGTGTTAGAAAACTGTACATGCACAAAACAAAAACATGGGGGAGGGGGGAGACATCATATAGGATGAAGTCAGAGAAAAACAGCCAGACACCATTCTACTACATTTCTCTGTTTCGTTGTCCTCCTCCTATCACACGCCAAACAAATGGACTGAATGTGGATTTCTTTACAGACAAAAGATTCCGCTTCAAAGTTACCATTTCTCTTCAGCGTTTCTAACCTGACACATCATCACGGTGGCCGATGGGTGCAAATGCACTATGAGGGCCCAAAGCAATTAGCAAACAACGCAAATTCAAAAAACACTTGCCAAACCAAATACAGCAAGGGAAATTGCAGCAGAATGCCAACGCAAAAATACATGAGCTGGAAATGAGCTGCAATTTCAGAAACGATGCAAAGTCAAAAACACATGCAAACCACAAAAATGCTGATACCTGGAGCGTTTGCCTTAAATTGTTGTATTGACTGGAACGCCTTCTGTTATATTTGCTCTCGTGGTTTAGATGTGTTCTTTAAATTGGCATTATGCAGCACGTTTCTTCTTTTGCAGCAGGGTTCCGTTGTATTTGCTTTGGATTTTCATACGCCTTCTTGAATTTGCATAGTTTCTTAAGTCACATTGCGTTTCTCTTAGTGCAATTGATTTGGGCAATTATAGTTGATTTGCAACATCATAACAAGAAAAAAAAGGGAAATTGGTGACTTTGCGCTTAACACTCAATAAAGAACATACAGAAACAGAAAACGTGAAAAAATAAAATAAAAGGCTGTTGTAGGGATTGAACGAACTCTCTATCCACTAGGTCACTCTGCTGAATTGCACTCTGGCAACTCTGAATATACTGTCTGCATACATGTATATCTGACTAAAGAGGAGAAAGACAGTAAAGAAAACAAATTTTGTATTTGTAGTACTTAAGAAAACAAGTTATGAGTCCCTACAGTTTAGTAATTTATTGCATATGTGTATTTTGGCTTTATTTAAAAAAAATCTTGTGGACCCCGCAGAAATCTACTCTAGCAGCCTTTTGGGGTCGGGACAGTGAATGGGGATCTGACTTAAAAAATAAAAGAGCAAAGAATATATAAATGTGTGTGCAGTGTGATTAAAATCAACTTTCACTGGGACATTTGATCTGAGGAGTTCACTCAACACATTTGAGATGTTTCTCCAATCACATTTGCAGTACTACATTCTGTGGTCTTCTAGGGAAAACAAATTATGATATACTATACAAACTATAATATACTAATATTCTGACAATATTGTACAGTATGTAAATACACAGAGAGACAGGGCTACAGAGAAACAGGTGTAAAAAGAGACTGTTAGCATGACTAGCGAGTTAGCTTATACACCACAAGGACCTGGCTGTTGTCTATTTGTGTGTGTGTGTGTGTGTGTGTGTGTGTGTGTGTGTGGGTAAGTCTGAAAGTGAAAGACTTGAACGGGCTTTGTGACTTACGCAGTGATGGAAATGTTAGCGGCCGACATGGGGCTAACCTCCTTTACCTCCTTGGCCTTCTGCAGGGCAAGCTTCTTGTTGATGGCTTCCTCCTGCTCCTCTTCATCCTGGAGAGTATGTGCAAATGCGTACATACATACATATACATACATACACGCATACATACACATACATACACACACGTATACATCCATATACATACACGGATGATGATGACCTTGATCGGTTGACTGCGGTAGATACTTCTGTTCTGTGCTTATACACTGTGAGCAACATGATCACCAAGTCATCGGAAGTCATTTCTTGTGCGTAGAACTGAGCAACCAGCAATAATTGGCTGAAGTGTGGATCATTAACAAGCTTGTCGGCCAATCACAGATCTATGTTTGCTTCCCTTTTGATATGATTTTGTTTCATGAACAATAGCAAAATGGACGAGAAGATGATTATTACAGCCATTCAAAGCTTGCATGTTCTCTCCAACTTTTATTTGAAAGAAGACAGGAATGAAATGAACCATTGTTGGGGTCAATGGTAAGCTCTGACAGAATTGACTTTTTGAACCCTAACCCATTTTATTAAGATTTGTCTTATTTATTTTGTTCTAATACTACCTGTTTAGGCTTTGTAGCTGCACAAGTCCACTACATACTGTAGATGCAAACAGAGTCTCTCGCATTGTCCACGATCGGTAAGAATAGAGCTCAACAGTGACTGCCTCACTTTTTCGCGGCTCCGTGTCCACTCCAGGAAGTGAATTTCCCATTAATTTCTCCATTGACGAATCAAAATGCTTTATGGTGCATGATTAATCCGGTAGCTGGTTGGCTTGGTTCCAGTCTTAAAACTCTATATAAGGTATTTTCTGAAACGTCAGTTGAGATACATTATGAGTGGGAAATCCACTTCCTGGAACGGGAGCCGCGAAAAAGTGAGCGGTCACTGTTGAGCCCTATAGAGCGATCCATCAAGCACATTGCTCACCGTGTGTTCAAGCAGCGAGGTGCGGTACTTCCCCAGCTGTGAAATATTAACAACCGCAAATCCTACAAACAATCTGACCGGTTGATTACCTTGAGTTACTGACCAGGCCATACATCTGTCACGCGTTCTACAACTGCCCCCCATTCCCACAAAGGACAGCATTATGAAACTGACAAAACCAAGGTACCAGATGTCCTAAGAACTTTCATTGTCTTCATTTGGTCAGATGTAAAGTAAGCGTAAAGATTGTGTGCATGTGGGATGTTATTGAGATGCTCTATCTAGGTAATACTCCCCTACTTCCACCTATAGAGCTGAGACATCTTGGGGTATACAGAAATACGGTACCTTGGTGAGTTCCTGGGCATTTGCGAGGTTATCAACCGCGATAGCCAAGAACACGTTGAGGAGAGTGTCTGGTTGTTTTGCGGTCTCAGGAAAAGATCAAAGAATCGATCAATACAGAATCAATATTTACACTCGTGGCAGTTCTCGTTGCCATTCTGAAATCAATGATAAATCATTTTCAATATGGTATACGGCGTGGAGTCGCGCTGCCCCGACAGCCACAACGGTGAATTGATTCTGAGCAATAGGGCAGGATACAGTTTCCAAACAGAGTGAGAATGATGAAGTAAATGGACGAGAACATGCCGCTGTGAACGCCCCCCTGCGATTCAATCCCATGGTACATCACTGCGTTCCAGTCCTCCCCTGTTAGGATCTGGAGGGGAAGAAGAGAGGGGCGTTTGTGAGTCGAGATCAGTAGAAGCTTTCTCTTAAAACAGAAGGAAACAAAAGCGTTGTTGAAATTTACCTGGAAAACGGTGAGAATCGCTGCTGGAAACGTATCAAAGTTTGTTGTTGGTGTTTCGTCCTCGAAATTAAACCTGCGGGGAGAAAACAAAGCAGATTCTTTGAAGGTAATGAGCTTCCCGAGCCGCAACTGCCACATTTGCTCCTCCAGCTATTGTAAAACGGAGAACTGTCTCTTCCTGTCCATCAGACTAGTGCAGACAGCACCATATTATCCCAGAGCAATATATGCCCAGTGCATTTTGCATTTCAGTGCTGTCTGTGTGACCTTATAGCTGATCTCAGTGTTTATTTTCCTCAAATGGATGAGTTGTGCTAATGCTGATATTTTGTATCCCTCTCTCTGTCTCCTGGGACCTAATTATATATGTCTCCACCACAATGTGAGGGACGCAGATAGAGGGAATTCCAATGGCAACTGAATTTGTCCCTTGCCTTCTATACAGTATTGGTTTCTTTTCTTTAGTTGAAGACAGGGGAATGAACACATATTTTCAGTAGCCTGTGAAATCAGTTTTAATTTTTGCCAAATGCTGTTTGGGTTCTTTCCCAGTTTTGGATTTCCCACTTTTAGTTTCTAAGCAGTGTTGTAGTCAAGTCACTATATCTCGAGTCCAAGTCAAGTCTCGAGTCCGCAGTGTCAGAGTCCAAGTCACCAAAGAAGAGTCTGAGTCGAGTCTGAGTCAAGTCTCCATTACATTAGCTGAGTCCGAGTCCGAGTTAGTCTACTGAACATGAGTGTGAACGTGAATCCACATGTAGGTGGAACACGAGTGCCTGCCCTTGCATAAAAATTGAATAATGTCACAATAAAAAATAAAAAAAGTCTTTATCAAAATACTGTAAGTCAGAGTCCTCGTCTCAACTTCCCAGCCCGAATGCATGATTACTTGAGTCCAAGTCCAATGAAAAAGAGGAAACCGCACACTCTGGCTCAGATGCAAAGATTTAATAGACAGACAACATTTCAAGGCCAAAAAGGCTGTCTATTAAATCTTTGCATCTGAGCCAGAGTGTGCGGTTTCCTCTTTTTCAATGGATTTTTGCCCGTGACCAGCACCTCACTGATACTTTACGCTGTGCGTTTTCTTCACTTTGATAAATGAGTCCCAAGTCCAAGTCATCAGTGCTCAAATCAAAGTCAAGCCACAAGTACTGAAAATGTGTCCAGGACTCAGACGAGTCGGGCTCGGACTTGACTACAACACTGTTTCTAAGCGCTTTTAAACACAATAATTGCGTTTTCTTGTCTCAGTCAATATACCAATTAATTTAGCAACACTTTTATCCTTCACTGTTTGTTATATTTATATTATATATTATATTTTGTGCAAAAATTAGGGGTGTCACGATACACTCAGTTCACGATACGATACGATACACGATATTGGGTTCACGATAACGATACGATATTTTAACAATATTTTTTTGCGATTGATTTGTAAGTTGAGGGGGCATCCTCCATGCTAAT
>NC_139631.1:9367373-9379873 GCF_964638095.1 Poromitra crassiceps | reverse complement strand
TTAGTCGACTAGTAAAATTCACTAGTCGTGAATGCCCTAGCCGCTACACAGGCACACTGAAGTCTTAAAGAAATACGCAGATATGGGAGATTGTCTCATTGGTCATCACTTCCCCCCCTCCAGATGGATGGATGGATTATAACCTGGGTTAGGACCGAGCTTTAAATGGTACACGGCAATCCGCTCTACTTGTTGAGCCACCGGAGCACCCTGTCTCGTCTGTCAACTTACCTGAGAACATAGATACCAACATGAAAACTGCCAGACTCAGCAGCTATTACAAGTTCTAATTTGCTCACTTTAGAGACACTATCGTATCGTATCATATGGTATCGTATCATATGGTATCGTATCGTATACTGCGTCCTGCTATCATTGACTATAGTCGATTTCATTCGTTAATTTCATTCAACCTTTATTTAATTCTGGGAAGACATACTGTGGTTTGGAAACAGTGTTTTTGTAAAGTTATTATGTTTATGATTACCATTAAATTGACTGGCACAAGGCGCAGCATACAGGGGCTGCACATTTTTGTCAATGCAAATAATGGTGGCACAGAGTTAGAAAAAGAAAATGGCTGGGAAGAACTGCAGGGTTGCAGGAGGGATTGGCTGAATGCTATATAATGAACTTATAAATTCTGAACAGAAGGTTTCTCTCTC
This sequence comes from Poromitra crassiceps, assembly GCF_964638095.1. NCBI lineage: Eukaryota > Metazoa > Chordata > Actinopteri > Beryciformes > Melamphaidae > Poromitra > Poromitra crassiceps. Next base: position 9,379,208 of record NC_139631.1, on the reverse strand, counting down.
ATACTCTGATGAGCTCTGTCTGTGTCAGAGCCAAAGTGAAGCCCTTGGCACCACGAGAGCACAGTGCAGTACCCGCCCCCACCATATTAAACCCTCTTAAATTAAGCCCAAATGTCAAAAGGGGCTGGACGAAAAAAGAAAGGAGAAAAATTGTTCTATTAGTATTTCATTACTGGTGCAGGAAGACGAGTAGGCTAATCATTTCCTAGTCTATTTTAATCCAGACATCTGACGAGCCACAGTCACTCTCTCTCTCTCTCTCTCTCTCTCTCTCTTTGTTCATCTCTACCTCTCTTTCCCACTCTATAAACGTACCAATGTTACCTACAGTATGGGGATTTAAATCCTGTCTCTGGTGAGTTGATGATACAGTAGTGAGTTCATAGTGCACTTATAGTTCTGTATTATCTGTAATGTCAAGGTAATATTCCTATAATTGCCCTATTGACTTAAAATGTGCCTGTGCTATCCAATAGTTAAGTTTATAGGGACCTTGTCATAGTTTATTGCTTTAGCCTTTTTTGGGGTGGGGGGGGGGGGGGGGGGCTGGGGATTGATGGTTTTGCTGGTTAGTACCCCTCTAAACTTTCTCATTGGATTGCTGGATCTTTTTATATTTGGGTTTCTATCTACCTACCTCTCTCTGATCCCTCCATCTTTATCTATCTAGAATCTCTTTTCACAATCTTTTAATGAAAATTCTTTGGTCAGATTCCTTTCCCGGGCCGAACATCATGTCTCATCTTGATCAGTGTGCAGCGGCGGCGCTCATCTTATTAGGCTCTAATAATAACCAGTGATTAGGCTGGACCAGAGACGGGCGGCACTGGCAGACTTGAGTGCATTCTAAAATCTCAATTTGTTGCCCCTCTCCTTGGATAAATGTAATGTCAAATGTAAAGTCCATTGCAAGTCCAGAAGCAGTTGTTTGTGTGCTGCCGTTATTATAGTATAATGCAGGAGCTTGTACGTTGGTACAGTATGGTAACTGGTGAGTTGTAGTAACATGGTAGATATTGTATGTGGGGTACAGTATGGTAACTGGTGAGTTGTAGTAACATGGTAGATATTGTATGTGGGGTACAGTATGGTAACTGGTGAGTTGTAGTAACATGGTAGATATTGTATCTGGGGTACAGTATGGTAACTGGTGAGTTGTAGTAACATGGTAGATATTGTATCTGGGGTACAGTATGGTAACTGGTGAGTTGTAGGAACATGGTAGATATTGTATCTGGGGTACAGTATGGTAACTGGTGAGTTGTAGTAACATGGTAGATATTGTATCTGGGGTACAGTATGGTAACTGGTGAGTTGTAGTAACATGGTAGATATTGTATCTGGGGTACAGTATGGTAACTGGTGAGTTGTAGTAACATGGTAGATATTGTATCTGGGGTACAGAATGGTAACTGGTGAGTTGTAGTAACATGGTAGATATTGTATCTGGGGTACAGAATGGTAACTGGTGAGTTGTAGTAACATGGTAGATATTGTATCTGGGGTACAGTATGGTAACTGGTGAGTTGTAGTAACATGGTAGATATTGTATCTAGGGTACAGTATGGTAACTGGTGAGTTGTAGTAACATGGTAGATATTGTATCTGGGGTACAGTATGGTAACTGGTGAGTTGTAGTAACATGGTAGATATTGTATCTGGGGTACAGTATGGTAACTGGTGAGTTGTAGTAACATGGTAGATATTGTATCTGGGGTAGAGTATGGTAACTGGTGAGTTGTAGTAACATGGTAGATATTGTATCTGGGGTAGAGTATGGTAACTGGTGAGTTGTAGTAACATGGTAGATATTGTATCTGGGGTAGAGTATGGTAACTGGTGAGTTGTAGTAACATGGTAGATATTGTATCTGGGGTACAGTATGGTAACTGGTGAGTTGTAGTAACATGGTAGATATTGTATCTGGGGTACAGTATGGTAACTGGTGAGTTGTAGTAACATGGTAGATATTGTATCTGGGGTACAGTATGGTAACTGGTGAGTTGTAGTAACATGGTAGATATTGTATCTGGGGTACAGTATGGTAACTGGTGAGTTGTAGTAACATGGTAGATATTGTATCTGGGGTACAGTATGGTAACTGGTGAGTTGTAGTAACATGGTAGATATTGTATCTGGGGTACAGTATGGTAACTGGTGAGTTGTAGTAACATGGTAGATATTGTATCTGGGGTACAGAATGGTAACTGGTGAGTTGTAGTAACATGGTAGATATTGTATCTGGGGTACAGTATGGTAACTGGTGAGTTGTAGTAACATGGTAGATATTGTATCTGGGGTAGAGTATGGTAACTGGTGAGTTGTAGTAACATGGTAGATATTGTATCTGGGGTAGAGTATGGTAACTGGTGAGTTGTAGTAACATGGTAGATATTGTATCTGGGGTAGAGTATGGTAACTGGTGAGTTGTAGTAACATGGTAGATATTGTATCTGGGGTACAGTATGGTAACTGGTGAGTTGTAGTAACATGGTAGATATTGTATCTGGGGTACAGTATGGTAACTGGTGAGTTTTAGTAACATGGTAGATATTGTATCTGGGGTACAGTATGGTAACTGGTGAGTTGTAGTAACATGGTAGATATTGTATCTGGGGTACAGTATGGTAACTGGTGAGTTGTAGTAACATGGTAGATATTGTATGTGGGATATCGTCCTCACCAACTGATGAGATGTCAGTGAAATGGTCATCGCCTTCCTCTGCGTTGATCAGGTCATTCTTACTCTTCTTGGCTCTTTTCAGTACTGCAATATGAAGGGGAAAAACATACAAAACATGAAGCAGGATTACAAATCATCAGATTTTTAATTGAGAGTATGATGTATTTGTTAATGTTATTTGGTGGATGATGTTTATCCTTTTTCAATTTTAGGTGCAGTGATGAGAAGGTACTGAATGCTATTACAGCCCCTGAGTTTCACAGGGACCTCGGTGCTTCACTTTACATCTAGTGGATTGTGTCCAACTTTCAAACGTGTAAAAAAAAAAAAAAAAATAGTGGGCACTCGGTAGAGCGCATACCGCTTTTCTACAAAGTTTTGTGGTGTTACGTGAATCCGTTTGGAAATTAGGTGCCTTTTTGTGATTGGTTACCCCCATTATCACGCCCCCTTTTGGACATGGAAAGTTAATCAGGTCTTCCTTTGCCCATGACCAATCTTTCTACAAAGTTTCCTGGTGTTACATAAATCCGTGTGAAAGTTAAGTACCTTTTTGTGATTGGCTAAGGTCATTGCCACACCCACTTTTGGCTAGTGGGCGTGGAAAGTGAATCAGTTTGTCCTTGGCCCATGACCAATCTTCCTACAAAGTTTTGTGGTGTTATGTGAATCAGTTTGGAAGTTAGGCACCTTTTTGTGATTGGACACGCCCATTGGACCTTTGGCTAATGGGCGTAGAAAGTTAATCAGTTCTAAGTTGGCCCTTGACCAACCTTTCTGCCAAGTTTCATGCAAATGTCTTCATAACAGTTTAAGATATCCTGCAGACAAACAGGGGCAAACCATACCAACTCCATGGTGTAGGTAAAAAAACAAAACATATACCATGCCACCATACTGCTCACCTGGCGTAATCCAAGTCTCCACAAGCCCCGAGATGCCATGTTCACTTGAAAATACATCATTTACACCCTGTTTTTAGCTGAAATCTTCACTGTAGCCAGGTGCTACAGCAGGAAGAGGGACAGCTACTGTAGCTTGCTACCAGTGAAAAGTGCAGGTAAAGCATAAATTACATCTTTTCAAGTCAACTTGGCGTCTCAGGTCTTGTAGTAGCGACTTGGATTACACCAGGTGAGCAGTATGGAGGTATTTTCTGTCCACCAACCCTGTTGCTCTTTACAGTATGTTAGAAAGTTGTGGTTCCCATCCACTTCAATAGTTTTTGTCCTTGAAGGCACTTCCGCATTGGCTTCACTTTTAATGAACAGAGCTACCCCTTGCCTCCAATCCAGCGGGGTTGGAGATATAAGATAGAGAGTATATCACACAATAGCTTGTTGGAAAGCAGAAAGAGAGATTTTCGACTGAGGCATGAGTACAGAGAGTTCAGCTACATTCACATCGTGGCGATATGGGGTAGACACTCAACAGCAAACGAGATGCTCACTGTTTTGAATAGAACCACCTCCTGTGCTATCACCAGCCACAGCAGACGCAACCTCGCAACAAACGTTTGCCTTCAAATACAACGGTGAAGCATCATCCATGTGTTTTCCCACCTGCTCTTCATGCCTTGTCTCCTCCTCCAAGATAATAAAATAGTGAATAAGCGAGAGCTTTCCTCACCTATCAACACCCAGAGGAAGAAAAAAGACCTACTGACAAATGTTGGTTTGGCTGAGCTCTTTCAAATTACCTGCTTGGCTTCATATTAATTTAGAGTGTGAAGCATATTTAATGACATGCAAAATGTAATCTATTTTGAAATGGAATGTTGCTATTTAAAGCTGTAGTAGGCAAGTTTGTACATTGGTGCCCCAGTTGCAAGAGGTAACTGTGTTTGAATAATCTGAATTTTAATACCCAGTAATCTTGTAACACAAGGGTTTTCAAAGTCTGAGAATGTGGGCCTCCCCCCCAGACAAATCTTGGAAAAAGGCACCCCCTCACTTAATTCCTGGATGACTAAGGGATCATGATAATATTATTTGACCCCATAGACACTCAACAATTGAGCCAAGGTAGCCTGATGTTGCTGTTTGACATACTTCAGACTACAGCAAATACATAAAAAGGTATGTCTGAAGGTATTTCTTTGTTTCTGACTCTGGGAAAGTGGGAAAAACTGTCAAACTCTTGAAGCAAATCACACACATTTAGGGTATTCTATGCGATCTCATTTTGATAACTAATGTACCGTAATATTTTTTCATTACATTCACTAAGCCTGCCCTGAAACTGTTTGGAGCCCCCCTGGGAGGCCCGCCTCTCACTTTGAAAACCCCTGCTGTAACACCTTACGGGAGGCCACCCTGTGATGCCTTACATGTGATGCTTTCTTGTCTTGCCTCTGAACCTGGGCGGTCGCAAATCCTCCCCTCTCCTGCTCCTGCACCTTTTCCCTCTGCCTGCAACACCACGCTAGCCGGAGCAAACTTGCATTTGTCTATTCGAAATGACAAACATGGATTTATTGGATTTATTCTGGTCTCTCAACGCAAATCAACTAAACTTTAAGGAATGCGAGGTCCGGGGAACCCCCACCCTCTGCCCAGACGGACTTTTCTCCGCGGGGTACGGGAAGACAGCAGCGATTGACCCAAGGCTGTGACGTCATGAAAATTGAGATGGGCGGTCAGTGAATTTGAACTGTGAAAAATGGATTATACCTGGATTATAGCACGGAAATTTTCACTGATCTGCATAAGGAATGAACTAATGTTGGGATCCAGAGACTTGAGACCTGTTCTGTTTGGTCTGTGTGACCTGATAGGAATTCAGGCAACCAAAACATTTTCATCCTAATCTGGACTCGGAGCTGCCAAGGACGCAGCAGAAATTCCTCCCCTGATATTTTCGCTGATATCTGCGCTCATCCACCCTCCACCCTCCCCCCGACACCTGGTGGACTAAGACTCTGGAGGCCGTCTCCATAGAGACGGCTCCCACTATCAGGCTACAGCACACACTCAAGGACAATTCTGGACATTCCGACCACACATCTACACACTCTCAAACACACACGCACACACCCACACACCCCTATCCTCCCCTCCCCATGCCGTCCGGTCCTGCCTATCAGCCCTTGCAAATTCTCCCTAGACGCTCACCCCCCCCCCCTCCCTTCTCTCGACCACAGCGTATTGGAGCCATGCCACATGGATGCTGCTATGAGCCGATAACATAGCCTCCAGTCCAATGAGGACGAGCTTTCCCCCCCCCCCTCCCCACTGCAAACCCCTCCCCAGCAAACCCACTCCCTCCCCATCCTAATTTTTTTTGTTTTCAACGGATGTTAATTCCTTACATGTAACAACAAATGTTTATGTATTGTATAATATTCAAGCGTGCCATTATTCCTATTCAATCTAGTAATAATGTAATAGTCTTAATTTGAGTATAGAAGGTGATTCCCATTCGTGTGTGTTTTTGTCTCTTTGTTGTTTGTTGAGGACCGCAATGGAAACAAGCCAGTGCTTGAAATAGCCAGGCTTTATTGTGTTTTTATCCTCTGTGATTGTCTGTACCCTGTGGGCCCTATTCTCCCACAAGCCTTCGGCGCTAAAACGGGCCTTAAACGCAAAAAAACGTGCCTTGCGCCTGTTTTGGGACGATATCAATATGGCTTTACGCTGCCAAATGCGCTTTAGGCCGAATGGGCGTGGCGCAGTCCCAGAATGGGCCAAAGTGGGCGTGTCGGCCTTAAATACCGGCGTACTGCTATCTTCGCACCTGCCGTAAATTTAGCGCTTTGCGCCTTTGAAAACCAGGCCTATTCAGTGCGCCAGTGCACTTGTGCCTCTCCCCTGTCACCCTTCTCTGTCTCTCTCTGAAACCAGGCCTATTCAGTGCGCCAGTGCTCTTCTGCCTCTGAGTCACCCTTCTCTCTCTCTCTCTGACTCCCTCGCTCAAACAGACACAACACATAGCAGCACCCAGCTTCCCATAGGAAATAGCAGTTGTAAGTTTACTGCCTGTGAATGTCCACTCCCAGCATGCAATTGGGTCCTCCATTTCGTTACTAAATAGCAACCAAATGAGCCGAAATAGATATAAAAGGTAGATCTAAAATAATGTGTAATGGTAAGACAACCTGCAATTGTAGAACATTTCAATATTGGACCAAATAAAACATCGAAATGAAACACCACCCTATGTGAAACATATATGTCCTCTTGAGCCTATATATACCCCTTGTGGGTTTAACGTGATTTAGATAAGTGACAGCGGAACGCGCTTCTGTGATGTGCTATACTGTGATGTCCGCTCCAATAACTTGGCCCTACTTGACATTTAGTTTTACAATAAAAACACATTTATGCAATGACTTTACATAATGTAGGGTATATTTATGTGCATCATTCTACCTGCAGCAGGGGAGAGAAAACGATATCTTTCTGGACAAACTTTCACCAATCTAATAGGCTATATTTTTCTAGCTGATGCGTTTAGTACATTATTTTCACTTTGATCTTGCTATAGTGTAGCGTATTTACATGCTTGCAGTATTGAAACTGCAGTTAGATTGGTTTGAGAAGCATAATAATATGGAATAATAGCCTATAATGCAGACAGACAGACTGGATGAAGGGAGGGGGGGGGGGGGGCAGAGCGTTTGGCTTTCGTCTGGTTTTGCGGGATCACTGGAATTGGAGCTAAAAAGGCAAGCGTGCGATTCGTTTATTGCAGTTATCCAATGAACATGACGGTGCATAATTTTACGCTTAAAAGGCGTGGTTGTAATGGTTGAGGCTGCGTCTAGCGCCAGCACGACGATATCAAGTGCGCTGGTCCACGCCCACTGATTTGAGCTGCGCCAGCCGCTCGGCCTAGAAACAGCGCCGATGCAACGATAGGGACCTGTATCTTTGTTGACATTTCACCAAATAAATCAATCAATCAAAAAAAATACACAGTACTAAAGGATATTGAAGAGACAAGAGAGGAAAAGGGCTAACGTTACATTACGTTGGTGAGTCCAGCTTCTTCTCTGGACGGAGCGCTGCTCACTGCTGTTTAGACCGTTTGGATTTCACAGTCAGTTTTTTTCCGTATGCGTTTCCACATGCGTATGTGTTGTCATCATCTGACAACACAGACGGGTCAAACAGCTCGCAAAAGGCTATTGACTGATGTGAAAAATGCAGAAAATCAAACCTGTTCCGAAAACTTTAATGACGGACGAACATTTCGGAGTCAGTAAACATGAGTGACACAACATGAGGTTGTATTTATTTTAACACGTGTGACAATTTCGGTCCAAAATCACATCTACTCGCATGTATCTATGTAATCTCATTGTGCAAATTAATTGTTTTCCCGTCCTGGTGTGAATGCACAGTTAGGTTTGAATTTGGCAGTTGTTATGGGCGGAGGAGTGAATATACAGTACACCAAAGTTTCATGAAACAGCGTCTTGGCGGAGTGTGCAGCTTTAAGGGGACATTCACACCAAAAGTGTTTTTTTCAGTCAGAACGCTATGAAAATCATGTCGAGAGCGCTTCCATTGTGCACAAAAACATTTTTTTTTTGTACTCCGTTTTGTTTCCCCCTGCAGTCGCGTGCAGTACAGATAGCAGGTCAACGACCACACGGACGGTAGCCAGCTGGTTTTGTCTGTTTGATGTTGTTCACTGTCAACATAAAAGCCAGATTGTTGCCAATTCTGGCAGTAGCGGAGGTCGAGGATTCCTCTGGAGGAGAGAAGGTAGGAGGAGTGGAAAAGACGAGCAGCAGTTTTTCAGCTTAAAAACGCCCATAGCGCTCCTCCAAAAACAAAAGACGCCACCAGCGCTAAACGCCAGGTGCGTTCATTAAAAGAGGAGCACGTCTAGCGCGTCCTTACGCTGGCAGCTCCAAAAATGCTTTTGGTCTGAATGTCCTCTAAATGGTAATTTTTTAGTATCAGTATACATGGAATGGTCAAACCGGTTTATCAAAATCCCGTTGGCACCAAGAAGGGACTTTGTGGTTGAAAGAACATGCCGATCGCTATAGCTTTTCTTTTTCCCAGCCACAAGCTGAATGCAGCATCCCAGCTGAAGCGGCTCTCCGGCTCTTGTTAGCTGAGCGGAGCTTCAGACTAGAGATGAAGAGCCCTCATGCTCCCACGCTGCCTCTGAACTCTGCTGAGCCGCACTCTCTCTGCTCTGTCCTAATCGCATTACGCCGCCACCCTGACACCCATAATCACTGTGGGTGTCACCCCGGGTGAGACTACAGATGAGAGGCAGCATGGCCTTGATAAGAGGAGAATGCACACACACACAGCCATACAGACACACAGACACACAGACACACACACACACACACACACACACACACACACACACACACACACACACACTCTCATATCAGAGGGGGAAGGCAGTGGAACTAAGCCTGTTTCAGCTACATACTGTACACTCACTTATGGCGATGCTTGTGCAAAGATGTTTGTGTGGGTGCGTCTGACAGAATGGGGCAAGCCCAATGCTTGGAGAAACATAAAAAAAAATTCAACATTACCTGTAACATAACAGTATGATATATATCTGTGTCTGTCCTGTGTCGGATTATGCTTCTGGTGTTTGGGGTTCCCGGGAACATCTAAGCTGTAACACTGTGCATCACAGAGCTATCCGTTATTTTATAGCACTCTACAGATGCACATCAGTTCTGGCCATCAGTGGGGATATGGGATGGGAATCCCCAAACATCAGCCACAAAGGTCAAATGCTCCGACTATGGAATAGATTTGTGAGGATGTCAGCATCAGAGACTCACAAAAAATATATTTAATTGGGACATCGCCCATAGACATCCCTGGGCAAATGAATTGAAATCCTTATTCTACTTGAACGAAGTAGAAGTAGAGTACTTGAATTTATTTTTCATAACAGGTTAGTTTGTGATATCCGGGAGACTACGAGTAATATGTTTCATTTGTATAAAGATAAATGGTCTGTTGATTTATGGTATAAACCAAAGCTAAGAACCTATCGTCTCATAAAAGACAGTTACTGTGCAGAGCCTTACAGTATGTGAAGTTTTATTTGGATAGACGAAAAAGGTCCATGTGTGCTCAGTTATGCTCTGGAACTCTTCCCTTGGCACTGGAGACGGAGGTTTAATGCTACCCCTGAAGAAGATAGACTTTGTTTGCTTTGTAAATTGTGTGAAACTGAGAACGAGATTAATTTGATGTTCTATTGTACAGCGTATGTTGATGCAAGGAAGATACTCTTCAGCATGTCTTCTATTTATGTTGCTTTTTGTTGTTGTTGGATGATTATGAAAAACTTGAGTTGTGTGGCCTTGGAGCAAAGGCAGAACGTTTTGTTTAGAAAGTGATGTTTCAGGAGTATGTTACAGTATATATTGTTATTTAGCTGTACCATTGTACTGTAGTGCTGGCTTGTTGTACTGTATATTTTGTATTTTGTGTCTTGTAAGCCCATGTGGGCTAGGCACTGTCAAGTGCATGACAAATGAATAAATCGAATCAAATCAAATATATCGCATGGCGCGTCATGGTGCGGCTTAGATATCTGTAGCTAATGGCTAGCAGCTAGCGATCTGCCAAAGATGTTCTATGCAGAGTAAACATTCCACATTATGGGTCAAGAAATGTGGTCAACAGATGCCTCACTCATTAGGCTCAGTGGACTAAAGTGACAAGGGATAAATGTACTAGGCCTAACGAGACTAGGGCTAAAGTTAGTAGAGCTAAAGGGGCTTGAGCTAATTTCACAGGATGCCAGGTTCATTTCTACCTCTCACCAGAGTTAACGTTATTGTGTTTCCTCTTGTACCACGCTCCATCCAGAGATTTCTCCTCTGCGTTCTTGTCTTCCTCAGCCAGCATCACCTCCTCTGCAACACAAACACAGTCATGTCATTGCAGTTTCTCTCCTTCTAAATAATTTATTTAGTCAAAAACTAAATCCCACCCACCCCCCATTCATTTTGTTTAGAATTACTTGTCATCCCCCTCAGTTGACACAGTCACACACAAAATTAGATTGATGGTTCTCAGACTGGTGTCCTGGTACCGACCACTGGTACCGACGGGTAGCCTTAAGGGGGTTGCACGTAAAATGAGGAATATAATTTCACTATATTATAATATAATTCACTAGACTAGATAATTATCCTAATGAGAGATCATCACTGTTATCTCCCCACAAACAGTGTAGAGAATACTAAACAAATCTTATCCAGCAGAAGTATACTGTTACTTTGTAAAAAAAAAAAAAAGTAAAACTAAAACTAAAACTAAAATTACTGTTGTACTCATGAGTAAAAGACAGTCTAATGTGATATTGCACATGTTGTTACAGTATAGTCAGATGATATCAGATTATAGAATCTAGTAGATTATATTGAAAATTCAAAATAAATGTAATGTCATTCAATCTGTGATACACTGTACACACAAAAAACTGAAAATGTTTATCACCGTAATTCAATAACATTACTATGTTTTCTACCAGCTATCCAACGAGCTACCTGTAGTAAGGCTAGCCAACTAGCTAGTGAACAACTAAGCTAATGTAAACCAATAATACTGATGGATGGTTAATGTTAACTAGGCTATTCTCACAAATAAATTGGAGCATTTAATGTTACAGTAATTAACGTCCCCTCCTCATGCTTGTGCAGGTTTGATGCTACTGTACTTACTGTGTGTGTGTGTGTGTGTGTGTTTCAAAAGTAGACCACTATACATTTTTTACTCAGTGATTTATTAAATCATTTTTCTCGTTTCCCGGTACACCTGTTATTTATGGAATATTTAACGTTGAAGTATTTTGTTAAATGACTAAATCGGTTTTATTTAACAAAGAGCTTTATTGTCATATTAAAAAAAAATTATGAATATTTTTGGGGCATTTTGCCTTTATTTGATAGGACAGTAGGCAGACAGGAAAGGTAGGGAGAGAGAGAGGGGATGACATGCGCCAAAGGACCACGGACTCGGCGTGAGAAGGACTGAGCCTTTGCGGTACATGCTCTACCAGGTGAGCAACCAAAACTTTATTTTCTAACCCATAAACAACATCTCAATAAAAATATGAATTCCATGTCTAAAGTGTAGCTGTAGTCATCCTTGAAGGTCAATGTATCATAAGCCACCAGGGTCTGACTGACAGGAGAGTGTGTGCGT
>NC_139631.1:9327373-9362373 GCF_964638095.1 Poromitra crassiceps | reverse complement strand
AATAAACCATACATTCACAAGCAACACAGAAAAATGCAGTATAGATTGGAAATGTTACAGTACATTGTAGTACCACCAAGTACTGGTACTGCATGGTGTCCACTAAGATACCATCACCTCGGAATGAGATGTTTGGAGCGGGGGAGTCTGGTGCAGCGCACAGGTCGTAGACCTGGTGAGACGTGGGAGGAACCCGGCCGGGTGGCAACCCACAGAGCTCGGTCCCTCTACGTACCAGAGCTCTCTCCCTCCCCCGGTCCCGGCAGAGTAGTTCCGGAGCAGCGGATTGAGTGGCTCTGACCGCATGACCACCTTTGACCCTCCCTATAGGGCTGACCGTGGGTAGCTACTGGGACGTAAGTTGGGGCTTGGCCAGCCCCGGCTGGGTCACCTGGGCGAGGGTGTATGATGTTGCGAGACCCGAAACATCCTATGACCCCAGGGTACATCACTGAGGATACGTCCCAGTTATGCATCCATGCGATGTTTTTTCTTTCTTTATTAGTTAGCCTGGCCTAGCCAGTGACTCATAGGAATAGACTATGTGACAACCAGGAAAGACTGGTGACTACTGGAGAGTCAGTTGACAGCCGGAACAGGGACGGCACCCGGGTAGCAGTATGGGTTAGCTCCCCAGCCTGCGTCTTCCGTGAGGAAGAAGCCCAAAAACCCACGAGAGGCCTTTTAGGAGGGCCATTCAAGCCGCAAGTGGAGACTGCAGTACCACCAAGTACTGGTACTGCATGGTGTCCACTAAGATACCATCACCTCGGAATGAGATGTTTGGAGCGGGGGAGTCTGGTGCAGCGCACAGGTCGTAGACCTGGTGAGACGAGGGAGGAACCCGGCCGGGTGGCAACCCACAGAGCTCGGTCCCTCTACGTACCAGAGCTCTCTCCCTCCCCCGGTCCCGGCAGAGTAGTTCCGGAGCAGCGGATTGAGTGGCCCTGACCGCATGACCACCTTCGACCCTCCCTATAGGGCTGACCGTGGGTAGCTACTGGGACGTAAGTTGGGGCTTGGCCAGCCCCGGCTGGGTCACCTGGGCGAGGGTGTATGATGTTGCGAGACCCGAAACATCCTATGACCCCAGGGTACATCACTGAGGATACGTCCCAGTTATGCATCCATGCGATGTTTTTTCTTTCTTTATTAGCCACAGACATGAAATGTCCCAGTATTAGCTAGATGCGAGGGGAGTTCACAGTCACACCTCTGTGGGCAAGGAAAAACTTCTAAGACTGAGATGTATGAATGAAAATGTCAATTTCTATTCTACATTTCACCAGTAAAGTGCCATTGTTGAGTTACACCACCATCGTTTATTTACCGCTACATCCCTGCTCACACCCACTGTATGTATTATGGTGCTAGTGCGGATGCACCAATATGAGCATTTTGGCCAATACCGATAACCGATATTAACATTGCTATTATGGCCGATAACAGTGATCTGTAGCCTATACAAACAAGTTTCTATGATAATAAAATGTTGTACATTGTACACTGAAAAACACATAAACACTGAATTTGAAAAAGTAATGTCTTTCTTTATTTCCTAAACATTTGGACAAGCCCATAAATCATAGATTTACCACATTGTTTCCTCTCAATATGAAAAGGTTGGCCGATATCGATAACCAATATTAATATTGCTGTTATATTGCTCATTGGACTGATACCGATATAAATGTTAATCAGCCGATGCCGATATGATTGCCGATATATCGTGCATCCCTGTACAGACAATTCACGTGCAACTTTGTGCACTTTTTTACTGTTTGGAAAGTTTGCATTTAAACATTGAGCTCCGTTTGCATGTACTGTTCATTGGCTTTTTGGGACCTGCAGGACCCAGTTTTTGCCCTAGAGAGAGTTGAAGGATCAGTTTGGCGATTTTGGACGTTTATTTTGACAAACCACATTTGGGCTCATGAGGTGCTGTCGGACCAAACAGTTCTGGGGATTCCCTGAGAGGAACTGCCAACTGGGGAGCTCCCACAGGAACAGCATACTTTTCAAGGGCGTTTTTCTGTCTGCATTCACACTGCCAAAAGGAACGTTGAAGTGACGTAAGCCATAGCTTCACAGCAAAGGGGATTCATACTACTTTGGTTAACAATTAGCTAGCTAACATTAGCTTGCAAAAGAAAATAGCAAGTTAACCTTAGTGATGATACTAAGAAGTATGACTAATCAACGTACAATTACGTCTGGACCAATCGCACTCAACATTCCTCTTGTGCTGGGAGAGTACCAACACTGAAGTAGGAGCTTAAAAAAAGTCCCTCAATTCTAAGAACTACGATCGTTCGCAGTTCCTGCCGTATAGACGCAATAAAAAGGGGAGAGTTCCAGTTCCACTAACTGTTTAACGACTGTATGAAAAAGTTCCTTCAGTCGGAAAACGCCTATTGGGCTATATCTTCCGACAGGCGCTATCCCCTAATAGTGCTTGCGCACCAGTTTGTGCGTGCCTTAAGGCATGGGAAGATAGCAGTCCGCCTTGCGCGGTCCGCCAGGTGTTCTGCCGAGTTTTGCTCCCCCGCCCAGCAGCAAAAAAAGCATCCCCACCTCACGGGAGCTTACTTGTAATCATTTATACAGAAATGTAACTGTTTAAAAGTGATGATATTGTCTGGTAGACGTGACCTCCCTGATTTCTAAGTTAAAACAGCCCCGAAATATGTTGGCGATGCTATTCTCGGCCGGGATGCGAAAAGGTTCACGGCACGTGCCGCAAGGGCAAATTAGAGCCGTGCGAAAATCATCTGCGCCCCAAAATGCCTGCGCAAATGGGATTTGGGCGGTCTTAACTACCAGAATTATTCACAGGCGTGGCCAGGCAAGGCTGGGCATTACGTCAATCAAAACCAATCAGGTTCCCATCTCGGAATGGCTGTTCCAGTTTGTGCTATTTTGATTTCAACATTCACAAGCAACAAGGGTGTGTAGTTAGAAAAGCACGTTCCTATCAATTCTATATTATGTACTGTATTATTGTCCAATAATATCGCTGTCAAGTGTATAATTATACTGTACATGCACATGAGCCTGGCATTTTTACTCAGGATACTCATGTAAACATCATACTGTAGGCTGCTTACTTGAAGCCAGATCACCTTTTATCCTGACTACTGTATGAGAAAGTGAAGATATCCCACATGCACCAGTATTAAGCAGGACAGTGAGGCATGCATTCAGTCTGGTTACGCTCAGTTTCCATGGTAACATTTAGAATATTCAGTTTCCTCATGCATGCAGGGAGCGAGATTTGAGGGTGCATAGATACAGCTTATCCCGACACCTTGCAAAGGATATATGAGTTCTTACCCAGAAAAGCAAGCGAGCAAGTAAACAGATTATTGCGAAGCACATTTAATATTTCAAAGGCCGCTGTCACATGACCAGAGCACGCCTTGGAAAAGTGAAAAGACTCTTTACCTTTCTTTACTCTGTACTCACCCAGACAGGACGCCCAGCACCAGGTTGAGCATGAAGAAGGAACCGATGATGATGAGGGGGATGAAGTACAGCCAGTTCCACGTGTTCCCTGAGGCATCGTTGGCCTAAACGTACACACAGAATCACACACAGAGTGTTACTGCTGAATTACATTGGGAATTAAATCACATCCACAAACCTGGGATGGGGTCAGATCACCTTAAATTCACCCAATCCATTTTCCTAGATCAAAATTGAGTTATTGATGGTTACTTTATGCGTGTGTGGTGTTATTTTTTGTATTTTGTATTTTTCAAAAAACCTTTTGCTACTGTACAAACATAACCGTTTCCCCCCACATTGTAGTGTCAAATCTTTGATGCTCAGTATCTTAGAACTGGACCCACATTGAACCTTATGATTCAAAACTCACAAACGGACACTGCTGATATGATATGATGCATTAATAGAGTCTGTAAGAAGCTTGTTACACATTGGTGTGTACAGTAACTTTACAGTACAGTAACTTTAACTTTGAAAAAATCATGTCAAAATCAGTGAAGTCCTGAATTTGACTCAATTGTGAATGAATTGAGACTGTCCAGGTGAGACAACGAAACCTCGAGGGGGTGTACGACATCTCATTCCGAAAACAAATAAATGAAAAACTCATTGAGGAGGAGAAATCCAAGAAAAAAAAGCTGAGTTCAGTTGAAGACCAGTGATGCCATTCAGGCACAAATGCACTGGTCCACAACTTAAAGGTAATGCAAATCAACTCTCAATAACTGTCAAACTAAATTAATGCCTGTAAAACTCTTTACAGTTTTCGGACATACTACTGATTTTGTAATGATACAAAGCGGTTGAAAATCGGTGGAGTGTTCCTTCAAGGTGTGAAGATAAAAATGTCCACACCTCTGAGGATGCGTAATCATAGAAGTGTTAACGGGAGCTTTTTGATTTTCCATTCAGTTGTGAGATGGAGCGCAGGGCTTAAGAGAGAAACGCCACGCTTTACTGCTGTAATGGATACTGGCCTCACTCTGCTCGCTCCCTCCTTCAAAATCAATGGCTCCCTTTGGAAATACCAGACAATAAAATGGGTACGGGCTTCGGTGAGGGGAGGTGTGTGTGTGTGTGTGTGTGTGTGTGTGTGTGTGTGTGTGTGTGTGTGTGTGTGTGTGTGTGAGAGTGTGTGTGTGTGTGTGTGTGTGTATGTGTGTGTGTGTGTGTGTGTGTGTGTGTGTGTGTGTGTGTGTGTGTGTGTGTGTGTGTCGTGTCATGGGAGCAGTGTTGGCAGAAGCAGCAGCTCAAGTGACAGTCTGTGGCCTCTGTTCTCTATTGGATTTGTATAGTCAAGAGTGCCATCCAACCTCCCGCAGGGCTTCATGTGTTCATGTTTATGTTGGGGATTCACACTTGCATTATTGCTTTGTGGGAATATTGCCTGAAATTAGGCTCAACACGCACAAAAAGACACGCTTCAGATGTTTCGGGACTTGTGAGAAACGGCATCAAGCATGGTCTGATCTAGCAGTAGAGTGCAGTGGACTACAAAAACAGGTCACTCCTAATTAAATCAAGTGTAAAACTCCTGCCATACTCCCACTTAGGAAGCACAGAGGCATTAGTGCAGAGCGACTGCAGACACGCCTGAACCAAATAGCATGTTGCCAGAGCTACTACTGTCAGATGTTTGGCCCCCATTCTCCTATGAAATATCATACTGAAATAATAGAAACAGGCACAATGCACATTCACTAGTTCTATGGTAAAGAAAGAAAGAAAGAAAGAAAGAAAGAAAGAAAGAAAGAAAGAAAGAAAGAAAGAACAATTCCAACAAATCTTATGTAAACAACATCAACAGTTTTGAAAAGTAACATGACTGTATTGTCCCAAAACAGAATACTAAACATAATCTGAATTGTCTGTCCGATCGCAGCAGGCAGCGTTGTGTGAATTCCAAATCTCAAAGACTCCCAGACAGACTCAGCCTCGAAAGGCGTCATCATCCATCTGTGCTCCCCAAAGGGCTATTTTTAAACTTTGAACCGGTCTTTAATCAATAGTGCAATCAGACCAGTGGAGCTCAGCACAGGGTGACAGACAGAGATGGCCCAATCAGTGACCTAAGTCTGCAGGGTGACAGACAGAGCTGGCCCAATCAGTGACCTAAGTCTGCAGGGTGACAGACAGAGCTGGCCCAATCAGTGACCTAAGTCTGCAGGGTGACAGACAGAGATGGCCCAATCAGTGACCTAAGTCTGCAGGGTGACAGACAGAGCTGGCCCAATCAGTGACCTAAGTCTACAGGGTGACAGACAGAGATGGCCCAATCAGTGACCTAAGTCTGCAGGGTGACAGACAGAGATGGCCCAATCAGTGACCTAAGTCTGCAGGGTGACAGACAGAGCTGGCCCAATCAGTGACCTAAGTCTGCAGGGTGACAGACAGAGCTGGCCCAATCAGTGACCTAAGTCTACAGGGTGACAGACAGAGATGGCCCAATCAGTGACCTAAGTCTGCAGGGTGACAGACAGAGCTGGCCCAATCAGTGACCTAAGTCTGCAGGGTGACAGACAGAGATGGCCCAATCAGTGACCTAAGTCTGCAGGGTGACAGACAGAGCTGGCCCAATCAGTGACCTAAGTCTGCAGGGTGACAGACAGAGATGGCCCAATCAGTGACCTAAGTCTGCAGGGTGACAGACAGAGCTGGCCCAATCAGTGACCTAAGACTGCAAAAACTAGAGTACACCCACCAGGGAAGAGCAATGGGTTGTATCCTATTGACAAATGAATGTAATAATATGAACTGTGTTATATGTCGACACACCCAACAGCTCTTAAACCCAAGCACAGGTGCCGACAGATACAATAGGTGTTCATCCATCCAGAATAGCACAAGGGAGAGGCACGTAAGATACTGTGTACCGTGGTAAAAACTTCAAGTTGAATAAAAACGATGCCAAAGACAAAGCTGGAGAGGTTGAAACTCAAAGGCTTCCTCTGATAGGCGATGTTGTGCATGGCAGGAAATCGCTTGCTCACAAAGCTCGCTGAAACATATTTCCCTCCAAGATAAAATGTTGTATTCTCACGATTTGCAAATGGAAGTGGTCGGAACTGGGAAGTGGATAATTGTTTTCTATATATTGATAAGGAAGAGATGGGTAAGTGCAGGTGGAGGATGCGGGTGGAGGATGCGGGTGAAGGAGCGACGCTGAACTCGGTGTCAGTGAGTCCCTTAAAGAAGGCACTGTGTTAGAACGCATTTGTCATAATGTGAGTATGGGTGCATTAGGTGGTGTCAGGATGAGGCTGCCTCAGTCCTTGGCTGACACCGGAGAGAGCGCACAAGGCAATAGAAAAGCCATTAGTAGCCCCGTTCTGCCCCGAAAACGCTTAGCCCCGAGGACAGCCATCAATTCACCACCAGCAGCGCACCTATATAGCCTAACAGATATCAACTCTTATACTAACAGGATGACTGTCGCAGTATTGTGTTTTTAGACCAATATGGGGTTGTGAATGGCAGTACTAATGTTTTGGGTTTGAGGATGAAGATAGCTGATCTCTGATGGAAAGAAATATTCAATATATTTACATTACAAAACAAGTACATATTATTACAAGAATCTTGCAGGAGAATTGTATTCTTGTCGGGGTGGAAAAGCCACCCCGACAAGACAGCAATTAAACCATGGGACACTAAAACTCTCCATACTTGTGTGGAATTTGATCAAATAATTTAGTTAAAATGGATAGAATTCATTCTAGAGAAGACCTTCACGTAGACAACCAGTATAATATGGATTAATGATTTAGAGATCATTAAGATTCGTAACATTATTATTAAACAAACTACTGCATCATATCAATCATATCAGAAGTGGATGACCCTGGCTGGCTGATAAAAGGCCAATATCAACCCGTTATATTGACCAAAATACATAATCAGAAATAACACTATAGCTAACCTGTTAATTGTTATTGTTCCATAGTGAATGGAACCACTGTGACTCACTGTGTGAGTTGAGCTGAATAGACTAGAAAGAGGGGAGAGAGAGAGGGGGGGGGGGGAGAGAGAAAGAGAGAGAAGCAGAAGCAGTGTAGCTCTCCCCGGATGACAAGTGGTGCTGAATGGCTGCCTCTGTATCTGATTCCTGCTGTCCCGTAGCAGGCCTGTAAACATTGTGTTCCCCAGAGCCAGGACTACTATGCCTGATAGCATCTGAAACACTACCTGCTGTTTACAGGTGAGTAGATACTGTGTCACCAAGGGAAACTCACCCACACCCTAACTGGCGCTGACAAGCGCTGGGAAAGGGTAGCGATGGCACACACACACACACACACACAAAAAAGCCAAAATGCCAAATTCAGGAACTCGTCTTTGCTTGAAGCACTGTATAATTTATTTGTATCACAAAATGTGGCTATAATATACGTGTGCAGCTACAGTCACAGTTTATACTGCTCACCCAGCACACCATGTCCGCTGTGACGGGAGCTGCACTCCCTCACTCTCGCTCGCCCAGTCACTCACTCCACTAGCTTAGCGTTAGCCAATTAGCCTGCACACTGCAGCTAAAACACAACTGCTAACAAAACTTTCTTTAACTTGCAAGCTACAGTAAGCAGCTTTCCAACCATTATGTTTCAAACAGAGCCATGGTCGCCACACTGTTGTTTTTCAAAAATTGTGAATCACCACAAGCACAGATATTATTAAGCTGATTGGTCCAGTAGCATGTGAGATTAGTTGTGGACAGACGTTACGTTACGTTACGTTACGTTACGTTACGTCATTTGGCAGACGCTTTTATCCAAAGCGACTTACAATAACACACTTTTTGTCAGCAATAGAGCAATCAACTATGGAGCACAGTCTGTGACAACTACAAATCCTGAAGGAACAGTGGTACGAGTTTTAGTTTAGGATTTTTTTTTTTTTTTTTTTATTAGAAAGAGAGAGAAAGAAGTTAGATCAAGAAGGGCCCAGGTGGAGCCTGAAAAGGTGAGTCTTTAGTCTTTTCCGAAAGATCGGCAGTGATTCAGCAGTCCTGACCGAAGGTGGCAGCTCGTTCCACCATTGGGGTGCCAGGGAGGAGAAGAGTCGAGATCGGGATGAGCGACTTTTGAGCGCCCGTAGCGAAGGAGGAGCGAGGCGCCCTGCACTGGTGGAGGAGCGAAGGGAGCGGTGAGAGGTTTGGAACCTGACCATAGATTGCAGGTACAGGGGAGCTGACTGGTGTACTGCCCTGTAGGCCAGTACCAGTGTCTTGAATTTGATGCGAACTGAGATGGGAAGCCAGTGGAGGTCCCGGAAGAGGGGAGTGACATGAGAGAATTTGGGTTGGTTGAATATCAGACGGGCTGCAGCGTTCTGAATGAGCTGAAGCGGTCGGATGTCGGTGGCAGGTAGGCCAGCCAGGAGCACGTTGCAGTAGTCCAGGCGAGGGATGATAAGTGACTGGACCAGGAGTTGAGTCGCTTCTCTTGTGAGGAAGGGACGGATTTTGCGGATGTTGTAGAGGGAGAACCTACAGGAGCGTGCTGTCGCAGCTATGTTGGCTGAGCAAGACAGCTGGTTGTCGAGGATCACCCCAAGGTTCTTAGCTGTTTGGGAGGGCAGTACAGTGGTGTTGTCGATGGAGATGGAGAGATCTGCGAGAGGACAGTCTTTCCCTGGGAGGAAGAGTAGCTCTGTCTTACCAAGGTTGAGCTTGAGGTGGTGGGCAGACATCCAGTCGCCAATGTCCTTGAGACATGCAGAGATGCGAGCCTCGATTTGAGTGTCGGAGGGGGGGAAGGAAAGGAAAAGTTAGGTGTCATCAACATAGCAGTGATAAGAGAAGCCATGAGAAGAGATCACATAGGCAAGAGATCTGATATAGAGAAGGAAAAGTAAGGGGCCCAGGACTGAGCCCTGGGGGACACCAGTGGTAAGAGGGCAGGATCTGGAGACGGACCCTCTCCATAAGACCTGGTATGAGCGGTTCGAGAGATAGGAAGCAAACCAGGAGAGTGCAGAACCTGAAATGCCGAGGTCAGACAGAGTGGAAAGAAGGATTTGGTGATTGACTGTATCGAAGGCAGCAGACAGGTCAAGGAGGACAAGGACAGAGGAGAGGGATGAGGCCTTAGCAGTGTGAAGGGCCTCTGTGACAGCAAGAAGAACTGTCTCAGTGGAGTGAGAAGCCTTGAAACCGGACTGCAGAGGGTCCAAGAGGTCATTCTGGGAGAGATAGAGAGAAAGTTGTTCGGACGCTGCTCGTTCGAGGGTTTTGGAAAGGAATGAGAGAAGAGAGACAGGTCTGTAGTTGTGAATAGCAGTTGGGTCAAGGGAGGGTTTCTTAAGCAGAGGCTTGACTCTTGCAGTCTTTAGAGCAGGCAGACAGATGTACACTAGGGATGCACATTTTTATCAATTTCCTTAATCGATTAATTGGTCATATCAACGATAAATTAATCGATTAATCATATAAAAAACTGCTTTTGACATACAAAATAGAAAATACAAAATGTGGGTTTTTACACCTCTTTAGTCTTAATACTCCACAAGTACATCTACGAGCCAAACGTCCTGTATTAGCTGTCATTGTGCTTGTAAACGTGCTGTATTTCAATAATGTTTACAATGAATACTGTCGTCTTTTTGGGTGTAATGCTCCTACACTAGGCTTTTTGCCTGCCCCCTAAGCTTTCTTCTTCCTCTCTGTATACGTGATGAAAGTTAAAGTTAGCCCTTGTGATGTTAAAACATTTCAGCAAAAAAATTGACAATAGCACAAATCAATTAATCATTAACATCCCTAATGTACACACACACACTCACTCACGCACAGACACACACACACAGACACACACACAGACACACAGACACACAGACACACACACACACACACGACTGAACCCATGATGAGTGACTTTGGAAAGTTTGGATGTGGATGTTGCAAGAGAAAAAAAGCTTTCAACTAAGATGCGTTACTGCAGTGTTGAAAAGATGTGTTTTAGTCACTTTTCTGGATTCAACTGTTGGAGATTGTGTTGTTTATATTCTGGATGTGTATTGGAGAGCAGCGGTCTTGGCGACCTAGAGGTATGTAAAATTCTACAGTGAATGAAATGACCCCATTTTGAATACAACCGTCGTGATGGCAGAAACTAGGACAATAAGGGCCAGGTTGAAAAGCCTTGGTCCAACCATAAAAATCGGTTGTGATGGCAAAATAACAGCTATAGTAGTAGTGTGTGCCCAGCATCAGCCAAAACTCCCCCTGAGTTGGTTGCATTTTGGCCCAGTCTCAATAAACAAAGTGTCTCCAAGGGGATACAGTATATTCTCAGTTTTGACAGCTGTCTCTGTCTATTTACATCCCACAATGCTACAGAGCGAACCACGAGATGCAGAGGAAGCATCACGCGAACACAGTTTAGACATGTCCAAATCAACTCAATATGTATATCCATCAAGTGATTTTCAGCGACAATCAACAGCAGCCTCTTTAAGCTGGCTGTTTCATGTTTGTTTTTCTTCTGAAGCACCCTGCCAGACATGGTTTTAACATGTTTAACATGGTATTAAGTCAGTAAAATGTAAACGTAAAAGTGGATTGTCTGTTTTCTTGTCTCATCTTTTGACGTGAAATCCACATTACTTTGTGGATGACTCAGCACCAAGTTTTAGGGTTTCTTCTTTAGCTCACTCTGCCAATTTTATATTATGGATATGAAATTATTCTACAACTCCCCCCGAGGTGTACATGGAAGATTATGGGTACAAAATCGAACATAAAAAAAGACGATAGTGCTATATGACTAAGAGGGTTTTGGGATCTTCTAATGAGGAAATGATGGTGTGAGTTTTGCCCTCCATGCCCATCAGAGCGTCACTGCTGTGGCAGAGACGGACGAGCGTTCATCGAGGCCATGATGGATGAGCGTTCTGATGAAGAGGACGCAGCCAGGGTCCCGGCGTGCCGGCAGGAAATGAGACAGCCGTCACTCCTCCTTCTTTCCGACGATTCAATCTGAAAACCCGCCGAAGCGTCAGTCAGTCGGAGCGTATTACCAGTCTGTCAACCACCCGGGAGAGGAGAAGAGAAAGAGCTCACTAAGCATAGTCGAAGGCGTGATCTTAACCCCTCCAGCATCCCCCTCACCCCCCATATGGACTAATTCTGGATTAACGCTTCGACCTAATGGCGTTTGGTCTCTAAATTATTCACACGTGAATGATGACGTGGTCTAATCCCAACGGAGCTGAGGTGCTAAATCTTGGTGTGACGTCGGAGGTGAAGATGTTAATGGGTGGTATTAGAAAGTGGACCAGGATAGAGATAACGAGTAGGGCGGGTCATCACGTCAATAAGCATGAGAACCCCCATCAAATCAATGAAGAGAGAGCCAATGTCAATCACTTCAACTGAATTCGAGAGTAGAGTTTGAAATGAGAGGGGCATACCTATGTTTTCAAGTTCTGACATCATGGTTGTGATCAATTCCATTTCAGTTTTCTTGATTCAAAATCAAAATCACAATTAACATAATAGGCGCCAAAGCATTCATTCACAAACTCTTTTCTATGGTTTGGACATCAGAACCGTTTATATAAAAAAAAAATCATAATTAAATTAATTAAATGTATGCTCTATTCAAGTCATATCCCAGATAACTTAGACTTAGACTTAGACTTATTTTTATTTGTCCCGGAAGGGAAATTCATTTTCACTGTCCTGTACATTACAAGGGGAAAATTCTTACGCCAGTGTGCAGAGAGGACATAACAAAAACAGCAACATACATGACATCAACAGAGACAACACAGTTAGTGGTGTGTTTTAAGTAATACCAAGTATCAATGTGAAAATAAGAACATAGGAGGAATATGTTGCAAATGAACATACAATTGATGGTATTTGATGAGCATTTATTTATTTATTAATAAGTACTCGATTTTAGGATTTAAATTTTAAGGGAAATCTGTGGCTGTTTGACTCAGATGCTGACTGTGTTCCTGGAGGTGCTGTGAGGCAGCTGTCCACTAATTGATATGGACATCTGCGGTGGTTTCAGGCTAGCTGACGTAAAAAGTTACAAATGTTGGCAAAGTTACACATCAATGCATAATTCTATAATCTACAGCAACTGATTTATGATGTTTTGATAGCAGGGAAACTGTAGCCTAACAGTTGGCTATGTGTGCTATCTGTGATAATGCCTTGGCCAAGAGTGTCGTCACAAATCCCAATCAGTACTAGCGTGTCTCTGCTGGCACTGACTGCTACATGAATACAATAGGCAGCATCAAGTATATCAATCAAAAATGTATTTGAATTTTTACGACTAATTGCTGGAATAAATGTAGTTACAGTGTGTTACAGCAAGTAAAGAGATGTGGCTTACTGAAGACGATCCTCCCATCCCCGAAACCTGGCAGCCTCCCCCACAGTCTCTTCCACTTCCTGTCTCTCAGTCTCAGCAGGCTGAAGTGAGCGTGGCACAGTGGGCACAGCAGACTGGCATTATGCTGCCTCCCATCAGGACTGGACCACTAGTGTCGCTTTTCATAACAGTTTGCACTGTACCCTTATTTATGACAGTGCAGTGAACTTGGTCAGTTGGACTAAACACTTGTGGCGCTTGATTCACTTTGACTCAGTCACTCCCGAAAGGGGAATAAAGTATGTTAATTTGTTAGCTCCGTCCCTGCTGTCCATGTTGCTGTGTCCAATACTAGTGTAACTGTTACAGTGAGTGGGGAAACAATTATTTGAGATCAAAGAAGCAGCAAAGGGACATCCTCCACCCCATCTTTTCTCACTCTCAGCAGCCAAACAACTATCGATCTGTTTCGACCTCTTCTCCCTCCCTTCCTCCCCCTCCCTCCCTCCCTCCCTCCCTCCCCCTCTCTCTCTCACTCAGCCCTACAATAAGAAACTCACACTCCACTACAGCCGTTCGCTTTTAATAATTTACCCTGTTGCGTAATCCTTTCCCTCGCATGATGTGATTTCGTTTCAAATATGTTTTATTTGAGCATGACAATATACATTACCGTATATACTATATGTACATACAGTATATTCTATTCCACTTGTACAGATATAAGTTCGACCATGAAATGCTCTTTTTTTTTTACTTTGAACAAATACACATACATACAGATAGATATACAGATACAAAACATTAAGATTAAAGAAAAAGAAAGAAAATAAAGAGAAAAGAAAAGAAAAAGCTCTCCATTAACTTTAGTTTCTCAGTTCTATTCTTGACTCTCCCCTAACCCCACCCTATTCCATTGTCAAAAGGTCATTCTGTTGATATTGAGAGAAAAGTGGCAATTTTATTTTTATTTTGCAAGTGCAAGATACTGAATTAGAGGCGACCACACCTTATCAAAATATGGAAGTTTGTCCATAAGAGTGTACCTTATTCTTTCTAAGTAGAGTGTGTTCGTAAGGTCGTTAAGCCACATCTTTGTGGTAGGGGCTTCCTTTTTTTTCCAGTGCATGAGAAGCAATCTCCTTGCAGTGATGAGACTATAGGATAGGAAGCATTGCTGGGCATTGGTCAATTTCATAGTATCATCAGACACTCCTAGAATAACAATAAATGGGCCTGATTCTAGCTGGATTTGTAGTATTTCAGATAATGATTTGAAAACCTTGATCCAATAAGCCTGAACTTTGGGACAATCAACAAAACTATGTAGCAGTGTATCATCTGCTGAGAGGCATTTGTCACATGTCGGAGATATCTCAGGATATATTTTATGTAATCTCTCCTTGGAGTAATGAAGACGGTGCAAAATTTTAAATTTAATTAAACGGTGTCTTTCATTATTAGAGCATTGATGGATGTGCTCCAAACCTCCCTCCCATAGACTGTCCGAAATCTCAGTGCCCATTTCCTCCTCCCACTTTGTTTTTATATGAGTGGAATCAACTGGGTTAAGAGACTGTAAAGTGTCATATATGTACGATATAGCTTTTACTGAGCATGCCGGGAGTCGAAGACATACATCGAGACTAGAGCCTCTAAAGGTTTCAAAGTTTTGTATGTGTTTCCTTACATAGTCTCTTATTTGCAGATATCTAAGGAGGTTGTTTCCTGGTAATTTATATTTACTCTGTATTTGTGCAAGGGAGGCAAATGTGTCTCCAATGTACAAGTCTCCTATTGTGTGAATGCCTGCCCCCTTCCAGAGTTTAAAAGTGCCATCTAGATTAGATGGTGGAAAAGTAGGGTTTCCAACATAAGATATGGGAGCTAGATTGAAGTGTGCTTTAATTTGTTTCCAAATGCACAGAGTACTATGAATCACTACATTGCTATTATATAAAGACTTTTCAATAGTGGAGGGTGACAGAAGGATGGCCCCTATCGTGTAGGGTCGACACGCCTCTTGTTCCATCTGAAGCCAGCTTGGTGGAGTTGCTGTGTCATCTAGCCAGTATGTCATAATCCTAATGTTTGAAGCCCAGTAATATGATATAAAATTTGGGAGTGCTAGACCCCCCTCTCTTTTAGATTTGCAGAGATGCCTCTTGCCAATTCTATGTGTTTTGAAGTCCCACAAAAATGGGTTTATCATGATGTGATTTCGACTCGTATGCACAGCTGTGATTGGTTTCACGCCGGCAGTAAACCAGGAAGCGACGTGGTCACTCACTTGCCCTCACCTCAAATCATTCCCCCGAGGAAGGGTGCGAGGGGACGGACCTAGGTCGCTAGGCTGCGCAGGACAGACGCTATTTTCAGGCAGGCAGTCTGTAAGTCGGCTTACAGTCTTAGTAAGAAAGTATCGCCATATGCAACAGTTTATGCTTCATGACTAATGTTACATCTTCATAGTGGAGTGGAGCTATGACCATAAGCATCGGATCGATGTATACCTGTAACCCGATCCAGCATTTTAGACAGTAACGGAGGCACTGCCTATACTGGTATTGCCAGATCAACTCTAATTATTGCCTTGTTAAAGTGTTACCATGGTGATTTATTTATTTATTGTTGAAAAGACATAAAAGCAACATGAACAGGATACCCATTAGCTTAATAGCAGTTGCCTACATGATGCAAGAACACTAATCAGAAAATATCATAATAATGTTGACTATATTAATCCATAAATACAATTTCCTTGGCCTGGATGACTAAAGTTGACTTTCTTTGAGTGGAAATATTCCCACTAATCGTCCCCAATTACCTAATCAAAAAATCTGTCTCCGTTATGTCACCCAGTGTGCGGTGCTCTTTACAGTTCCTGAAAGATTCAGCCCGATCGCACGTAAAATGGCATAGCACAGACACTTGGCATTCTTATTATAAAATAATATGACATGACTTTTGAAGGGAAGAGAAGACGCGATTGCCAAATGAGTAATATGTAAAGTGCTAATATTACTTCTAATGGCACTCACTCCGAGCCACAGACTATTTGCGACTGCCACAAGCGCACTCACGTTGTAGAGGATGTCCACCCATCCCTCCATGGTGATGCACTGGAAGACGGTGAGAATGGCGAAGAGGATGTTGTCAAAGTTGGTGATGCCATAGTTGGGTCCGATCCAGTACTCCTGACAGGTGGTGTCGTTGGCACAGGTCCTGGCTGGGGCCTCCTGACCACAGGGGAATTCTGCCGCCTGCTCGCCTACAGCAACAAACACACACAAACTAAATAAATACGGTATACAGAGGGCTGCGTTTACATAAACACACAGTATTTTTTAGAATATGCTTGGGACGTGTTATGCACCTCACTGCAAATAGCTTAGTGCTACAATGGCAGTCTATGGGATATTAGCCTACTTCGGTTCAGTCGCCCAAAATGCACATTCAAACAGCGCCATAAACACTCACATGTACATATTGTGACTCATGTACTCACCACGTGATGAAATAATAATCCAAAGTTACGTCAAACGGTCATTTTTGTAGTAAATCCAGACCGAGAACAAAACAAAGATTAACCAAACGAACAGGAGTGTATAACCGAAGTTACTTCCTCATTTGCCATGTGGTGCATGCTCTGTGCGCAGTCATCAGTACCGTGCAGTGTGCACGTCCCTGATTATGGATACCGGTACTTGTGTGGAATCTGATCAAAATATAATTTCAGGCTAAGGGCTTCCCATAGACAACCAGTGTACAGTAGTAGTGATCAATTACGTAAATATGTAATCAATCAAATGGTATCATATCAGAGGTGGATGATACTGACTGTCTGGTTCCCCCTCTTGCTTACCCGTGTCTGTCCTGAAGCAGGTGCGGTGGAACTTGCCCATGTAGAAGTCCAGGCCGATGATGGCGAACATGAGGATGGCGAAGAAGAGCAGCAGGCCGATCTGCAGCAGAGGCACCATGGCTTTCATGATGGACTTCAAAACCACCTGCAGACCTGACACAGACAGGAGAGGGATCCCATTCAGCCACTGAAAACAGCTTTCAGATGACAGGTGTTTTTTTGTTTTGTTTTTATATATATATATTTTCCCGATTTTTTATCCCATTTTACCCCCCATTAGTGCTCATTTTGATTTCTCAGTCCTGGTTGCTACTCCATCCTCTGCCGATCTGGGGAGAGCCGAGACTGGCTCCATGCTTCCTCCGAGACATGGGCAGTCAAACAAGGCCGCTTCTTTTCACCTGACAGAGGAAGCTTCACCGGTAGGACATACTGTAGCACGTGGGAGGTTCACGCTATTCCAACCAGTTCCCCTCCCTCTGAACAGGCGCCCTTAACGATCAGAGGAGGAACCACATTAGCAACCAGGATATTGCATGTTTTTGTGAAGGGGGTTCCTATATGAAGGAAACCCCCGGGAGGCACGGGGAGAACATGCAAACTCCACACAGAAAGGCCATTTTGCCGACCCCACCCGGGCGGTGGGCACTCGAGGACATGCGGACGGGCACGCATTCCTTCAGCGTTCACCTCGTCCCCAGGTGGGAATCGAACCCACGACCTTCGAGCTGTGAGGCGATGACAGGTGTTTTGGAAGAAATATGAGGTGATTTGTGATTACACAGAAGAAAATAAACATGATTGATCATGGCTGGATTGGCTGGATATGTTAGAGGGTCACTTTGCTGATTTTCAACAGCTTTGCATCATTACAATGTCAGTAGTATATCAAGATCAAGATTCCTTTATTTGTCATTTTTGTTATACTTGCATACAACAAAGACGAAAATTGTACCTCGCTAGTATAAGCAGTGCCAAGCTAGACAATAGTCAAGACTAAAGTGAATGCAAAGAATGTTAGATAAAAAGCCAAAGGCACATTCATACATAAAGGGATAAAAACACAAGATAAAAACAGTTTTAGATAGAGCTTCGTGCAAGTACCACATTTAAAGTGCGTTAAGGTACGGTAATTAAAAGAAATAAATGCAAAAAAAAAACTTGCCTCCATGTTGCATGTAGCAGGAGCTCCCCGTTTCGTAAAACGCATCATACATCATTCGGCATGACGTGTTTTACGTAATTTTTATGGAGATTCTGCAAGCGAGTTTCTGAAAGCGAATGGGGGAGCTTTCGCTACAAGCAACATGGAGGGAAGGTAAACATTGTTCATTTGCATATACTACGGGCCCGGCACCATGGGGGGGGGGCTTGTGGGGCCTTTGCCCCCTCAGTTGTATTTTCTGCCCCTCGAGTTATATTCCTCTTCTACTTCTCGCAGCACGACATTGCTGTCTTTCAAAGGCTGTAGCGGGCTCATTTTTAAAGTTAGAGTGAAGCTCCTGGGCTCATATGAAACTAGAAAACCTGCTACCTGCTATATCATGCTAGTTTGTCGGGAAGGGGGTGCAATAACGCTCCGAAGTTAGGCAGATCTTTGGCGAGGGATTTCTTTTTGGCATGGCCATTTTCAAAACCGGGGTATGGTGGCGGTGGCGGTGGCGCAGTCGGTAGCGCTGTCGCCTCACAGCTAGAAGGTCCTGAGTTCGATTCTCGCCTGGGACGCTGTGGGCGCTGGAGTTGTGACCCCCCCATATCTTCAGTGCCCACTGCCCAGGTGGGCTATCTCGTCGAAAGGGCCTTTCTGTGTGGAGTTTGCATGTTCTCCCCGTACCCCCCAGGGGGTTCCTCCGTACATAACCCCCCACTAAAAACATGCAGAAGATCGTCATCCGACCAGTGACGACAACATCTGAAGTTGGTCCAATGATGGTCCAATGAAGGTCCCCGGGCGCTGGAAAGAAAAAGCGACCACTGCTCCTGGCCTGCCCCCTGGAGGAAAGGACAAGCCAGGATGGGTCAAATGCAGAGGACATATTTCACCAGCCACCGTCAGCATGAGTGTGTGTAGTGGCCGCATGCATGTGTTGTAGTGTTTTCGTGTGACAATAAAGACGGGCTTCCGTCTGAAATCGTGTTTTTTATTTATTTATTGCCCCCTCACAATTTTTAACTGCCCCCTCACCTCAGTCACTTCATTCTGGAGCCGGGCCTGATATACTACCGACATTGTAACTAGAAAGCTGGATGAAAATCAGCAAAATCCTCCTTTAATAATGACACAAAAGAAAAATTGGCAGTTTAACTTAATGTTCTACATTATTGTCGAGATAGTTTTTTTATTTCACCTTTATTTTACCAGGAAAATTGCTTGAGATCAAAGATCTCTTTTTCGAGTAAGACCTGGCCAAAATGGCAACATCCATAAAAACAAAAAATAACAAGACGCACGCACAACAAGAACATAAAAGGCAATACAGTCATGAGGAGAATTGAATGTGGGTTGGAGCAGTTAAGAAAAAAGGGGGATGAGATGGGGGGGGAGGGTTAGGGTAAAAGGTAGAAATGAGGAAAAGGGGGTTGGGTGGGGAGGGGTTCTAAATACAAATAATTTTTAAATAGTGTAGCACATTCTCTCAAGCCATAAAAAGCTGTAAAAATGTGACATTGAGATGTTGGTAAGGTGACTCACTGGGGATGCCCGAGACCAGTTTGAGGGGCCGTAACACCCTCACCGCCCTCAGTGTTCTTAGGTCGAAGTCGGCCCCGGCAGTGGCCAGGATCCTGCACACACAACAACAGTACAGATTGAACATCAGTGGTTTAGTTTAGTTTGAGTTTCGTTTGGTTTATTTCAGTCAATTTAACATAATACAATTCAATACAGTTGTTATTATATGCTGACAGAAAGCAAACAGGGGAAAAAAGAAAACAATAAGTCATTGCTTGTGAAGCATTGACAAAACCAAAATGGGTTGTGACGAAAAGGTGTAGGCTGAAGCCTTCGCTACCCTTTTTACATGAGATATTTTTTATAGTTAGCTGTGGATTTATATATAGTGGTACATCTGGATGTGGACATGCTGGACTCTTGCAGACAGAGTACTGTTGTTTGCATTGGCTTGCCTGAATGTAAATAATAAAAAAATGTCCAAACTAAAAGTAAATACGGTAATGTAATATGATTTGGATGGAGAGCTTGTGAAATTGTGATGGTCAAGCTTCTCCTTTGCAGAGTTGGTAAGTGACTAAGTACAAATACTTCATTACTTTTTTCGATTTTCAGGTATTTGTACTTTACTGAGTATTTATTATTCTGACAACTTTTTACCCCCTACATTTTAACACAAATATCTGTACTTTCTGCTCCTTACATTTTCAAAACAGGCTACCGGTAGTTACTTTAGTTTTAATCCACAACAGACAAAAACAATGTAACATTGTTTGTCTGTCACTCTCGTCTTGTGCTCTCCCAGTTTTCACGCATTATGTGCACCTTTTATACATCTTAAAACATGTTTGGAGGGGATCTTTTAAATGTAATAGTCTTCGAACTATATTAATATGATGTTAGCTTTGCACAGAAACAGCCTTTGATACTTTACATTTCAGAGCCTGTACTGTTTTACTTTTACTTGAGTAAACAAGTTAAATCAGTACTTCCACTTTTTTTTACACAAGTAGCCTAACTGTACTTCTACCCTTCTGTTGTGCTCGGGTCAATTTGACCCGGGAAGACAGGGCAAATCAAGCATCTGCTCAACAAGACAAAATACAAGGGTTAATTAAAGAATGTGTGTACTTCTCCCATGTCTGCTCATTTGTGATTACTACAGCAGAATAAAATCGCAATTCATTTTTCTGCCCCACGACATGTATTGATACGTGACATTTTTGAATTCCATTGTACTAAATTGAATTTCATTACATAATCCAGATCCTAATCCAGATTAGGAATGCGATGGCCTTGGATGAATCTATGATATTTGGATGGCATTTAGGGCTGAGTATCTAAAAAGGATTGATCCTGGACCAATATATGATAATGACTGATAATTCTAAGGTATGAAAAGTATTGAGAAGCTTCAAAATGTTGTATTCTTTAATTATGAACTAAACCTGAGTCTGAGTCTATAAACGCATCACGTACAATGTTACACAGAATATAATGCAACAAAGAAAACTATTCGACGGGAAAAAGTTTCAGAACTGGTATCGCCATCAAAAAATCTCCAATGATATCCAACACTGGCAGTGATACAATTTTATTGTTATGCTTTGGTGATGCAATATGTATTGCTGTTTTATACTGGGGACTGTGATGCATTCGTCAAATTTATTCTCCATTCCATGGCAGTAAAACAGAAATAATATCCTTTTATTCGGTATTTCAAATGCTTTTTCTTCTTCTTCTTTTTGTCATTTCAGGAAGCTCATTGAGCATCACTTCAAGTGATGTTTCATTTATAAAAGAAAACAATCAGTTGTTGGTGTCAATTGAACTGCACAATACCATTTGGGAAATACTGCAATATAAGATGTTATCACAACCTCCACACACACACAGTCCCACACACATAACCCATCTATCAGCTTCCTTTTACCTCAGCAAACATCATATTGCACCGTGCATACTGCACCATGATCTGTGTCAACCAAATAGAAATACATCTTTTACAGCTTCAAAATAAAAACTTGTTTTTAGTTGTCACATCATGCTATGAGAAAATCCAAAGCACAGCCAACACATTTCAAAGATGAAAGAGAGATCTTGGATCCAAATAATACCATGGAAAAACAAAGGTTAAGAAAATGTCAGTACAGTAGTGGGAATTTAGCTTATATGCTTTGTTTTATCCAGGCAGTAAAGTTTGACCTCTCTTCTTGTTTTGTTTTTTTCAAATGTTTATAGACAAGGCACTCGCAGTGCAGGCTCGCTAGCCCACCCTGTAGCTCACCAAGCTGGCCCTCGCATACGCAGCTCGCCCGCTGCGTGGCCTCGCCCGCAGCTCGGCTGCTGCGTGGCCTCGCCTGCCCTATTGGTGTGTGCGAAATGTCTCCCTCTCTCTCTCCCTCAGTCGCTCCCCCCCTCTCTCTCTCCCTCAGTCTCTCCCCCTTTCTCTCCCTCTCCTAGTCTCTCCATCTCCTCCCTCTCTCTCAGTCTCTCTCTCGTGTGTGTGTGTGTGTGTGTGTGTGTGTGTGTCACTGATGACATCATGTCACAATGATGTCACAATGCCTAGGTATGACATCCCTGATGACATCATCACTAATGACATCATCACTGAACTATAGCCTCAGCCTTAGGGCAATCAGCCTTAGGGCAATTCATCTGCCCTAATTAAAAAATCTGTCTCCATCAGGTCACCTTCACGGGTGCTCTTTACACTTCCTGAAAGTTTCAGCCCGATCGCCCGTAAAACTGCATAGCTGCGGCCGAACACAGAACTTGAAACAAACAGTGAACAGAGCCCACACATAATCAATTTTATATACTAGGCATCGATTCCTAGGCTTAGCCGCTGCGTGGGCTCGCCTACTATATCTTATAGTGACTGAGAACAGGTCTGAGAGCAGGTCACGTGGGGGATGGGTTTACCCAGGCTATCACTGACTCAGAGCGAGCAGAGCCACCAGAGACACACCCACGGAGGAGGAGTTTGCAGTAGAGGGGGGTGGGGGTGCTGTTATATTGAAGGAAATTACTGTTCAGATGTTTCAGGTCAGAAAATATTAGCTTCAGAGTCAGTGATTTGCTTGAAATGCTTCATTTCACAAAAGGCTCAATATCTCAGCTTGTAGATGGAAACGCCTGTTTTTGCTGTTTTTGACCTATCTTCTCCGGCTGATAACTAAAGAACGGAAAATGATATCAATAAACTTTTTTTTGCTGCTGATACAATAGAGTCTCATCGTTCTTTGTGCGTGTTCGGTGTTTACATAGTAATATCACACAATATTCTGTGGGCCTCGAGAAATCACTGAAAACGCTCTGAAACTCTGGCACTGGGAGCGTCCGTTCTCCAAAAGTGGCTGGCACTCAATGAGTTAAAGTGAAATAAAGTCTCTGTCGACCAGCATCACTTTCACCGGCGCACCTATGATGTTGCTGCTTGCTGAAGCGTCTCCTCACATGAGAGCAGCTTAACAAGAGTTTTATGTTTTAAGTAACCTTGGACTGAGACTTCAAAATAAGAGCTCAAATTTCAAAATAAAAGTTCTATTACTTGTACCAAATGAAATTATGTCTAAATAATAAATACAGCTTAAATTAACTCTCAATGTGACATTGGCCTTATACACATTACACAAAATATACACATTATGTATAACCATATACTTGTAACAGTTACAACACACACCTGCCAACATTAGGCTGTGAAAAAGAGGAGCCCTTTGGAAATTGAGCCCTTTGAAATTGTTTTTTTTCCCCTCACCAAAATGTAGCCTAAGTTTGGAGTGTTATTTAGATACCTTCCTGACAAACTAGCATGACAGTCACAGGGTTGGTACAAATCGATTCCTTAGATCTTCTAGTTTCATATGATACCAGAAACTTCACTCTGGCTTTAAAACGGAGTCTGCCGCAGCCTCTGAAAATAAATAAAAAATGAAATAAATGAAATAAAATAAAATAAATCACAAATTTGTGATATTAAAAAAAAAAAAAAACTTCACCGGAAGTAAAACATGCAGTGTTTTGTTTTGTTTTTTGCCCCACGTAGGCTACATTATTAAGCTTCTCTGGGGTCAATACGCCACTGGTGACCGAAACATTAATTTGTTAGCAAGTAGGAGGAGCTTAACGTAACCTAGGGAGGGGGGGGGGGAGAAACCGTGTTTTACTTCCGGGGAGGTCAAGGAAAAGGTAGGAAAAGGAGTTAGGAGTAGTGACTATTCGGATGGAGCCCAGGAGGCCCAAGTTCAGAGCACTGCTTTTCACCATTAGGTGTCAGACTTCACCAAACATTTAGTTGGGGTTTATTACTCTTTTGAAGAATTCCTCAGATTTATACTAAATGTCAGGATTTTGACCTGGATTAGTCAACAACACTACTAAATTCCCATATACATTGATTTTCAGCAGAAAAAAGTGGGAAAAGTGTTTAGTATTTCTTATAATTTCACAATCCATTTACAATGGAAACAGCCAATTACGTTTCTCTGTTCTCTCTCTGTTTAAATTTTGGTCCCACTGATGATGTCATCAGTGATGTCATAAATCACTGATGATGTCATAAGTGATGTCATCCGTGATGTCACTTGAGCAATTGTGACATCAGACATCAGCATTGTGACATCATTGATGATGTCATCAGTGATGTCATAAATCCTTCTCCGCAGAGGCAAGTAGGACCGGTGGCTCTTCCCTGCCTATTACCTCATTAGTTGAGCAGTGTCTCTACAAGACCATCTGTCAAAATGGTGAACTTTACTGTAGACCAAATCCGTGGCATCATGGACAAGAAGGCCAACATCCGTAACATATCTGTGATTGCGCACGTAGACCACGGAAAGTCAACCCTGACAGACTCGCTGCTTGCGAAGGCTGGGATCGTTGCCTCAGCTCATGCTGGAGAGGCCCGTTTCACAGACACGCGCAAAGACGAGCAGGAGCGCTGCATTACCATCAAGTCTACAGCCATCTCTCTGTACTATGAGCTGAGTGAGAACGACTTGGCTTTCATCAAACAGCCCAAAGATGGGGCCGGTTTCTTGATCAACCTGATCGATACCCCAGGCCACGTTGACTTCTCCTCAGAAGTGACTGCTGCTCTCCGTGTCACTGACGGAGCCCTGGTCGTGGTGGACTGCGTGTCTGGTGTGTGTGTGCAGACAGAGACAGTGCTGCGTCAGGCCATTGGTGAGCGTATCAAGCCTGTGCTGATGATGAACAAGATGGACCGTGCCTTGCTGGAGTTGCATCATGAGCCTGAAGAGCTCTACAAGACCTTCCAGCGCATTGTTGAGAATGTCAACGTCATCATCTCCACATATGGAGAGGATGAGGGTGGACCCATGGGCAACATCATGATTGACCCAGTCGTTGGTACAGTTTGCTTCGGTTCTGGACTCCACGGCTGGGCCTTCACTCTCAAGCAATTTGCTGAGATGTATACAGCCAAGTTCGCTGCCAAGGGTAACTCCAACATGTCACCAGACCAGCGCAGCAAGAAGGTGGAAGACATGATGAAGAAGCTGTGGGGTGACTGGTTTTTTGACCCAGATACTAACAAGTTCAGCAAGACTGCTAATCGACCTGATGGCAGTAAACTGCCCCATACCTTTTGCCAACTCATTCTGAAGCCCATCTTCATGGTGTTTAATGCCATCATGGACTCCAAGAAGGAGGAGACCGCCAAACTGATTGAGAAGCTGGAAGAGAAGCTGGATATCAAGCTGGATACTGCAGACAAGGAGAAGGAGGGCAAGCCGCTGCTGAAGGCTGTGATGCGTTGCTGGCTGCCTGCCGGAGAAGCTCTGCTGCAAATGATCACCATTCACCTGCCTTCGCCTGTCACTGCCCAGAAGTACCGCTGTGAGCTGCTCTATGAAGGACCTGGAGATGATGAGGCTGCCATGGGTATCAAGAACTGTGACCCCAAGGCCCCCTTGATGATGTACATCTCAAAGATGGTGCCCGCCAGTGACAAGGGTCGTTTTTATGCTTTTGGACGCGTGTTCTCTGGCAGTGTCTCAACTGGCCTGAAAGTCCGCATTATGGGACCAAACTTCACCCCTGGAAAGAAAGAGCACCTCTATGTCAAAGTCATTCAGAGGACCATTCTGATGATGGGCCGTTACAACGAGCCCATTAAGGATGTGCCATGTGGTAACATTGTGGGTTTGGTTGGAGTGGACCAGTACCTTGTCAAGACAGGAACCATCACCACCTTCGAGCATGCACACAACATGAGGGTGATGAAGTTTAGTGTCAGCCCTGTGGTGAGAGTGGCTGTGGAGGCCCAAAACCCTGCTGACCTGCCCAAGCTGGTGGAGGGCTTAAAACGTCTGTCTAAATCCGATCCTATGGTGCAGTGTTTTATTGAGGAGTCTGGACAGAACATCATTGCTGGAGCTGGAGAGCTGCATCTGGAGATCTGCCTGAAGGATCTGGAGGATGAATACGCATGCATTCCACTTAAGAAATCTGACCCTGTGGTGTCCTACAGAGAGACCGTGAGTGAAGTGTCAAGTGTAATGTGTCTGTCAAAGTCCCCCAACAAGCACAACCGCCTGTTCATGAAGGCCCGTCCCTTCCCAGACGGCCTGGCAGAGGACATCGAGACGGGTGAGGTATCCAATCATCAGGAGCTCAAAGAACGTGCTCGTTATCTGGCCGACAAGTACGAGTGGGATGTCACAGAGGCCCGTAAGATCTGGTCCTTCGGACCTGATGGAGCTGGCCCCAACCTGTTGGTGGATGTGACCAAGGGAGTGCAGTACCTTAACGAGATCAAGGACAAGGTTGTGAGGGGCTTCCAGTGGGCAAGCAAGGAGGGTGCCCTCTGTGAAGAGAACATGCGTGCTGTTCGCTTCGACATCCATGACGTGACGCTGCATGCGGACTCTATCCATCGCGGTGATGGCCAGATCATGCCCACAGTCCGCAGAGTGCTGTATGCCTGCCAGCTCACCGCTGAGCCCAGACTCATGGAGCCCATCTACCTGGTGGAGATCCAGTGTCCTGAGCAAGTGGTGGGAAAGATCTACGGTGTGTTGAACAGGAAGCGTGGACACGTGTTTGAGGAACCAACACGTGTCAGAGGAACACCCATGTTCATTGTCAAGGCCTACCTGCCTGTCACCGAGTCATTCGGTTTCACGGCTGACCTGCGTTCCAACACTGGTGGCCAGGCCTTCCCACAGTGTGTGTTTGACCACTGGGAGGTGCTCAAGGGAGACCCAAATGAAGCTTCAAGCAAGCCTGCCCAGATTGTCGCCGAGATACGCAAACGCAAGGGGCTCAAAGAAGGCATCCCTGCTCTGGACAACTACCTGGACAAGTTGTAAAACCTGGCTCCCACTTGCCTCTTCTCATTCCTCTCCTTCCATCAATTTCCCTCCACATTGTGGGACAGGACTGTAGAGAACACCTGAGCACTAATGTTTGCCAACAGGATTGATGTAATAAATAAACAGTTACAAAAATTATAAACCATGAATTAATCTTACAATAAGAATGTGAATTGTGTGTGTGTGTGTGTGTGTGTGTGTGTGTGTGTGTGTGTGTGTGTGTGTGTGTGTGTGTGTGTGTGTGTGAGAGAGAGAGAGAGTGAGCAGAATTGTGTTCGGCCACAGCTATGCCATTTTACGAGTGAATCAGGCTTAATCTTTCAGGCAGTGCAAAGGGCACCCCCTGTGGGTGACTTAACAGAGCTGAATTTTTTTAATTACGTAATTAGCTGCGATTAATTGCCCTAATTACCTAATGATAACTATTAGCTAACTTGTTAAGATTGTCCGCAAAGCATTACACCTGAGCATTTGTCTCTTTCTATTTAATAGGAAAGTGAATACATTGTGAAATAAATTCCTACAAAAATGTGTTACTGTAGCTAACTTGATTGATTGGTCACCTAATTGAACAAATCATACATTTTTCTGCCTTGAGAAAATGTTTCAATAAGAAAAACTATCTGCGCATATGGTCATCATTGAAGCGTGAGAAGCTGTCCAAAACACTCTTGAGATATGTAGCTTGGGGTGGGGGGGGGGGGGGGGGGGGGGGTGAAACGATAACCGGTTTTAATGATAACCGTGAGCAAATTCCTTATGATAACCGTACGTTTTGAAAAACATTGTAAATACTGTCCATCAGCCACCGTCTCTGAGATGCAGACACGCAGCGCAGCCTTGGAGAAATGATTTCAGTGAGTGTATCAATCCCTTTTTGGGTCTGAGTTTTCAATATTATAATTTTGGTCACTATAATCGTGATTTGAAATTTTCATATAGTTTCATCTCTAATGGGGGGGGGGGGGGGCAATATCATACCTTTCATTTGCTGCTTCTTCATTATATACAGTTTTAGCTAAGATCTGCGCCATCAGATCAAGGGAAGATGCATCGCTCTGCCCACAATATGAATCTATTTATTGTTTTCTGTCAGCACCTCTGTTCTGTGAGCAACAATAAGACGAGCGACAATAAGCACTTCCGGTGACCATTTTTCAGAGTAAAAGAACCTTTTTGCACAAGCCTAGAGCACACAGAAGCCATTGGAAAATGATAAATTTGCAGCATGAGCGCCTAGAGGAAAGTGACCCTATGTGCCCAGTGCCTGTACCTGAAGAGCAGCATGAGAGCCTGGAGGAAAGTGACCCTATGTGCCCAGTGTCTGTACCTGAAGAGCAGCATGAGAGCCTGGAGGAAAGTGACCCTATGTGCCCAGTGCCTGTACCTGAAGAGCATGAGAGCCTGGAGGAAAGTGACCCTATGTGCCCAGTGTCTGTACCTGAAGAGCAACATGAGAGCCTGGAGGAAAGTGACCCTATGTGCCCAGTGTCTGTACCTGAAGAGCAGCATGAGAGCCTGGAGGAAAGTGACCCTATGTGCCCAGTGTCTGTACCTGAAGAGCAGCATGAGAGCCTGGAGGAAAGTGACCCTCAGTGTCTGCCCCTGGGACTTGATTTTGCTCTTATTATTACTACTACAGTACTACCACTACTTCTACTACTCCTACCACTACTAGCACCACCAATGTCAGCTGGACAGACAGGCTTCCACCAGAACATCACATTAGAGAACAGAGAGCCATCCAGTACAAGTGGTGCTGCATGTTGGTATGCAAGGGGGAGTTCAGAGTAGAGGGTGGAGGACAGCAGCTCTGAATTTAAATGTTCATCATTCAAAACAGACATTCTCCATAAGCATGCCGTGACTCCTCTCTCTCTCTCTCTCTCTCTCTCTCTCTCTCTCTCTCTCTCTCTCTCTCTCTCTCTCTCTCTCTCTCTGTCTCTCTCTCTCTCTCTCTCTCTCCCTCCCTAGGCGGGCATTCTGTATAATCAAGACTGCCCAAAACCGGCCATTCCTCCGGTTAACCACCATCTGCCTGCCCCTCAGCCTTTTCACACTGATGAGGACAGAAAGGAGACAGATTTCTTTCACTCGCGCAATCCCTTTGTTTTCTCCGAGCAGCGGGGGATGAAGTGGAGGGCAAACCCACACAAACCCCAGTAGAGTTTTAGCCTGACATAAATAAACAGGATATGTCTTTTAAAGGGGAGGAAAGGGAGAAGAACAAGGTGATGGAGGAGGGGAAGGGTAGAAAAAGAGGTGGCGAAACCGTATACAAATATGGACACAGCCACCGTGACGAGAGTAGTTTGGCATTTTGACTGTCGCCATCTTGGTTATTTGGAGCCAGATGCAGCTGGCTCAAGACCAGGGGTTTCCCACAGAGCCACAGCACCGCCTGCTATTGGTCCGTGAATGGCAAGCTGCGCGAGCACTGGACAGCCTGTCAATCACGCCCCAAAAATATAGTCTACTTTATCGTCTATTTTACTCTAACTGGGACAATAATTGAGTGAAATGATGAACAGGAAAGAGAAAAAAGGAGCTTCTTGGATACTTAGAGACAGATTTTCAATTCCGAAGTAAAGTACATGTCTACTGCAATAGTTAAACAAACCATGTACATCTTCAAGAATAGACAGGGGCACAAAACGCAACGCGTTTCAACCTCTCTGGTCTTCGTCAGGCTGTAGGGCTGATGAACATCATGCTGTATCATGGACGCCAGAGGGAACTATTATAAGAGCCCACTTTTGAAAACCATTAGTTTACGCATGCACGCACGAACACACGCACACGCACGCACACGCACACACACACACACACACACACACACACACACACACACACACACACAGACACACACACACACACACACACACACACACACACACACACACACACACACACACACACACACACACACACATTCACTATCCTAGCCTATACAGATGCCCTCCTCTCACCTCAAGAGCAGCGTCTCCTTACAATGGAGTCACACACACACACACACACACACACACACACACACACACACACACACACACACACACACACACACACACACACACACACACACACACACTTTTAACAAGAGCCAGGCGGAAAAGTTAAATTTCCCCGGTGGCCTCAGTTCACCAACAGAAACCGTTTGTTGAGAGGCAAAATGTCACAGTAGTATTTAATGCTGCCAAACCTTTTATAAAACAAAGCAGAAAAAGTCCAGTATAGAGGTTGATGGAGCCTCTCCACTTAATGAATGTTGCACCTTGATAACGATCAAGGCGGATTCGCGGCTGGATCCCGGGGGAAAACGTATTTAGTGGCAGTGGGGCAGAAAAACAGTGTGACACTTCTGACTTGTTAGAGAGGAAGATGAGATGCTGCAACTGACCTATAGGGATGTAATTGTGCCGTTTGTTTTTGCAAAGAGTGAAGTAACCACACACTCATTTCCCATGAATTTAATTTGAATAAAATAGGGTTAGTGTTTTGTGACTCAGGGATCAGAGAGCACCAGCGTATCCAATGCACCCCGGCTGTGTGTCATGACACCTCATACCTACTTTGAGACATCCAGCTCACTTACTTTGTCAAGTAATTGTGACAAACTAGGTCTCTGCTAAAAGACTGTATTGTACATGTACGTATTTGAGACTAATTCCCACCATGTCAGCCTATATGACATGTAGTTGCTTTTTGGACAAATGGCTTTGGAACTGAAGCAACAAAGAAGCTATTTATTGTAGCCTAGATGTTCTTCCGACAAGGGCTATTAAACACCCGTCCCTGTGACTGGTGGAGGCTGCGCAGCCATTGTGCAGCATCACATTTTGGCCATTAATCGCCTAATTGGCCCTAATTACCAAATTAATAAATCCGGCTCCGTTAGGTAACCCGCAGGAGTTT
The DNA here is from genome assembly GCF_964638095.1 of Poromitra crassiceps. Lineage (NCBI taxonomy): Eukaryota > Metazoa > Chordata > Actinopteri > Beryciformes > Melamphaidae > Poromitra > Poromitra crassiceps. The sequence goes on along the minus strand of NC_139631.1, from coordinate 9,331,743 downwards.
ACACTTCCTGAAAGATTCAGCACGATCGCACGTAAAATGGCATAGCTGTGGCCGAACACAATTTCTGCTCACTCACTCACTCAGACTCACACACACACACTCACTCAGACTCACACACGCACGCACACACACACACACACACACACACACACACACACGCACACACACACATGCACACACACACACAGACTTCACATTCCTATTCGTTCTGATACCCGTTGGAGTATACAATCATTGGTCATTCAGTCAGGCTTCGCTCAGAGAGTTGGTATGCAGCCTCTCCTCTCTACTCCCCAGAGGGTTTTCATAGTCCACTTCCCTGGCCGATTCAAATTCCGTGCAGGTGCGCTCCTCCACTCAGGTGTGCTCTATCAGTAGCTAACTAATGGAGCTCTCCATGGTGCCAAACCTGTGTTGACACATTTTGGCCACTAATGAACCATTTTTTGCCCATTTAGTCAGCCCTAATTACCTAATTCAAAAATCTGGCTCTGATAGATCACCCGCAGGGGTGCTCTTTTCACTTCCTGAAAGATTCAGCACGATCACAGATAAAATGGCATTGCTGTGGCCGCCGAACACAATTTCTATTCTGTTCTGTTTCTGTGTGAGGGGGTGGGGGAGAAGAAGAGTTGTGGAGGGGAAAGAGAGGAAGAGGGGGGTGGGAGGGAGGATATGCATTAATACACTTAGTTAGCGCCACGCAGCCAGTGTCTGTCCAATCAGCCGGCTCTATTTCCCCCTCTGGCTGGGGCTGCTATTGCGCAAATGGAGCTGGTGTGAGCCACCTGATTCCACAGGGAGCGACCAGCGCAAACCACGCTGGAGTCGCAGATGGCCGACAGTGGAGGTTGCAGTCAATAACAACACCCAGGTTGCACCCCAAACTGCATCATATGATTATCCATATCAGAAGTGGATAGTGCTGACAAGCCAATATATCGGTCTAACTGCACACAATTGCACAATTGTGCTGATCATCATATTGCGGCAAACAACCACCCAATATGAATCAAAATATAATTCCTAAAAGCACTGATTTATGCCCTCCCCCAAAAGACCCCATCTTCGATATACATCAGTTGGACAATGGCCTAAAAAGTCAAATCTATCCTGCATATGGACAGAGAAGTGGTAAACAAAGTGTGGGTGGTTTACACTCTACTGTACTGCATCTCTGTAGCTGTAATCCTATACTACAGTATCCTTAACATGAACTCATTCCTTATGACATGATGAGCCAGTCCAAATCCCTCAGGATCACGTGTGATCGTCAGTGTAATGTCACACAGCAGCACATCATTAACGCGTTTGATTCCACTAAAAGCGAAAGTCCCTTCTCTGCCTCTGCTGCTTGGTAATTAATCCTGGCTTAGGACACTCCCTGCTGGCTCACTTGGAAGAACAGCAAAATGATCGGTGGACTTGCAAAAAAATTGACTTGTGAGCATCTCTGACACACACACGCGCGCTAGTTTGCACGCACGCGCACGCATGCACGCAGGCACACACCTCATCATGACTGTGTCAGATTCAAGGTATTATTACACCCGACAGGTGAAACGACATGCATGTACATCTAGTGGAGCCAATCAGTGAAATGCTGCTGCTGTGTACTGTCATGATGAGATGAGGTCAAGGGGCAACCTCCGGAACTGTGTACAAGTGCCTTAAACGTGCATTCTTTCTAATGGCCAGCAGGGGGTGACTACACTGGCTCCAAAAAGAAGTCCGATTGTAAGAAGTCAATGGGAAAATTAGTTCTCACTTGATTTAAGACCTCAGAAAACACTTTCCTAATGAGTTTATGGCCTCAATTGCTAGTTTCAAGTCTTCTTCAATACATCATGATGCTTTTCTTTTTTTAATATGATCCCATTTAGAGTAAAATAGACAATAAAGCAACTATCTTTTGGGGTGTGATTGACAGGTCGCTTCCAGTGATCGTGCAGCTCGCCGATCGCGGACCGATAGCAGGTGGCACTGCGGCTCTGGTCTGACCCGTGGTCTCGCACTAGCCACTTCTGGCTACAAATAGCCAAGACGGCAATAGCCAAAAACGGGAGTCCACAAACCAATGGGTGATGTCACATCACGGCTATGTCCAGTTTTCATACGGTCTATGGATGAGATCGGATTATACTTCGCCGATAGCTGTGGTGAAATTAAATGATGAAATTCAGGTAATTATCTTTGACCCATATCTTTTTTTAGAGAAGCTCTCTTTAAATGATGTTTTGTCCTCAGATGCTTTTCCAGTCTAAACTATATACCAGCCAGGACATCAGGACCACAATGGAAATAGGTTTTACGACTTTATTGTGATATCCTGATGAATGACTTTATACTGTATGCTTGTTTATTGTATTTTTAATTTGTCAAATAAATTCAATCAATCAATAATAGGAAAAACCCAACAAGTCGTCCAACTTACATGATTACAGTATTCGTTTTACATTGTTATATACAGCAACAGCCTGGGGGAAAGTTACATTGATACATACAAACAAACAAACTTGTGAACTACAACACAGTCCTATACACCTGGCCACTGAGCAGGGAGTAGTTGTAAATGTTTGGCTGTGGACGTGATATTGTGTGGATATCATATCATTGTGTAATGTAGATAAAGAAATACTAAGCAAACAGGTTCATTCCCAACCATAAACTGACGTGGTGGGAGACAGTAGGTATGTTGAACATCCAGCCACTCTATAAAAGTGCTATTTTGTCAACCAAGGACTTCAAGCATATTTTAAAAACTCTGTTACCATAACTTACGAAGTATACTCTTTCCCAATTTTTAAAGTCCATCATATCTCAAAGTACAAGCCTGTTTTACTATGTTCACAACCAGTACAAACATGAGCAAACCTTTCACAGCCTCAAAATGCACATACAACTACAACATGTTTAACTGTTGGTGCTGCCATCAAAAAGCTCAATCAGTCACTTGCTTTGAGAGATTCATGATTCAACAATTCATGAAACAGCCAATAGTGTGGCAACACACAACACAAAAAATAATTCAAAACTATGAATCGATTGTCGAAATAGTTGTCAATTAATTTTCTGACGATCGACTAATCGTTGCACCTCTATACACAACTTGTCATGACTTGGGATTTGAAGAGTAAGGTAAGAAGGTAAATGTATCCACCACCTTCAACCTTCACATGCTTACTTTCCACTGTGCTATTTCAATATCAAACTACTTCCTGTTTCCAAGGAGGTTGTTGCTCGTCATATCTCCTCCTTGCAATCCTTTCAGATAAATAATGTCTTGGACTATTTTCAATAATGAAGACTACTTACAGCTAACGCCCAGTCCAGGTCATATCACAGTGTACGCCCCCTTTCTTTGAGATTGTATAACCCATTCATTGTTAGGCTCGCCCCCTTTTCATTGAAGCTGTCTCCTTATCCATTCACAGTTTACCACGCTGCGTGGCAATAACCAATCAGCCCAAGCTATTCCTTTCCAGCTGATCCCAATCACCTAATCAGCGTAGTAAATCAGAGTCCATGATGTTTTACTCTGTTTGCTATGTGCCGTGTATGTGCCATGTGTCATTCTCAGTTATTGATCATCGCTGAAGCAGTTGTTTTCGCCCCACCTCCTCCCCTGACCACCAGCATCGTCATGACTCCTGAAGAATTCCATATGGGGGATTTCCTATCCTATTCTTCACTGATGACGCCCTCTCATCATCTCAGGAGAGCGTCATCATATCATGGAGTCATACGCCAACATTAATTTGTTGTATCATTAAAGCTTGTTAAACTTTCTACTAGTCTCTCATGATTGAAATGGATTTATCTCACTTGTTGTGCATGGAGCATCTTATTTGCATTTGGAGACATTGGGATTGAGACTTTTGAGGACCGTCTATCCAGCTTCTTCCCACGTTTCCCCAATAACAGAGGACATCAGATAAAGCCAAATGACCCATTAGAGCACCTGACCCCAGCCCACTGTTACTGCCCTGATGTTAGCTTGTTCTGCTGTGTTGACATAAGGAAACATAATCCTCCAACCTCCCATTACATGAACTCAAACAAACACAGCTCAGCAGATTTTCCAGATGAAAATCAGCCCACTTAAATGCAAAATAACAAAATGATATTGTGTATAATTCAATAATAATAATAATAATAATAATAATAATAATAATAATAAATATAGCCGCAAGCGGCGATGCGGGGTCCAAGCTTCCGGTGACTTGGGGGGTGTATGTCAGATAATATAGACACTGAATTGCACATTTAGTCAGAGTTGGTATGTGCACAAGTGCACAAAGTTTGGTTGAGATTTGGTGACCTGACCGGGTTCAAGCAGTAGTAGCAGTAGTAATAGTAGTGTTAGTGTA
>NC_139631.1:9309873-9324873 GCF_964638095.1 Poromitra crassiceps | reverse complement strand
ATCAGTGATGTCACAAGACTGTCATCGGTGGACATAGTGTCAAAGTTTAAACATTTATCATTTCAAGACGGTTTCACGTATCCAAATTCTTTGTAAGTCTTTAGATCAGGGAAGTCCAGAGATGACACAGAAAAAGTTTGGGCTCATTCGGGCAAATGGCCTAGGACGAGTTTGTTTATCAAAAGTTTAAACATTTATCATTTCAAGACGGTTGCACGTATCCAAATGCTTTATACAATTTTAGATCAGGGAAGTCCAGAGATGACACACAAAAAGTTTGGGCTTATTCGGGCAAATGGCCTAGGACGAGTTCGTTTTTTTTTTTTTTGAGAAAGTCCAATATGGCGGAAAATCTAGCAGACTTAAATGGCCGTGGTCTATATGGATAGATGCGTATTGATCCAGGGAATCCAGCAGATGTGGAATTTTGATTCTACGCCTCACGGTTCAGCAGTTATGGGTCAATACGCAAAAGGGTCTGTTATAGCGCCACCATCTGGCCAATATGGCAAAATTTTTTGTCTCTGAGTAGTGGGGCACATTTCCAACCTATGTGCAAGGTCTGGCTACTGTAGCCCTTACAGTTTTTGACGTGCATGCTGTTTTAGGGCGGAATAATAATAATAATAATAATAATAATAAACGGAACAGATACAATAGGGATCCACGCACTTCGTGCTTGGACCCCTAATAATAAACGGAACAGATACAATAGGGATCCACGCACTTCGTGCTTGGACCCCTAATAAACGGAACAGATACAATAGGGATCCACGCACTTCGTGCTTGGACCCCTAATAATAATAATAAAGCAGCTTCCATTAGCTCATGCTGCAACAAGTCTTCCTGGTGTCAAAATCCGAAAAATATACAGCCCATTCAATTCAACAAGAATAACAAAACATTACAAGGTTATTGATTCATGTTACTACATGATCAATGCATAAAGTGAGATTTAAAGTTTCTTAACTTTGTTTCTTTCTTCTAAAATCTAAAATGAGATAAGCGGTGAAGCAATAACATTAACATCAGGCTGTTGAATTGGTGAAGCAATGTATTCCCTGTATAATTCAAGTGAGTTCTTAGCTCAGTTCTTTGGGGCGCCGCCGCCTACTCCTATTCCAAGTCATCACCTGGTTTCTGTTACCATTTGTTATCATTTGTTTTCCTCACAGTTCATCTACAGTATGTTCTGATATTTAGTATTTCCTCTGTCTGCTCATTAGTGTCTGACAGGGCTCCGACAGTGGGACGCAGCCAGGTCGTCCTGACACTTGACTCGGCCCTTTCCAGTAAATGATGAAGTTAAACACAACGTGGCCTAGAGGGGGGGTGTTGGCCAGGCTGCATCCTGTTTACGTTCAGGCAGCCCTATAAATATGACTGCCAAGAGAGAGAGAGAGAGAGAGAGAGAGAGAGAGAGAGAGAGAGAGAGAGAGAGAGTCAGGACTCAGGAGCTGGCTCGTGATAGGCTTGTCCCGTTCCTCCTTTGATGGATCACTGTAATAAGATTTAAACTTTGTGTTCTACAGTAGGTGTTCCCTAACAAATCAGAGCATATGAAATAGCTGTGTGTCCCACAAGCACCAGGCCAGCCAATAGCTGACTCACTATGAAGTTGTTTCCAGCTAGATTTTTAAAGGTAATTTCACGTTCTAACGCCTGCCTGTATTGGTGTTTGTTTCTGTCCCCTTTCATGTCTGTTTTGTCATATTCAAGTGCCTTACAGTAACCATTTACTTTGCATCCAAATTCTTTACAAAGATATCAGGCAGTTGCCGAACACGAAAAAGAAAATGCGGATATACCTTAATATCCATCCAGGGTAGTATTTTGTGAGTATAAACTGTAGGTCCTGCTTGAAATTCCCACCCATTTTAAGTTTCATGTTTCATTCCGCTAAGTAGTAAGTAGTGCCGGCTCATACAGTATGATGTGTCCATATGAGGTCTTCATTAATCATTTAATTTATTTATTTGTTCTATATGATTTTTAGCTGCGGCCAGCAGCTCTATAAGTAGACCGACCAACATGCTTGGTTGCTTGGTCGGTCGGTCTGTCAGTCGGCCCACAAAAAGATCACCACCCAGTTTAGCGGGCACAGTTTTCGCCCTAGGAGGCTGACATTTGCCATGAGTGTCAAGTGTGTGTAAAGGTGTGTGTTTGTGTTCATGCCTATTGGCAAAAAAAGGGGGGGGCGGTCGGTGGTCGAAATGCAAGGTGGGAGAGGCAGAGTAGGGTAGGCTGCCCCTTCCATCTTGTATCTATCTATCTTATACATACATTTGGCAATGTGGGCTCTGTTCTCTGTTTCTCTGTTCTGTTTTGTCCCACTGATACACACACACACACACACACACACACACACGGAGGCATTGTGACATCACTGATGATGTCATCAGTGATGTCGTATGACTGATGATGTCATCAGTGATGTCATAAGGGGGCACACACACACACACACACACACACACACACACACACACTGATGATGTCATCAGTGAGTGATGTCATCAGGGGGCGCACACACACACAAGGAGGCATTGTGACGTCACTGACGATGTCATCAGTGATGTCATAAGACTGATGATGTCATTAGTGATGTCATAAGGGGGCACACACACACCCGCGCGCATGTAAACTTAACGGCAATAATATTTTGTGAGGGCAAGGCGGCGCAGCGGCCAAGCTGCGTATTCGAGCTGCAGGGCCAGCTCGGCAAGCTGCAGGGCGGGCGAGGCTGCGTAGTGGCCGAGCATTTATAGAAGGAAGCTCACGTCTACCATCTACCATATTCACATATGACATGAATGCAGCATAACATCTGGGCTGGTGAGAGAAAGACCCATCTATCTGCCATAGGAGATTAGCTGGCTAATGGACCTGCAGCTCATTAGGAGAATACGTCACGCATGCTCACCAATCAAAATCATGCAGCCAGTTTCTGCCAAAGCTGTAGAAAACTAAATGAGTAGAGGTCTCTCTATAGTCGAGTCTGTAGAGTCCACAAGTCATTTATGAGAATCTGCAAGTATCACTCTGACTCCCCTTCAACAATTATGAGATCACGGCACGCTGCCCTTGAGCAAGGCATTTAACTCCCTACTCCACAACTAGTCAGTGGACAACATGCTCAGCTGGTAAACCGGTTGTAATGGGCAGCTCCCAGTTGTGAATGTGAAAGACCACACGCAGAGAATTGCCGAAAAAGAGCGAAACTAACATGTTAAAACTTCCCTGGAGAAATGATCATAAGGGATTATCAATCAATCAAACCTTTATTTAACCAGAAAATAAAAACCCATTGAGACCGAGGTCTCTTTTTCAAGGGTGATCTGGCCAAGAAGGCAAAAGCACGTTTCACGTCATACAAAATACACAAGTACAAATACATATACAAAAATTTCTGTCATTTGACCACCATCAACTCAAAATGGAGAAAATTTAAGACAAATAGAAATGATCTAAAAGACCAATGCAATAAAACAGTACAATCAAAAGCATGCCTCATCAACATGAGAGACAGCTAGTAAAAAGTCAAGAAGAGGAGTGCTACACCTCAAAGCAGGAACAGCAGGTGGCAAGGACCTCAGCTAGTTTTTGTTTGAAACTATATAAAGAGACCAGAGAGGCAAGTTTAAGGCGATTATGGACAATGCAGAGAAAATATGGACCGCAACATTGACTAAAAAACACTGACAAATAGCTGTTACTGAAATTTCTGAAAAATGAGTTTTCAGGAATATAGACGACTTGAATAATGTAACAACAGCATTTATCAAAGAGCGAGCCTGGGGGCAGCCAAATAATGTAGCCTGCTTGCAAACATAAACTCAGATGACATGAAAGAAATGTACATTAAGTCAAACAAATTAGCTCCATTATCAATTAGTAAAAGCTGTTTGTTTACAGCTCCTCCCTGAAGAAGGCTGTAGGAGTTTGCCACATGAGGATCATGTTTTTGAAAATGAAGGTAGTGGTACCTGCTGTACCCTATTTTCACAGCTAATTTTTTATATGAGTAGGTGGGGGGGCTCTTTTTTCTAACTTTTTTATGATTTGATTTCTCATTTTGAACTGGGGGAGAAATTTGGCTTATTAAGCTAAAACAACAGATATCTTCATGAGGAGAGCAGGACCAAGAAAAAGAAAAAGAAAACAGAAATAAATTATTTTCATAGCAGAGCCAGAAAAAAGAGTACCGTATATAGAGTGAGCATATAGCGTTTCTTTTTCTTTCCAGAGTGCCAGTGCCCATTCCTCATCAAAAGCAATGGGACGCGGCCGCAGAAAAACGCTATACACGCTGTAAAATGTGTCATATTCAAAAAATGTGTCAAAAAAATCACGGATTCAATGTGAATGCTATTCGAGCCACGTTGGGTCTTTACACAGACGGAGTCACATTTCTTCAGTGGGGCTTGTGAGAGACAGTAGTAGTGGGTACTGTGGCCTGCTGTGTGATTATAATAAGAAGAACACTCTTGTCTGCATGTCTAACCTTACTGACAGCTGCTCTCTACTGCATACTGCACTGCACTGACATGCGCTCATGTCAGCAGATACAGGCGGGAGAGTCCAACTCGCCCGGGAGACACCATCTGAGACTTTCTTTTATAACCTTTTCACAATGGCTGCCATACAGCTCGCTTCTCACCACTGGCAGCAGTGTTATAAAGACAACATTCTGTCGCCCATAACTCGATCTGTGATGACTTGTTTTGTGTTTCAACATACGTAACACAAAGGTATTGTCACTGACATATCTTTCAGTTTCTGTTGTCAAATGACAACACCTGTATTGTGTTATACACTATGTTGAGACAGAAAAAAACAAGTGATCACAGTGAACACCGGTATGGCTTATGGGTGACCGAACGTTGGCTTTTTAACAACACCATAATTGTGTTCAGCGACAGTATGTTGATTAATGTTGAGAATTAAAGCTAGAATATGGAACTTTTGTAGTGCAGAACCTTTTGACTCCCCCTTCTGGCGCTTCTGGCAGTGAAGACACTAGGTGCGCTGCATTCAAGTGGCGTCGAGAAAATAAGTTCCCTACCGTTTGCTTTGTTCTCACGCCAAAACTGGAAACAGCCATCAACATGTTTAAACACTGAGCAATCACATACAACACACCTTCTTTGTAGTGTCCATGTACATGTACGTAGTGTTTCCACACTATGATTTAAAACCTCATAAACACACAGAGGAAGAAAGACTTTACAACTCGGGAAAGGGGACAATCCGAGCAGCACGTGAATGCAGCATTTGTCATAGATACAGTCGGTCTGTGTGTGCCCACAAAATGTTACTACGGCTGGCGCGCGAGTGGGGTAAAAAAACAAAACATATATCTCAATGGGCTGACTCACCAAAGGATGGCTCTGCGGCTCTACACTACAGGATTGGGGATTCTAGAGCAGGTACATACGACTGTTCAGATGTGCATTTACTGTGGTGGTTGAATCCACGATCCTGTCTGCCTGGGCTGGGCTGGCAGCTAAATGCTAACTATGCTGAATGGGGAGAACGGGGGGGGGGGGGGGGGGGGTCGGTTTTACCCCACCCTGACCACGCCCCCAGCCAGCTACCCCCGTGTCTATGACGAGACATTGACTGTATCTATAGCTCCACTGTAGCCTAATGCGTGGGGGCTGTAAACCAGTGGATAAATAGTTTTAAATGTCCCACAGCCGCCGTGAAATGACTCATTTCGCTTCAGCGAAATAAAAATTCCAATAAAATTTGGAAGGTCTAGAAGAGCCGCACGACTGAATTATTGATCCCTTTCAAGTTAGCAGAAGGGCTAACCGGAAATAAAATGAGGCCTGTTAACTCCACTTCCCAGTCTTCCCACCGCCCTCTCCTTTCCCACCACACAGTTTACAGCAGCACGTAATAACCAGCCCTCTCCTTTCCCACCGCACAGTTTACAGCAGCACGTAATAACCAGCCCTCTCCTTTCCCACCGCACAGTTTACAGCAGCACGTAATAACCAGCCCTCTCCCCTCCCCTCAAACAGCCACCGGCCCTCCATCCGTCATGGCGGGTCGGACCGGAGAGAGGGGAGGTTCCCCGCAACTCATCAGCACCATCGACAGCAGGAGACGAGCCCGGCAATCAGAAACAAATGATAGCAGAATGAGCGGGTAGGAGGAGTGCGGCGCCAGCATATTCTGCTATTGATGCAATGCCAGCGAGAGCGAGCGGGCATTCAAGAATTGACAAAGTCACTGCTTTGTAATTTATTAACTTTCTCTACGTTGATGAATTATACATTTCCCAATGGCCGCCTAAGCGTGCGCATGGCAGGCCTGCTGCGCTGCCTGCCTGCCTCCGGACTCAAATGGGACTGTGCTGTACTGATTTAGTAGTAAGTAAGCACTATGAGATGGACCTCTATGGCCCGTTTCACCATGAGCCTTTCGCCCATTCCAGGTGAAAGGCAATGGCTTTATTTACTGCATATATATTACATTTGAGATCTTTGTCAGTGGATTTTATCATCTGAGCTTTTGATACAAAGCAGCGGACAGTCAAGGGTGTATGTTTCATTTCAGCTCGTGTGTGTGTGTGTGTGCGTGTGTGTGTGTGCGTGTGCGTGTGTGTGTGTGTGCGTGTGTGTGCGTGCGCGCGCGCCTATGCGCTGACAGCATTTGATAGATAAAGGTTTTACAAGACATTCTGATGCCCTACAAACTTTGACATTTATGCTGTTTGGAAGCATTCAGAGTAAAACATGGTGTAAAGCTAGCTAAGATTCAGACGACCCAATAACTTCCAGATTGTAGTATCTGTCACATACTCACTATTTCAAACGTAGATCTTAAGGCTGGTTTCACACCGACGACCCAAGCCTTGCCTATGCCTTGCCTTTACCCACGCTTTTTAATAGGCGTCCGTTTTAGTCAACGAGGCTGTGTACACCGGACGCCTGAGCGTGAACCCTGCGTGTACCCACGCCTTGCCTGTGCCTTGCCGATTTTATCGAATAGGCGAGAGTTCTATTTTCACGCCGACAAGGCGCGTGCAGGCAGGCTTTTCTGTCAAGCCATGAAAGAAAAACGGACAATATCCGTGGGAACTGGCAAAGTCAACTGAATTTCAAAATAAAATGGAGTTTCTACAACAGTATTGAGCAGAGAGAGAGAGCGAGAGAGAGATTGACGGGTGGCTATCACGTGGGGCTTTCTCCCTGTCGGCAAACAAATCTTCATGAGAGAGAATAGCGACCGAAGAAGCAAGATGGACAATGTTGTTGTGCCAGCACATATTCTTGCAAGATCACCTCTCTAAAATGTCCGACTATAGTCAGACCTGGTTATACATATCCAGCATCAATATAACATTAAATATATCAGATTTATTTTACCTAGAGGCTACCCATGACAATTCTGGACAACACGTGAAAAAATACAGTCGGGAGAGAGGAGAGGCGCTTGTGACTCGGCTCCAGGTTCGGCGTGCAAAAGGCGTGCGGTGTGATCGCAAAAGCGTGTAACAGGTTCACGCCCAGCTCGGCGTAGGCGTGGGTTGAGGCAAGGCAAGGCGTGGGTCGTCGGTGTGAAACCAGCCTAATAAGCAGCGAGCGTGCTCATTTCATCATTTCCCAATGAGAAATGATTAGATATTGGTAATAGCATCAGTTTCCACTTTCTCATGTGAGATGTGAAGCCGCTCACTGGGAAGCGATGAGAAGCTTTATTGCCGGCGTCAGAGCAGGGAGCTGCCTGTTCGCCCCGGCGTACAGGTGCTCGACACGGTTGCACACTGTAGATTCGATTTGCAACAGTTTGTCCAACAGCTCATTCAACACAAATTACCGAGTCTGTTATTTTGCATTCCGGTGGGAGGTTCACTGCTGACGTCTGCAGACACATGCATTACGCACATACGCCCGTCTACCCCCGGCGAGGCAGGCAGGCGGTTCTGCAGGCAAGCTGAGTTCCATGACTCGAGAATAGAACATCACATCACACATCCACACACGCCCGACCTGGGAGCTCCATTAGCAGCGGGCTGCAGCAGGTGAAGTGGAAAACAGCCAATTATGTGGAGAGGAGAGATAGAGCTCGACGGCGTAAAGCTTGCAAACACACACACACACACACACACACACACACAGGTCAGGCATAGGCACACACACACACACACACACACACACACACACAGGTCAGGCATACACACACACATAGCCACACAGGTCAGGCATACACACACACACACACACACACACACACACACAGCCACACAGGTCAGGCATACACAGACGCACACAGCCACACAGGTCAGGCATACACACACACACAGGTCAGGCATACACACACAGGACAGGCATACACGCCCGCCGCCCGTGGAAGTTAACAGCGACCCGTGTCCATTTTTGTCGTGAATCCATTTGGGGTCCTGTGATGCAAGCTGGTGCTCAAACCTGATCTTTGCTGTCGATTAAAATTTGAAAGTCAATGTCAAAGAGTGTGTTTGACAAGTACAATACCACACCCATTACAGTCAGTCAAACAGGATTTTTTTGTCAATGCAGTTTGAGTTTGTATTTTTTTCATCTGTTCAGTCATGGTGCTCACTGCTCATACTAACTACCTGCCTCTTCTTCTGTTTATTTCCAACAAACCGTAGTGTTTCCCCTACAATTGTATAGGCCCAACAAGGACCCCCGCGAGGAGAGAAAAAAAGAAAAGAAAAAAAAATCACAAAACTTTATGGCATATTACAATACAACGAAGAATAGTACAGCCTGACGAAGACCAGCGAGGTTGAAACACGTTGCGTTTTGTTTCCCGCGTTTATTTGATTGAAGATGTTCACTGTTTGTAAACTTTTTCAGTACACATGTACATTACTAAATTAAGTGTATTGGTGTTGACAGCAGAGCACTAAATAACACCAAATATACATCCATTCAAATCAATAAGCATTTGCATTTAGGAACCTGTGTGAGTTTTCATCCCTGTAATTCTTTTTGCAATAATTTACACAGCTTATGTATTCAGCAATACACGCACTTGATCAAGTCATCCTCTCCTTGTGATCACTTTGTTTGAAGTCATATGTTCAAAGTGCATTGGTGACACACTGCCAGAGCATCCTAGCACTTCCATAGCGCAGAGAAGTTCACAGCCGAGTGATTGAAATGTAGGAGGAACGGCCCAGGCAGGCCAGCTGCACCTGAGCGAGCGTCCCGTGGAGTGGAATCAGCCCGCTGAGGAAGAGGAGTGCAGCCAAGCAAAGAGCCGCACCTGTTTTATTAAAGACTTTACAGTAGCAAGACTCCCAGTAGGGGTGTCAAGCCTTCTCCAGTGTTGCTGTACAGCTCTGCTATGAGTCAGGAAATGCATGCAACGAGAATTTGTTTAGTTCAATGTAAGGTATCAAAAGAGGAACATATAGTTTGTTATAGTTTTATCATTTAATTGCTCAGTTCTTTGTGACGTTTTGTTGCTTAAGCACATTTGGCAATGTATATTAATATTGTATATGTAATGTATATTAATATCGAAGTAATGGCTACACCTCAGTTTCCCTGTATATATTGTATTTTAGAAATTCACATGTTGATTTTTGAGATACAGTAGGCTCAGGCTGTGGTGTTTTTCTCTAGGCTACATTAGGATACTGATGTGGTCTGTCTTTGCTTGGCTGCAGAAGCTTGTAGTCCAGACAAAAGCTGAGTGATCTGCCATTTAAATAGCAATGTGCCAATAGAGACACTGCATGAAATAGGCCACGCCCATCACGGGGGAAAAGCTCCTTTCATTTCCACACACCAGCGTCATTTTCTTTGAATGAAACATAGCTAAAAGCTGTTGTGTGGTGGGCTGCGCAGACAACAAATGTAAAAAAATCGCCAGTTAAAGTTTTTTTGTACTCCAGAGGAAAACAAAGAAGAAAAATGTGGATGTTGCTGTCAAGTAAGTAAGTTGAAGTGTTCATCTTCTGTATATACGATCTTTTTGTGCAAGACCCGACCATGCACGTGACATAGGAGAACGCCAGGATTGGACGGGAGTTTGTATTTTCCCCTGTTTTAGGCGTGGTTTCTGAATGATGACGCGCTCTGCAGTGTCTCTATGTGCAAGTGCACCTGGCTTTTAAAGGGAATGGGAGATGACACTCTGATTGGTTGAATTCATGTTACGCCCAAAATACAAGGATGATTAATAAAGGGACTACAGTAAGTACAACCCCTTTGGGGCTTGCTCGCACCCAGATTGGGTGTCGTTTAGCAATTTGGATTTGGACATGTCATGTCACTTGTCATGCCATGCACTTTCTGAACCCTTATCTATTTATTAAAAAAAGAAAAAAGACAATGAGTAATGAGTTGCTATTCCTCACCCTCAGATGCACATTCGACTGACTCACCAGTAATGATCATTTATACTACTGTATACTGTCCTATTTTGAGTAAACCCCCAAAGATGTGTGTTGAGTCTGGCAGAGGAATAATATGACAATATTTACAGTACAGTATATGTCAATGTTTCCTTTTATTTGACACCACTTGATAAGTTTGTTAAGAATACTGGTGCACATTATTGTTTTCCACTATTTATTTCCAAATCTTGCTGAACCAGCAGCTGTCTAGTCTAGATCATAGAAGCGTATGACTTCAGAGTCACATCGTAACAGGTCAGTCCTGTCTCCATGGTAACAGGTTTTTCCACCAGACAAATTCACACACCAGATCCTTCACTACTATACTGTATTCAAACAAATAACATGGCAAACTGTCATAAGTGCACAGCGGATCGCTGTGCACTTTACGGATCGCTGTGCACTTTACCGATCGCTGTGCACTTTACCGATCGCTGTGCACTTTACCGATTGCTGTGCACTTTAATGCTACCTTGCACATTATCGGTCATTGTGTGCCACAAACAAGGTCCTTGATGTTTATTTAGCCTTTTATTTATTTTAACTATAGGCATGTAACATTTAACATGCTACTTGTGTTGTTTCTTGTCAATGTTCTTATTTGTATGTCTATATGCTGCAACTCAATTTGCCCTTTGGGATACTAATAAACTTGAACTTGAACTTAAATATAGACATTTATACCGAAATGGAACTGGAGTCAGTCAAATTAAATATGTTTGCCAGTATCAGTTTGGCAAAATTGGCCTATTATTATTAGTCAGTGCCATCCATTGTTTGTTTATTTACATATTTATTGTAAAATTGGTCAACACTACACTGGTTGTCTATGGCTGATAAAATCTCATATCAGCTGAACCCAAATGTGAATTGATGGTTTCCCTGAATTGATGGTCATTACCTCTTCAGGCTGGAGGTTTAGGATTGACGATATAGTTTTAAAAAGGTGTGTAAAAAAAGTGTGAAAGGTGTTGCTTACTTTGTAAACAGCGCATTAAAAACGTAATGCCTGGTTTTTGCCATGACTGTTGCAAACAACTTAAAAAGAGCATGTGGGGGGCATGGTGGCTCAGTGGTAGAGCTGTCGCCTCACAGCTAGAAGGTCCTGGGTTCGATTCTCACCTGGGATGCTATGAGTGCTGAAGGAATGCGTGCCCGTCCGCATGTCCTCGAGTGCCCACCGCCCGGGTGTGGAGTTTGCATGTTCTCCCCATGCCCCGTGGGGGTTTCCTTCATATAGGAACCCCTCACCAAAACATGCAATATCCTGGTTGCTAATGTGGTGCCTCCTCTGGTCGTTAGGGGCGCCTATTCGGAGGGAGGGGAACTGGTTGGAATAGCGTGAACCTCCCACGTGCTATGTCCTACCGGTGAAGCTTTCCCTGTCAGGTGAAAAGAAGCGGCTGGCTAACTGCCCATGTCTCGGAGGAAGCATGGAGCCAGTTTCGGCTCTCCCCAGATCGGCAGAGGGTGGAGCAGCAACCAGGATAAATAAATTAAATTAGCACCAATGGGGGATAAAAATGGGATAAAAAAATCCAGGAAAAAAAAAAAAAAAAAGAAGTTCATATTGTATTGTCATTGTATTATAACACTCAGTTTTGGCGCACAGTGCTCTGTAGCGCCTGCCAGAGGGGAGGAGTTCAAACAGATCATGTCCAGGGTGGGTCTTTCTTGCCCTCTTCTTAACTCTGGGGTCTTGTATGTGGGGCAGGTTGGCACCGATGATTTTCTCTGCAGTCCTGACTGTATGTTGTAGTCTGTGCCTGTCCTGTTTGGTGGGGTGGCTGACCCAAACCAGACAGACAGAGATGGAGTTGCAGAGAACAGACTGGATGATAGCAGTGTAGAACTGTATCAGCAGCTTCTGAGGCAGTTTGTACTTCCTGAGCTGGTGGAGGAAGTACAACCTCTGCTGTGCCTTCTTGATGACGGTACCTACGTTAGCCTCCCGCTTTAGGTCATGGGAGATTATGGATCCCAGGAACTTATAAGATTCCAACATAGACACAGTGCTGTTGGATAAGCTGAGGGGGGGGGGGGGGGGCAGCGCAGGGGGGCTCCCCCTAAGGTCCACTATCATCTCTACAATTCTGAGCTTGTTCAGCTGAAGGTTGTTCCGACTGCACCAAAGGGGCAGCTGTTCAATCTCCCATCTGTATGCAGACTGGTTGCTGTCTTGGATGAGGCTGATGACCGTTGTGTCGGCTGCAAATTGACAGATGGGTCCCCTGGGGTAAAGTCGCTCGTGTAGAGGAGGAAGAACCAGGGCGAGAGCACACACGCCTGGGGGGCACCAGTGCTGTTTATTCAGACACAGGATGTGATTTTTCCCCAGCCTCACCTGCTGCATCCTGTCTGTCAGGAAGTTTATGATCCACTGACAGGTGAGACTCGCAGTCCGAGCTGGGTGAGTTTGGAGTGGAGGATTTCCGGAATAATGGTGTTGAACGCTGAACTGAAGTCCACAAACAGGATCCTGGCGTATGTCCCCGGGGGGTCGAGAATGGATGTTGTAGTATGTGATGCAGTCCCATATTGACTGCATCCTCCACCGACTTGTTTGCCCGGTAGGCAAATTGCAGTGGGTCCAGCAGGTGTCCTGTCATGTCTTTCAGGTGGGCCAACACCCAGTCTCTCAAAGGATTTCATGACCACAGACGTCAGGGCGACTGGCCTGTAGTCATTTAATCCTGTGACGGATGTAATTTAAAGAATAGCAGGTAATTGAAGTTCTCCCCGCCCCCCCCCCCCCCCCCCCCCCCCCCCAGCAATTTTAGCAATATTGAATGCTGAACTTCAGGCAAAGATTTATTCAGGAACAGAACTCTTAATATGAAGTTGTATATCTTTGTCACTTTCGATATTTTCATGTCTGGAGCAAAAAGGCTACATCGCTGCTGTTATTTCCCTGCCGGGGCACCAACTCCACGATGGATCAGGGGGCCCCTTGCCGATCCCCCCGAGGCCGCCGTGCGACCGCAAAACGCTGTTGTGATTTCTGCAGAGCTGACACGCTCCATGCTGCAGACTCGGATGACCTCCCGAAATGTAATATTCAATATTCAATGGAATATTCATGTCGGCAGCGTTCTTCTCGGTCTTGGCTCGGGGCCGAGAAAACACTGTCCCGGGGGGGGGGGGGGGTGACCCGGGGGGGTTAGGGTTCAGATTGGGTGACAAATCAGATCGACGTAGCCGTTGCTGCTTTGCTCTGACAGCGCTTCTCTTTTTCGTTGGCATATGTCTGAATATTCTTGCAGCATTTGCGGTGTGAAATTGGTAGAGAGAGGAAGAGGGGCAAAGGAAAGAATGGTGGGGGAGAGAGGGAGAGAGAGAGAGAGAGAGAGAGAGAGAGAGAGAGAGAGAGAGAGAGAGAGAGAGAGAGAGGCAGGGAGGCATGAGAAGAGAGAGAGGGATGGGCGTGAAAAGGACAGCGTGGTGGGGAAACTAGATTACGGCGCTGAGTCAAGATAGATGGCTAGAAGGGCAGACAGACAGACACACAAAAACGGGGGGAAAGAAAGCGAGAGGAAGAGGCAGACAAATGAGATGGAAGATGAGACGTTTACGTTTCAGATAGAATCACGGCCTTTCCAAGTCCTAACAGATAAAGAAAGGCTCAAACATGGATTCAGTGAGGAGAGCCATTACAACTGATGCCACTGCGGATCTTTTGAGCATTCATCTCGC
Organism: Poromitra crassiceps; assembly: GCF_964638095.1. Taxonomy (NCBI): domain Eukaryota; kingdom Metazoa; phylum Chordata; class Actinopteri; order Beryciformes; family Melamphaidae; genus Poromitra; species Poromitra crassiceps. The sequence continues at coordinate 9,310,781 of NC_139631.1, read as the reverse complement.
ATTTTGAGTCATTGTTCTTTACATTCTAGCCAGCCAATGCCATCGCTGGAAAGACTTAGACTCAGAATAGAATTCTGCACAGTCAGACTTTGTTGTTGTCGCTGAACTTTTATTCATCACATGATCGTATCACGGTTGTATTGAATCGTGTGTATTGTGTATCGCGACACGTGAGATAAGCATATAATCGCCCCATCCCAATTGATCAGTCTATCTATGGCACGCTGTTTTCCAGAGCATCTCACAGCGCCGCGGGATGCGCCCCCAGTGGGAAGAATCCCCCCACCGGTCCCGGTCCCAGCCCCGCCCCCGGCAGTGCACTACCCATTCGGCTACTATTGTTTTGGTATGATTGTCCATTTTGATTCCTTTTCTGCTGGTAAATAAGCATAACGCATGCATTTTATATGAATTCCAGGGATGTAGTGTATGTTTCACACCTTTTTTAAGTGCAATATTCTAAATCTTTATAACATACTTTTTTTTGTAGGCATCATAGTAAGTGGTATCAAACTGATGGAGGTTATATGAGGATATCTGTGGGGCATTAGGTATTCGATTACTTTTATTGATCTCTAATGGATTGCAACAACACTGGCAAAATTGGGGGGTGGGTGGCGAATGGTAAAGCCAGAAATCGCAGCAGCTGGCAAAATAATGGTTGAGTCATTGGTATTGATCAACAGCTCTATCAACACCCCCCCCCCCCCCCCACACACACACACACATATTATGGACATGTTGTCCTATGGGGGCCAGTAAAAACAGTTCTTATATACTTGCTTTTGGCTATGTGTTCGCATGCGTGTCCCACGTCTGTTTGGAGCATCGGTCGTGCACATCCTATCCAAATTAACGCTACGCATGTGCCGGGTACGGGAGGTAGCCATCGTGCACAAATAAACGCG
>NC_139631.1:9194873-9307373 GCF_964638095.1 Poromitra crassiceps | reverse complement strand
GACTCCTCTCACGGAAGGGAGGGGAGGCTGGCCAGCCAGACTACTCCTGTGATGATGCCTGCATCCTGCACAGATGATAGCAGCCAGTCTGAACACAGATCAAATCGGCGTGCCTTTCAAAGGATCTAATCTGGTCCAATCAATTGGGGTGAGTTGGTATTGTGTGGTCTTTTGTGGAATTTGGTCTCAATTTCTCAAATAAATATTGGGTGGGCAAAATACATGTAATTAGATTTACATATAATTTACACATGTGTGACCATACTAGCAGGCACAAAGAGACTTTATTATTTTTTTTATCAGTGCTACTACTAGCCACACTAGCCTTTCCAATCATTATGCTTAGTTAGCGCAAACCTTGAGTAAATCTGGGCCTGGGGTGGGAGCAGTGTGCTGGTTGTAGTTAATAATTCAAAGAGTATAACATGGTTTGACAGCGAACCCTTGCTGGCACACACTGCGTGCCAGACAAGACGACAGACGGACGACACAACACAACACTAGAGTATAACACAACACAATCTGTCACCTGCTGGATTGACTATCCAAAGTGTTACAGCACCACAAGTGCATTCATTTCTCACATGGGTGTGCCCAGAGCCGTGTATATAGAAGAGTCGCGACATCTCCATTCACTCCAATGGCAATGGACCAGTTTTGTTTTTACTCTCAATAGTTCCCGGAAGTAAGGTTCTGGATTAAGCAGCGCTGTCGAGTTGCAGCAAAATGGACCGTTTGTGATGTACTCTGAAAGGGTCCGACGTTTAAAGAATCAAATTGTATAATATCATCGGTTTTATTTTTGCATTCAAATGTAGCGCAGATGCCACTCTCTTACTAGATTGCTCTGGGTGTGCCCAGTGCCGTGCTCTAGCCATTGAACTGCACAGGACGGCAATATTTCCCCGATCAAACAGTTCATATGGTTCCCTTCGGGGGCCCATGTGCTGATGCTATAAAATGAGCCTGGACCCTCTGTGTGATGGACAGTAAGTGCAAATCAATGCTTTGAGTTGAGTCGGAGCTCGGGGCCAATGCCAGTAGTCATGTAATGGACATCAGCTTAACATAATGACAGGCCGCGCTCAATAAACTGCACTCATCACCGCTGGGCATCGAGACAAAGAGATAACATGGCTGAGGGGGCAAAATAAATAACCCATTCTGGAAAGAGCCTATTTAAAATGTCTAATTTGGGTGTGGCACCCGGCCAAAATCCATTAGACGTATGGATTAATTTGATCCTAATGCATATATATACACGGTCGCATTCATGCACAAGCTGATTTTCCCAGCATGCCGTCTGGCTGGCTTCCTTCCTGTCACTGTGTAGACGAGAGTGTGAGACAAGGTAGCGTGCTGAGACACACGGCCCGGTAGCTGAGAGGAGATGGTGCCTAGCTCCCCGTGGGGTCCCCGCTCCCCCCGAGCCTCCCTGACAACCAGCTCTCGGATCAATCGGCTCCCTCAGGGGTGGGTGGAGGGTGGCTGGCTAGAGACACATCCCGGGTCATCGATCTACTGTCTCAGACAGACACATCACTCCGAGAGAAAAAAAAAACACATCATCATCATCACATAGCTTCTCTGTCTGCCTCCTGTCCTCTCTGTCTCATTCTCTACTCCATCCATTTCCTGGGAACATCTGACGGGCTGAGAGAGGCTGAGGCCGGTTAGGAGATCCCTCCCGTCACGCTGATGAGGGAACACAGACTGGAAATGCTCCAGACATGCCCTGAAACGGCGCAAAGTTCAACCGCCTCAACCGCCTCCTTTGACATGCCTGAAGAGATTCTGTGCCCAAAGGTTCCAAATGGCCGTCTGTCTGGCACTGCTGTGAGAGCCTGTTTGGAAATTGGAAATTGTGGCTGATGAAGGTCTCATCCTTTGGCCTCAGCGGCTGGCTCGTCCCCAACAAGTTTTGCCCAAGGCGAAAGAAGAGGGACGTGTGTGTGTGACTTGTGTGTGTGTGTGTGTGTGTGTGTGTGTGTGTGTGTGTGTGCGTGCGCGCGTGCACGAGTGAAGCAGTCCTAAAATGTTCTTTACAATGTGTGTGGTTATGAAAAAAAACATAAATTCCCAAATATAAAGTGTAAGAACATACAGGAATAGGAATCTTATAGAAACAATCTAGAAATTAGATAGAAGCCAGGAATGGTTTCAAGTAGGGTACTACAGATACAACGTGTCCATAACGTTCCCTGGATCACCAACCACCATGCAAATTTTCAGCCCAATCTGACCTGCGGTGTGGGTGTTAGGTGGTTTCCATCTTTAACCTATCTCTTTAACCAAATTACACACATGTAGCTATTCTATGTGATATCCTTTTGATAACGAATGTGATATTTTTCACTTCCATTGACGGAGCCTCCCCTGAAACTCTTTGGAGTACCCTGGGAAGGCCTGCCTCCCACTTTGAAAACCTGTGCACTGCACTAAATGATAATGAATAACTGTCCAGCCTGACTCGACTGCTCTTACCAAGATCTTTCTTAGATTATAATAAGGTGATACTTTGTTGAGCTCCACAGTACAGCATCCTGGAACTGGTAGTGTCTCAAGGACACAGACAGATGCTTGTCGACATGGGGCTTCATGACCAGAGTCAAACCACTGGGGCCCCCTGCCTCCTTTGTCCTACCTGTCTGCCAAGCATGGCCGTCATTATTCAAGTCATAGAACAGCAAACATCATCAGAAAGACAGTCATAAAGAAAATTGCTATTGTCATGGTATCAATATGAAATTGTTCAGAAGCAAATAAAAAAGGTTCCAGTAATGCTTTATCAACTCCACCATGACTCCATCTTCATGAATATGACAAATTACAGAAATGCAGAATAAGTATCAAATCAAAATGGTGATAATATGAAACATTGTTATGAACTTTGTTTCACACTCCTACAGGTGTTGTTTACTGTAAAGATATATTTAAAGATATGGCAACTGGAAATTTAATTGGGGGTATTTTCTCCACCTGTCACACTCTCTTCACACTGTGGAGGTGAAGGTTTCTACATTTATCCTTCAGTTTATATATATATAAGGGAGCATGTGGGCAATGTTTCTCTGTTTGTTTGTTTCAATTTTTGCCCCACTGATGATGTCATAAAAGGCATTGTGACATCACTGATGATGTCATAAAGTCCCTGAAGTGATGTCACTTGGGCAATTGTGCATTGTGACATCACTGATGATGTCATCATAGGCATTGTGACATCATCAGTGATTTCATAAGAGCAATTGTGATGTCATCAGTGATGCGAAGTTGTGACATCATCAGTGATGTCATAAGAGCATGTGAGCCCGCACAGTGGGCAAGCTTCAGGGCGGTGAGCCTGCGCGATTCATGTTCACAAAATGCTAACAGACCAGGAGTTAGTCTATGTGTCACATACTAGCCTATAGCTTAAAAATGATAGTTGTGCACCAAAAAAACACATAGACATGCTTCATTAGCCGTAGTTAGCCAGTTAGCATTTTAGTGGTTCAAGATAAGCTACCCTTAACCACCTCCTCCACCCTCGCCACCTCCCCTTCCCTCTCTCTCCCTCACGCTCCCTCCCTCCCCTCTGTTTTCCATATATTCCTGATTATTAGACATGTGAATTGTTATTTGTATGTGTCGCCTGTTGCTCGTTTGTTACTTTTGCTATTGTTATTTGTATCTGTTGCCTCGTTTCTATTTTTCTTGTTTTCTGTGGACTCCTATTGTAACTCCTTTGGGTCATTGAAAGCGCTATATGAATTAAATGTATTATTATTATTAGTTCCTGGTTCAAGTAATCTTATATCATCTTAAAGTGCAGGTTCCACTGTTATGTCACACACACAGTTCTGTCGCTTTGCATAGGAACGTCATAGCAAGAGAGGCAAACGGAATGTTTTGCTCAGGCAGGGTTAAAAAGGAAGGGGGGTTGTATATTAAACGCTATGTGTTAACACATTTTACCATTTCAATACACAGCATCAAATAACACCGGACGCTTTATAGCACTATATTTATTGTAAAAAGGCCTCAGGTAAAGTATACTGTAGCAATACTCTGCACAGTATTCTCAGACAGGATTAAGTGCACACTCTCTCTCTAACTGGGCTAATTCATCTACAGTGAAACCTAATCAATTATTCATGTATTTGTTCCACTGCCTTTCTCTTCAGAGAGAGGTTGATTAGAAAGAGGTTCCCACTGTACAAAAGGAAGACCTCACAAACAGCACGCTCGTGCTTCTTGTACAGATATGTGGTGTGCATTAGCCCTGACCGCAGAGCCATCATCACCCTATCCACAGTCTGGATCCTAATAACCCTCTTCCTATCAGGCAGGAAGTGCTTTGGAGCCAGAACACCTGATTGGCTGGTGTTGGTGTGTGGCATTCAGAACAGAACCACATGGGACGTCCGGATGCCTATTGCACAGCTACTGTCAGGCTCCCATGTCTGAGGCAGGATGGTCTTAATCGATGGTAGGCGGTTGCCTCGGGCCCCCGCAGCCAGAGGGCCCCACAAAAGACAAGAATACAAGTAACGTAAATTTATTTGAATTAACTTTTAGAATTAATTATCTTTTGGTCACAAATTATTACAATCCTGAGTGATGTTCACAGTCAGGCTATTCCACTACTAGTGAGATTTGATCACTCGATTTTAGCAAATTCACAGTTTACAAAAGGTACAGGACGGACAACCCTGTCTTTATTTGCCACAATACACTGATCCAGGCATACACACACACACACACACACACACACATACACACGTCCCTCTTCTTTCGCCTTGGGCAAAACTTGTTGGGGATGAGCCAGCCGCTGAGGCCAAAGGATGAGACATTCATCAGCCACAATTTCCAATTTCCAAACAGGCTGTCACAGCAGTGCCAGACAGACGGCCATTTGGAACCTTTGAGCACAGAATCTCTTCAGGCATGTCAAAGGATTACAAACGATTAGAAATATAGAAAGATATATAGAAAGTATGGATTAAAAAGGAAGAGAACTGGGATTCAGGGGGGCCCCATGCTCACCTTTGCCTATTCATAGGTTTCAAGGGGCTTAAGTGCTGCCGGGAACGCCCACCTGGCCAACGCCAACCCGCCGGCAGCACGTAACGCCCCTTGAAAGCTATGAATAGGCCCTCCAAATCTCTAAGTCCGCCACTGCATGGTTGTAACACAAAGTTCTCAATTTTTGCTGTTTTCTATCCAAAATCCAAAATCCATTTGGTTCACAGATTATTTCAAAAATATATGGTTTGGATGGGGACAATTTATTTGCCTTTTATGAGACATTAATTACCAGCCAGTCCATGTCGTTCACTGACAACATGATGGAGGTTCCTCCCTGGCCAGCGCTCTATAAAACAAACAAGCCTGTAAAACCTGCAATGGCATTTTATCTTCTTCGCACATCACATCATTTAATCATTCAACAATGTTTTTTTTATTAATGAATGCTTCATTTAAAGGCCAAATGTATTTCCGCTACCATTGAATATACAGTAGGTGCCTAAAAGAGCAGTTAACCCCCATAAGACAATGTCATTATTATGGGTTTCAATGGAGAGTTTTATAGTGTCCCATGATGGTCTAAATGTTGTTTCTGATGCTTTTCCATCTGTACTGGAATTACATTGCTTATGTTATAATATTGGCAATCAGCAGCTTCTATACAAAAATATTAGCCCCATATTTGTCTAACCCTAATGTGCTCCTACTCTCCTCCCATTAGTATCCGACTACGCTGTCTTTCTGCTCAGCCTCACCTCTCCTCCGCATGCATCTACACAGGGTCTGCAGCACGCTGCTGTATCAATCACACTGTTACACAGGCAGCGTGCTGCAGACCCTGTGTAACGTGCTGCAGACCCTGTGTAACAGTGTGTGATACAGCACCGTGCTGCAGACCCTGCACTGTTACAGGGTCTGCAGCATGGTGCTGTAACAGCAGCATGCTGCAGGCCCCGTGTGTGTCTGGGGCCATATGAAATCCGTACCCCCCCCCAAATTCCATTTAATTGATTTTACATTTTAATCGTAGTTTAGGGGTTAGGATTGAAAGCCCTCTGAAAGCTGCAAAGCCGTCTGAAAAATAGGTGGATGTACGCCGTATACCCTGCATTACACCACTGGTCCCGCCTCTCTACCCTGTTTCACTCTGTATGCGTCACGATAAGGAAGTCACATACTGTGTCAATGGCATTTTAGCTCCACTTTAAACCAATCACCCAGTTTCTGCCACTTTCTCTATTTCCAGACCTGAGGGGAACTGTATTATTTTGCTACTGCATCCTCAATGGGCATCTGGTGTCACTATTGTAATAGTCCTGCAGTTGGAGTCATTGGGTTGGATAAATCCTGGTGAGATTTTATTTTCCACAGGGAGGCCAGTCTTCACCAAAAGCTATCAAATCTCCACCGCTGTGATCTGGGTTTCCTGGGAAAGGGGTATTTTGAATGGAGACAAAAATGTAATACAATAATTCTATTTCTCGAAATTCCCCCTGGTTCTATTTCATCACCAGCTGTAGTCTCAAATGCACTGTGGAGCGCCACAGCCGGGGAAGATTGGTACGATTAGGATAAGAAGCGGTCCTGTGTGTGTTTGCTGTGTAAATGCTTTGTGATCTAAAGAAGAGCCTGGCTCTCTCAGCAGCATCTACACCTTCCTGCTGAACCAACACCAGGGACTGATGGCTCTCCATATTTGGCAAACACTCTTTTACTGTAGCCGAGGAGGCTCAGAGTGCCAGCGATAGTAACAGTGTGTGATACAGCAGCGTGCTGCAGTAACAGCGCATGTTATGTCTGACTTAAACAATTGTCATTTCTGTTCTGCTCTGTCCTGTACCCTGCTGCAGCTCTACCCGCCTCAGGCTTTCCATGTAACACTAACATATGGACGAGGAGCTCCCAGCACACAGCCATACTGCCAAATAGAACTATTGCATATGGCAATAAAAAGTTTCCTTTTGACAATTAGTGGTCCTGCCTGAAATGATCTAAATAATGTGGTTTAGTTTAAAGGCCACATATTGAATGTTTGTGAAGGCTAAAGCCCAATTTATGCTTCGTCTGCCGACACTTTTGAAACGGTCGCCGACGAAAAATGAGGACTTGAGTCGACACTTTCAAGTGTCGGCGAGAGGTGTCTGCTACCTAGTGACATTTCTAGTGTCGCTGACTACGTCACATAATGTCGCGCAAGTGTGATTGGCTATATAGACGGGCACGCGCTTGACTTCCTTGTTTTAGTTTTCGCTGAAATGAAATTAATGAACGTGTCCCCGCTATTTTGATCAACATGTCCTTGATGTATGACTTCGTGAAAATCACAAAGAACACCGTGACCAACTTCCCAGAGAGAGAGGAGGTGAGTTGTGTGGTCGTTATATTATATGCGGCTGCAGTTACTGTACATCTTGCCCGCTCCGACGTGGGTTCACTGACAGCATTCCCTCTCTTGGCTGTCTGCACTAGTTCTCTGCCTCCCTCTGTCTATAACGTCACGTGACCGTTGAGCCGAGGAGAGAAGCATAAATGCAGCAACATGAGCGACACTTTATTTTCCGTCTGCGACCATGTGCTGAGCGACACTTTCTAATAAGTATAAATTAAGCTTAAAGGACGGCTTTACCGTGGGGAATATGAATATATATTAAATCTCACGCCCCTAAGGTTTTAGAATCCGTTGAAATTTTTGAAATTGGAGCTTCACTGCCTGACCTATCAGGCATCTCTCACATATTTTAGGGAAGCCGGATGACGCGTTACGCGTCATCCGGCCTCCCTCCCCGTTGCGGAACTCGAGCGCCTATGAACTACAAGTCTTGTGAGCCATGGTCCCGCCTCTAGAGGTCCTCCACGCCCCTTCAGAGCTCTCGACGAAAAGCAAAAGGCAGCCATCTTGTTCACCCGCATAGCATACTGTAGCTAGGTTAGCTTTCCATAGCTCCTTGCCAAGAGACCAGGGTCCCTATCGTTGCATCGGCGCTGTTTCTAGGCCGAACGCGTGGCGCAGCTCAAATCAGTGGGCGTGGACCAGCGCACTTGATATCGTCGTGCTGGCGCTAGACGCAGCCTCAACCATTACAACCACGCCTTTTAAGCGTAAAATTATGCACCGTCATGCTCATTGGATAACTGCAATAAACGAATCGCACGCTTGCCTTTTTAGCTCCAATTCCAGTGATCCCGCAAAACCAGACGAAAGCCAAACGCTCTGCCCCCCCCCCCCCCCCCCCCCCTTCATCCAGTCTGTCTGTCTGCATTATAGGCTATTATTCCATATTATTATGCTTCTCAAACCAATCTAACTGCAGTTTCAATACTGCAAGCATGTAAATACGCTACACTATAGCAAGATCAAAGTGAAAATAATGTTCTAAACGCATCAGCTAGAAAAATATAGCCTATTAGATTGGTGAAAGTTTGTCCAGAAAGATATCATTTTCTCTCGCCTGCTGCAGGAAGGATGATGCACATAAATATAGCCTACATTATGTAAAGTCATTGCATAAATGTGTTTTTATTGTAAAACTAAATGTGGAGTAGGGCCAAGTTATTGGAGCGGACATCACAGTATAGCAGATGACAGTAGAAGCTTCCGAAGCGCGTTCCGCTGTCACTTATCTAAATCACGTTAAATCGACAAGGGATATTTATAGCCCCAGTAGGACATATATGTTTCACATAGGGTGGTGTTTTCATTTCGATGTTTTATTTGGTCCAATATTGAAATGTTCTACAATTGGAGGTTGTCTTACCATTACACATTATTTAGATCCTCCCTTAATATAGGTTTTCGGCTCATTTGGTTGCTATTTAGTAGCGAAATTGAGAAACACAATGCATCTTGGGACATTCACATTACAGTGAAGTTACAGCTTATTTTTTCTATGGGACTCTGAGCGAGGGAGTCAGAGACAGTCGGTATTGTGCCTGTCAGACTGAGGAGAGAGGGAGAGAGGTGACACAGAGAAGGGTGAAAGAGGAGAGAGCCAGAGGGGAGGGAGAGAGCCAGAGGGGAGCGCTCCAAGCAACTGGCCCACTGAATAGGCCTGGTTTTCAAAGGCGCAAGGCGCTAAATTAACGCCAGGTCGGAAGATAGCAGTACGCCGCCGACACGCCCACTTTGGCCCATTCTGAGACTGCGCCACGCCCATTCGGCCTAAAGCGCATTTGGCAGCCTAAAGCCATATTGATATCGTCCCAAAACAGGCGCAAGGCACGTTTTTTTGCGTTTAAGGCCCGTTTTAGCGCCGAAGGCTTGTGGGAGAATAGGGCCCCATATCTCTGGAACGGAAGCACCAAAAGACACGGGACTGGCGGCATTGGAAAGCTCGTCAAATTATACATCTAGTAGTAGGTGAGTCGAAGTAACGAAATCAACGCTGAGCAATGTACCCATTTTTACACATTTTTACAGAAAATAGTTACAACATCAGATGCGCGTAACTCCTACGAAAATGCCTTAAAATGCATGAATTTTTTTTTATGAAGACATCTCCCGACATATATACATCGGTTTAAATTTGGTGCAATTTGGTGCAATTTTATTTTCGATTTATTTTCGATTTTTTCTTGTTCTCTTGTTTTATTGTCGAAGCCTTCTTCTTCTTCTTTGAGTTTTATGGCAGATATATGTGCATTACCGCCACCTACTGGAGTTTGATATCAGCCAATTGCCTGAGGGGTGGGCATGGAAACGAAGGCCACGCGAGCCCAGTGCATTGTGGGAAATGTAGTATTTCGGGTCCCCGCACCCGCCCCTCCCCTCCACCACCCCCCCCCCCCCCCCTCCACACAGAGTGGATTTCTGGTGATATCTCTGGCGGGAAACAACCAATTTCAAAAATTTCAACGGATTCGAAAACCTTAGGGGCGTGAGATTTAATATTCATATTCCCCACGGTAAAGCCGGCCTTTAAGTCCTCACAATACTCGATCCTGATTGGCCGACAACAGCAGTTCCTCTGAATGAAATAAGGTAAAGCCGCTGAGTGGAGGCAATCAAAACCAAGTCCAGTTGTGAAGCGTTTACTGGAGTCTGAATCTGCCTGTAAATTTAACTAATCAAAAAGAAATCACACTCTTCATTAAGCATCATTTATATAAACACATAATAATAGAATAAAATCAGAATTCATAAAAATAGTGCCCCTTTAATGTTCCTATTAATATCATACCATCATTCAACCAATCAACTCCATTTTCATGTGTGTGTGTGTGTGTGGGGGGGCTGGCTAGTGAGGCGAGCCGCTGCAGAGATCCAGCCCTTGCTGCTGCTCTGATCCAGTCAGCTATAAAGAGGCGCGCTGAAGTGAATCTATTTCCCCGTGCGTTTGGTTCAATACACTATTGATCTGGGTGGGAGCGCGGGGAGGCAGATATATGCTCTTATTAGCAACTCCCTATATGTCTTATTGGAACATGCTCGAGGTCTGGCCCGGGCCTGCGGGACCTAAGTCCAAATCCAAGCTCTTTCATTCACACGGCCCAGTCAGTGCCACCACATCTGATTAGCGGCCCGCGAAAAGATGGCCCCCGAGAACCGACACGTGTGATGTGAAGAGGAATTGATGGCGTGTTCGCTTAGCGGTAATGGCGTTAGAATGAGACACACCCTGAACTGCCTAGCACATTTCAGCCTGATATTCTGTCCATCAGTGTTTCCCCTAGACTCTTTCTATGACGGTCACGTTTATAATGCATTATGAGCACATTCATAAGACATTATAATGCTTTTTTTAAGGCTTTATAAAACTATTGAATGTTGATCATGCATGCTAACTTATAACAATGATTATTAAGTATTATAAGTGATGGACATAATGCATTTATATAAGTTCAGCACTCATAATGCATTTTACCTCCGGCTCCATGCCAAAGTGACAATAGTGTTTGAAAGAATAATTTTGTATGTTTTACACTTTACTTGCAGCCAGCAATAACCTTATAATAATAACCTAATAAGTTTATAGTGTTGTCACAAAGTCATGCTATAGTATATTATCGATGTTTATTATAATACATTTTTATGTCCACCACTTATATATACACTTATATATTTACACACACACACACACACACACACACACACAGACACACACACGCACACACACACATAGCATAAAAAGATAAGTAAGGGATAATGTATATTGAGGCGGTGATTACGGGGGAAATAATGACCGACAGGTGGATTGAAGGTCATTATTTCCCAGTAATCACCGCCTCAATATACATTATCCCGCTTAGAACACGGCCTACAACTAAATTAGGGATGCACGATAAATCGGCAATCATATCGGTATCGGCCGATGTTAGTCATTTTTTAACATATCGGTCATATCGGCATCGGTCAGATGTTGCAATGTTAATATCGGTTATCATTATCAGCCAAATTCTTCACATTGATATGAAATAACGCAGTAAATCTATGATTTATGGGCTTTTCCAAAGGCTTTGCAAATAACGAAATGCATAACTTTTTCAAATTCAGTGTGAACACGTTCACTGCCAATGACGTGTTGATACGTCAAAAAAAATCCAACGGTTGACTGCCAATGACGTGTTAATACGTTTTTGACGGTGGGACGTTGATCTAACCCTTTTACATCTCTTATATAAATATTGAAGCCACCGAACGTGTACAACCCATTCCACCGACCCACTAAGTGGAGACAGTGCTCTCCGACAGAGCCAGAATCCTCAAAAAAAACCTCTGGCAGAAGCTACCTACAGTAAAAAAAAAATGGCTGGCAGTGAATGTGTTAACATGTGTTTTTCAGTATGTACAAAATGTGATGATCATAAAAATGTGGTTTTATACAGATCATATCGACATCGGTAAATATCGGTTATCGGCCATAACAGCAATGTTAATATCGGTTATCGGCATCGGCCAAAATTTTCATATCGGTGCATCCCTAAACTAAATCATTCAATAATCTGACAAAAATAATTATTCAAATATATTTTTTAATAGCGTTTTCAACGACAAAGCGGTTTCATTCGTAATTGGCACACAAGACACCACAGCTGCAACTGGTTGGCCTAATTAGTAGTGGCTTGCTGACAAAAGGCTCTTATCAACTGATTAATCCAGGTGTGGCAGAGCAGCGGTCAGTTGTCGAGAAATAATGACCGGTGAATATTGTTGATTGACCAATCAGAATCGAGTATTCAAGAGAGCCGTGTTCTAAAAGAAAATAAAGGCCCTTTTAGATCCGTAGTGAGGCGGAAATCACTAACTTGAGTAGAAGTAGATGAAGCAGGTTGTGGAAATGTGGGTACACCCAAAAAAGTAAATGATCACAACTTAATCACAAAATAACTAAATACACTGAATATCACAGATTGATGTATGGCGTAGGCCAGGGCATTGGTTCCCAAACTCCGCCTGGTGGTCCGCCAGACATATATATATATATATATATATATATATATATATATATATATATATATATATATATATATATATATATATATATATGGTATACGCAGTGGAAGTGGTCCCTGGGAAATTTGGTTTGGTATGTAGTGGTACCTGGACAGAAAGGTTTGGGAACCCCTGCCCTGGCGTAGGGGACACTCTGATGTCCATGTTACAATACAAGCAAACAGGTAGCTCACAGTGATACTGTGTAACACCCCCCTGTCATCCATACAGCTGAGGTCCATGCTGATCATCAATGAGGCATTGCTAGTGACTAATTGCAACAGGTTTCTAGGCAGCACACCCTGCAGGAAATGACCACATCACGGGGCAGTGATTTGTCATGCGTATTTAGTGTGTGTGTGTGTGTGGGGGTGTGTGTACACAATACACATGCATGACTAAGTGTGTAAGCGTCCCGCCCAGCCCATACGAGCGATCCGCTATCTGGTCCAGGCCGGGGCTGACGACACAACTCAATCCGTCAGTGATAAGATGTCCAGACCGCCACAGTAATGCCCCCCCCCCCCCTTCTTCAATTATGGTTATCATGTCAGCCTGCTCAGCCCCAATTCAATCAGGCCCGCCTGCCTGCATGGGCCACTCCCATCCACACACACAAACACACACACGCACACGCACACGCACGCACACACGCACGCACACGCACACGCACACGCACACACACACACACACACGCACACACACATGCACACACTGGAAGAGGAGGCTCTGGCTGCAAGCGTACACACAGGCTGTCAGCCTGTTGAGAAGCCTCACCTCCACGCAACATCAGATGCTGCATACATGCACACGCAACACGCACATACACACATAGTACACACATAGTACACACATAGTACACACACACACACACACACACTCTCCAAATATTCCAGCTAAACTATAACCTGACGCTGCCCGATGGTTTGTTTGCACAGAAGCTTCTGGTAACACGCTCAGCAAACCTTTGAAAGGGGCAGGCAGGCACTTTAAAAAAAGCTACTTGGCGGTAGAGCTAGGTGATATAGACAAAATCAATTATCACAATATTTTTTACCAAATGCCTCGATATCGATATTGCAAAGATATTGTGGGGATGACTATTGGTGCTTTCACAAAAATATGTACATGATGAGATTTTTCAATCATAAATAATCATCAGTAATGTGAATATAATGACTAAGTGGGTAAAGGCAAATGACAGAACAGCTTGAACAGTCTGATAAATTCAGCAAATACATCACTTTAGTGTAATGCAGTCTTTTAAACCAGGAAAAGGAAACATGCCATATCACAAATTCAAAATGTAAGACGATATCTAGTCTCATATCAAGATATCGATATAATAGCGATATATTGCCCAGTCCTACTTTGCAGGTGATTTGATTAACCATCTGCTAATTACGTCACGGGCTCGTCACGCCTAAATCCCGCCTCTAGACGCTGATTGGTGGGAACTCCTGGTGGTTCAGATTCAAATCACTCGATTGGAGCCTGGCAGGATGTATTTGTCGTGTGATCGTGATCTCGCGTGAATCCAGCTGCCTTTCCGAGGTTAGCAAAACCAGGCTCATCATCCCACTTATTACATTAGCCACCGCCTGCTTCCACTTCCCTCACAGCGCCTGCTTCCCCTTCCCTCTCAGCCAGCAGGAACCAAAAAAGGACTTGTGACTCCCAGTGGCTTGCTTGTGGGTAGGGGGGGTTGGCGGTGGAGGAGGCTCTGTTTATGGAGACGAGCGTTCTTTCTGACGTAAGCCCCAATAGATGGGCCAAATACATCTCTGAGCCATTAGGTAGCGGAGGCTGTGGGGCCGTTCCCCTGGCGCTGCTGGCAAACTACCCAGGGACTTTCTCCAGCGTAACAGCATCTCCCCGTCACTAACCCCCCCCCTCTCTCTCTCCCCTTCCAACCCCCGACTCCCATCCTCCCTCGGTCTCCAAACCCTCCCACCCCCGCTACCACCACCACCTCACACTCATCTCTCTCCACGGGAGAATCTCCTATACCTCTATAGATTTGGTTTAGTACTTTTTGGTCACTGCTACGATATAAGCCTTGGTACACGTCACATGATACACAGTAGGACTGAAAATCATATCTTGGTATTTTTAGGCTGAATGGTACACAATATATATATATTTTCTACGAAGTGGGCTAAATGTTCAGTTGTAACTTCACAAATTTACACAATGAGATGTTTGATAAATAACCATCAGTAATGTGGATATAATGACTAAGTGGGTAAAGGCAAATAATAGAACAGCTAGAACAGTCTGGTATAGGTTCAAAAAATGACATCACTTTATGTAATGCAGCCAACCAGGAAAAGAAAACACTTAATGCCATATCACCATATCACCATATCCAAAATCTGAGATTATATTTAGTCTCATATCACGATATCGATATAATATTGATATATTGCCCAGCCCTAATACACACACAGCACAGCAAAGTCATCACTATGCCATGTGGAAATCAGCATGATGGCAGCCGGTTTTCCCTGTTGCAACATGTGTTACAAAATGGTTTCTTTGTTGCCTCCCAGCACATATCTAACACAGACAATAGTGCCTTATCAAGACTCTGTGTATTCTTATCTAATACATATTTATTTAACACAGACAATACGAGGGATCAGCCGAGCAGCATTTTGGTAAACAAACCACGTCACTGGGTGGCAACGGCAATGGAACCCTATGGATCGTGAGCTTGAGCGTCTCACTCTAGCCGGCCGACCCTGTTTACTACATTTTTAAAAACTGTGACAGTTCACACAACTTTAACACGACGTGCATATATTATACATCAAACTCTTGAGCTACTTCTGCTCTCGCTCAGAATGTCAAAATATAAGCGATGTGATGTATAGTTTTTGAGATATTCACGTTTGTTTGGAACGACTCATACTAGTTAACCGCCGCGGGGTTCCGCATTTCTGGGTGGCTGGCTGCGACGTCAACGCTGATTCGTCCTATGGTGCCTTATCAAGACTGTGTTTATTCGGACAGGGTGAGAACACACACTGCCATCTGGAATGACACGGCTCTACTGCGTCTTCATCATTAGAAGCGCAACACACACACACACACACACACACGTGCATTAGCTTTGTTCTCCCGTCGTTAATCTGCTCTGACCATTAGCGCTGTCGGTTAGCAGCTGTATAAGCCATTAGTCCGGCGCTACTCACCCCGTTAGGACCACCACAAAGTCCATGACGTTCCAGCCGTTACGCAGGTAGGAGCCTTTGTGAAAGGCAAAGCCCAGGGCGATGATCTTGATGCCGGCCTCAAAGCAAAATATTCCAATAAAGTAGGGCTCTGTGTCATCCTGTCGGGACAGAGAAGAGAGAGGTCACAGACTCCCATCTGTTAGAGCGATAGATCAGTTGAGCATACAGGCGACTGGCCTTCCAATCAAAATCGGATATTGCCCAGTCAATGTTGTCACCTCCCTATACTGTATGATGGAGGTGAGGAGGATGTGATGTTACTCAACAGTTTCATGGATGTCAGCATGTAAAAGCTTGCCTCACCCTGCCTTAAAGAGCTGACATAAAAGAGTTTCATTAGCCAGGCTTTCTGAGGAGAATTGTACTGTCCCGTGTTGAAAGAAAACTATTCTGGGGGAAACACAGGAAAGCTTCAGAACAGCTTCAATCAAAAAATAATAATAATTAAAAATCCAAGTAAGTAATTTTCAATTTCAAGTAAGTTCGAACTAAGAACGAGAAGACAAGACTCCAAAATACTAATTCACTCAAGGGTGACAAAACACACCTTTTAACTTTTTAAATATTACTTTTCCTGTTGTCACTTGATCTTGTTTCTATTATTCACTTTCTTTTTCATGATTCTGAACTGTTGTAACCATGTTTGTAACGCACATTTGATTACATTGTTGTATGAAATGTGAAATAAAATAAAATCTGATTTGGACTTGGATTATATGAAGCCTTCAAGCAATTTCTCTAGTAGGTACTGAGCTGTTATGTCTTATAGAGTAACAGTAGAATAAGCTTCAAGTCCTACATAAGTAAAGAAATAAGGTGAGGCTGAGGTTCTATATAAACACCTGTGTCATCTTTGCAAGGATAGTAAGAAGAAGAATCCTCATCATCATGCAATCAGCCTGTTTTTCTGTAAATAGCAGCAATGAGCAAATGACACCAGAGATGCCCATTGCTTCGTCCAATGCTTTGATCGTAGTAAGGCCAAATTTCTAGGCTGTTAATAATAATAATGATAATAATGATCGCTTCACAACATCATGAACACAGCAATGTGTTCTGTTCATCTGAGAGGGCGGGTCAATGGAAATGGGCAGCTGGGGGTCTCCTTGCCTCGGGGAGTGACATTTCATTCTTAAAAACGGCCCTACTAGCTTTCTGATTGGACGGCGGGGCTTCACAGCACGTGCCTCTTTAATGGAGGGATTTAACAACAGAGCTGGGTGGAGGGAAGTGGGGGGGGGGGGGGGGGCGGGGGAACCTGAGGTGATGACACACAGGGGGATCAGAGGCAGCTCTGTGGGGGCCGCAGCCACTGTGGGCGACAGATCTGCTCTGCCATTGGGAAATAATAAAATAAACAAGAAATGTTTTGTAGCTCTCTTCAGAATCCTGCATTTCTATTTAAAAAAAAAAAAACTAAACTTTCAGGAATGTAGGGAAATTAGCTTTGGTTTCAGATTGACAAATGATATTTAGAGACCGCTATGGTTATGACACTTCCTCTGCCTTATAAAATAACTACTCAAACAAACAAACTTACCAAGCGCTCTGACATGGGCGTCTTGTCACCAACGGGTAGGTGTTGCTCCAAAGCCAGCACAATGCAGTTGGCTATGATGGTGGCCAGGATCATGTACTCAAATGGAGTGAGACTGTTAAGGAAGACTTGTGGGAAAAGGAATGCATACATTGCTACATACACAACCGCACCATTAGACAACTTCAACAAAGCATGGAGAATATATAAAGGCCACAAATCCGATCTAAAACACTAACACTGTCAGCAAATTTGGTGATGTCACACTGAAATATTTCCATCACAGCTAAATGTTAAGTGAAGTGAAGTTATCCTTTATTTATCCCCATGGGGAAATTCATCCCCTGCATTTGACCCATCCTCTACTAGGAACCTCCCTAGAACTAGGAGCAGTGGGCAGCCGCAGTGCAGCGCCCGGGGACCAACTCCAGCTCTTTTGCCATTGCCTTGGTCAGGGGCACTGACAGGAGTATTAACCCTAACATACATGTCTTTAGGTGGTGGGAGGAAACCGGAGCACCCGGAGGAAACCCACACGAACACGGGGAGAACATGCAAACTCCACACAGAAAGGACCTGGGACGGACCGGGGTTCGAACCCGGGACCTTCTTGCTGTGAGGCAATAGTGCTAACCACTTATCCACCGTGCCGTCCAAATGGAGTTTCAAAACATTCAGCGGCAAACATCAGGTTTTAGTGTCAGTAGCTCTGAATCAAAGAGCGGTGGCTTCTTTCTGGAGCCGCCATTTTGCACCAAGAGACATTCAATAATCATACAGGGAGAAATCCATCGTAAGAGAGAGACCAATTTCTCCGCCCAGAGGAGCAGGAGAGAGACCAGAATACAATGCAGCCACAGGAGCCGGAGAGAGACCAGAATACAATGCAGCCACAGGAGCAGGAGAGAGACCAGAATACAATGCAGCCACAGGACATGTTAGGGACTCGGCCACAATCACAGACACTCTCGAGTCCCCAATGTTCACAAACTAGTTGGCTGGCTGGTTGAATTTATACGGCCATATGCCCACCTTTGATTGAAAGGAAGCACTTCTAGGCATTCTGTAAAAAACACAGGATTAAATGAGGGGAGGTGGAGCGAAAGTGGGTCACTAAAACAAAGAAAATGATAACACTTCATCACAAAATAAGCCGTGGAATGCTCTGAGCATCGCAGATCGATGACCTCTAACTCTAAGAGTATCCCAATGTGGATTCTTCCTTGACGAGTAACACAAATACAGCAGTAATGGCTAAATCTGCCACAGTCAAAAGCCTGCTGAGACTCCCCTTAACAATAGATAGCAATGTTGCAGCTGAGCAAGAGGAGCGGCTCTGGCAATTTCAAGAAATTGTACATTGCATCTGCAAAGCCGATTGGGTAGCTGCTCTCCCTGCAGTGCACCGCTGTTGTTTATTAGCGCTATACCACCCCAGGCTCCCCTCAGGGGCCGTGCGAGCTCTGCGAGGAGGAGGAGGAAGACCTCAGGAGAGCGAGCTGGCCAATGGACTACAGCCACTTCTGGCCTCCAGCTGCTCGGGGGCCGTAATGGATCATTCTGCAGTGTTGCCATGATCGCTCTGCATTGGGATAAAGGGCTTAGTAATGCACGGCCACGTCAACACGTGATCAATGTTTGCTCAACACTGGGGGGTAACCAACCGCTTACTTAAGTAATGGAAGCCATTGCACAACTTAATGTGAATTAATTGCAAAACCCCGTGCACACTCATTAACTGAGCAACACAGCGTTTCACCATTTCACAGTGGCAATTGTTTTTGTTGCACAAATGCAAAACATTTTGCTGGTGAGGCAATACACAAAACTCAACAGGTGCCGTCCACCATACAAGCGGAATCAAGTCCAAATGTGCTACTGAGTCATCTTAAACATCTGAAACATGAAGCCCTACCCCCCCCCCCCCCCCCGCATCTGATTGTTATGTCTTGTTTGTTTGATGCATTTGTTTGCTGTCACACCCATGCAGCTCGTGCCGCTTTGACGCTCAGGCCAGCCTGCGGGCAGCTGAGAGTTCAGCACCATGGACAGCACCCTTACCCTCATGAAGTCGAGGATTCAGAAAATAAAGATGCTAAATACACTTGAAAGCACGGGAAAGGAGAATTTCAGACACATGTGAGTGAGTCAAACAAAGCAAAAGCTGTAGGCAGCTTCAAGTCCATAAATCAACTTTGAAACTAAGCCTGTTCTCTGTAGGCTACAAGCTACAGGAGGGCCACCCACCCTGACAATCTATCGGCTATGTCAGTGGCTCCCATATTGTGTCTATAGGGACCCCATCCTTGCATTTCCTGTAAATTAGCACAAGGAGAGAATGCACTGCTCTAATCAGCGGTTTCAATATCTGCATCTGCTACAGACAGCAACCCCCTCACATTGATTCCTATGATCAAACGTGTGGGGATCCTGGACATGGAAAAAGTTGATGACTTCGCATAAAAGTATTTTAAATGATCTTGACATAAAGTCAAACGCTGCACTGAAAAACAAGGAACGTACACTCTGACCGACGATTATTCCCAGCCGTTCTCTCTTGTAAAGCGAAAACGTCAAGCAGAACTGTATAAACATATGCCCACATTATTGTCACCTTGTTATTGACACAAATACCTCGTAGCACATGGCCTAAGAGCTTTTCTGACATCCGAAGAGCTACTAGTAATTTCGGCCCATCGAATATCGCCCAAGGAGTTCTTTATCACAATGAAATCTTACAGTGGTTTAGGCTTAAGTGGTTTAGGCTTGAGGTAACAAAAGGCGAACCAATTGGCTATAAAAGTTGAAATTGCACTTAAATAAGTGCATCGTTATGTGTTGCCTGCATGCCGAAATTAAGGGTGCCTTCTAATGATTCGTAAAAGATCTTAAATTATGTTGTCTCGGCTATGAACCTTTGCCGGGTGGTAAACAAGACAATAAACGGTGACATTTTGAATGGAGTTCGGCGTGGCGGTCTCACCATACGGGATGGAACGTATAGGGGGCTAGGTTGTAGACTGGTGGACTGTAAGGATATGGCCATTCGGTGATCTTTTTGGCATATTTCCGTATGAAATTATCCTCGCTGAAGATGAACAGAGAGCGGTTGACGGTGAGGAAGCTCTGTTTGACGGGGATGGGGTTGTAAATGGCCATGGTCCTGGCTCTCTGGGCCATCGTCTGCTTGTACACCCTTTGGCCCCCCGGAGGCAGCACCGTCTGCCGGCTGGCCCCTCTGGCCGGGCCCGCAGGACAGCCGCCTCCATACCGGCTGGACAGGTCGTCTTCAAAGCGAGCCATTCTCGGATAGCAGCGCGGGTTATCTTGCTGGAGAAACCAAAACTGACAGCAGAGAAGAGATGGAGAAGAAGCATCACAACACACACAGTCGTCCCGGTGGCCACCAGTTCCTTCAGTTGTGTGTAACGTCCAAGAGAAGAGTCAAACATTCACATCACCATAAAGCGATCTCTTCCTCGCTCTGGCTTGCCATGCTTTCAATCTCCCCGACATGGAAATGTTGCTCAAAGTTTATATTTTCAGATTCCATGATGCATCCTTTTCCATGGGTGTTGCTCCCTTCCTCGGGCTGACTGCTCTATCTTCTGGTGTATGTCGCTACAAGTCCATGCCTTTACCAAAACCACTGAAACCCCCCCCCCCCAGGTCAGTTAACATAGAAGACTGCGCAGAGGTAACCTCACGAATCGCCGAAGCATGGCTTCAAAGCACATTTTCTCGCCAATGAGATCCAAAAACAACTAATGCATCGTTTCAGTTCATGTTCCGCCTAGACTCGTTTGAGTCTTCTTCTTACCGCCTCAACTCACCGTCCAGGTTACAAAAACACGGGTCTTGGTCACTTGTTTTTGATCCACTTGAGCGAGGAAATTGCAGGGCTACAGGTTTGGTCAAATCAGCGCTAACGTCAATGAATGAAACCACTTTCTCTACTGCTGCTTATGGAGAGACCCCACGTGACCCAGGAGACGCCAGGCTCCACCTGGACCGCTCCTGTTCCCATAGCAACAGGGAGGAGAACCACACACCAGTGTCAAGCTAGCCGGAACGATAGACGTTTTTATCGTGTTGTTGCAAATAGTAATGCGATACAACAACGACAATAGAACATAAAGATATACCAAATGGGTGGGTGCGGGGGTTAGATCATAGACTAAGTTGCGATCAGGGGTTGCGATAAGCAATAATTAGAGCCACAATAAACAAACCGGGCTTCCGTTCAAGCTTTTCAAAATTAAAGGCTCTGTTGACGCGCGCATTTGTTGCAACGTTTCTTTTTAGACAAGATGACACTGTAATGAGCACCACAGGGAAATTGGGTTATTGGACCAGCAAATAATTATGCAAATCCAAAGGAATGAAAACTGCTATTCATAGGGGCTGGATAACAGGCTAAAGGAAAACTAGAATATGAAAAGAAATGTAAATGGGCGCCATAACTAATCTATGCAATCAATTTAACAATTCAATGAATTATTATGAATTACGCATTATAAAATAAGTGAAAACTACTCAAATGTCTGAATATATTCAGAGATTTATTTTCTAATTTGTTGTAGGCTACAACAAATTAGAAGAATGTGATATAAAGAAAACAAATGTGTTTTTAAGGAGATTCCAGGGGTCCCCATCAAATTGGTGAACAGTTTTTACTATAATTTATTTCACTAGAAATAAAATAATCCCAATTAACAAATGACTATTGTGATGTAAGGTTTCAGTCTGACTAGGATTACCTTATACTATATATTAGCCTGGTTAACCATGCAGATCCGTGAACTTACATTCGGTTTGTGAGTTCACAGAGCCGGATGGTTTCAACCAGGCTATTACCTCTCCACATACAGTAAAGAGAGTTCTACAGATCCTCATATGGGTAGACCACAAAACACCTGGCGCAGAGATTTGGATGCAGATGCCAAGAGGATGGGTCACACCTGGGGACAACTGGAGGGGTTGGCTCAACATCGGGATGCTTGGAGAACTCTTGTTGACGGCTTATACCACAGGAGGGGTAATAGCAGTAAGTAGGGTCCCTGACATGAAATCTTATTAATTGGAGGTCCATAGCTTAATGTGGGTCTGTGACATAAAAATGCGGAGAACCCCTTTGATCCAGGTCTGCTAAACAAAAAGTATTAGAGAAATCAGAAGTACTAGTTTCTGCTTTGTTTAATTAATCAATGGGTGGAGGCACAAGGACAATTTGAGTTTATTTTTCAGTGACATAAATCTTGACAGTGTAGTAGACTGTTCTACAATTCAATACGAAATCAGAGCTATGAAAAAAAATCTTTGGCTTTGCTGGTGTTAAATCTGCTCAAAAGGGGGTCTGAGGCTCTAATGTGGGTCTCTTTCCATCACCCTGTGGAAATAACCTCTACACTCCATCATCAACACAAAAATGTTGCCCAGTGAAGAGGATACAAAAAGAAACAATAAGAACATTGCTTTAAATGTATTTAATTACTAATTAGACATGTAGTAAAAAGGAGGTTCATAAAACAGAACAGTCTACCAAAAACTTGATTTCATTTCATGAATCCACTAATGTGACACTTGGCATTATTACAGTGGGTCCATGAGCGTTAAAATAATCTGTTAAAATTCTTTGATTGAGCCAATAATACTCATCACTGTGTTTTCACACTTTAATAAAAATCGATCAGTACGAATGGCTGTTGCTCATTTTCCTTGGTTCAAGGCAGCCTGCAGTGTGGTTCAGATGGTAAAATGACATAATGTATTTTTTCAGTTGCTAAGTGTATAAATAAATTAGATCCTGTACTGGTAGATGGCAGAATCTAACAATTTTCACAAGTAGCTGGCTTCCATTCTTCCTTACTTCACAAAATTGGATTGGAAGATCAACACAGACCAATCAGTACTGACAGAACTTCTCTTAAGAGTGAATATCTGATGGCGGCTGCTCAATCAAAGCGCTGCTATGATCTGTGAGCGAGTTTGTTTGTGTGTGTGTGTGTGTGTGTGTGTGTGCGCGCGCGCGTGCGTGTGTGTGTGTGTGTGTGTGTGTGCGTGCGTGCGTGTGGAGACAGGGAGGGGGAGTGCTAGTACAGTCATCTAGGTGTTATTAGTAGATGTGTGGCGGCACTTTGGAGAGCCGCACTGGCAGCTGAAGTGCTTGCTCTTGATGTTCCAGTAGTGATCGCCGTAGTCAAACCTGGCAGTGGAAAAGAGGAAGAGACGTCATTCCAGTTGGTAGAACGTTCAGCTAGAGTTCAGAAAGTTTTCTGAACGGGGGAGGGGGGGGGGGTGGGAGGGGGGTGGAAACACTACTTATGGTCCGAGTGTTTTTTTTCTCTTGGTTGGCCTGCTGTCTGGTCATTGTTCCACCCCTCTGCCGATCTGGGGAGAGTTGTAGACTAGCACATGCCTCCTCTCTGATAAATGTGCAGTCGCCAGCCACTTCTTTTCACGTGACAGCGAGGAGTTTCACCAGCAGTAGCGCGTGGGAGGAACATAACATTGCCCCCAGTTACCCTCCCCTCGAACAGGCACCCCGACCGACCAGAGGAGGCACTAGTGCAGCAACAAGGGCATATCCCCCATATCTGGCTTCCCACCCGCAGACACGGCCAATTGTGCCTGTATGGACGCGGCCCAAGCAAGCCGGAGGTAACACGGGGGCTCGAACCTGCGACCCTCGTGTTGGTAGGCAGCGAATCTACAGCTGCACTAGCCGGACATCCCCGGTTTCTGCGAGTCATTAAAGCCCTGTTAATGTCGGTTTCCCACCACTCACCCTAGGGCTGGTTGATATGGTTGGAAATATCTCGATAATAATTACATCAATACATAATATCACATGGTTCATCTATACAAAATCACATTAATCTAACTAATTGAACTGAATGTTAATTATATGTCAACAAAACAGAAATATTCAAATAATATTCCAACCATACCTCATTTTCAATTCAATCATGCTCGTCATCAATTCAGACAGCAGAAATATGTGTCACGATAATAATGAAATAAAGATGATAAACGATCATATTGAATTATCGCCCAGCCGTAACTCACCCTATCTGGTCTCCGGCTTTGACGGGCCTGCTGGAGAAGAAGGCTATCCGCGGAAAGCGCAGGTCCTGGTGCATGGTGAACACCCGCACAGCCAGCAGGTTGGGCTCGCACAGGTGGTTGATGAAGCGGCCGACGTTGCCAAAAAGGCGCGCGTCGATGCAGTGCACATCGCCTACCTGCCGGGAGACGAACACACCAAAAACACGGAAGTGGACTGAGTAGTCAGGAAAGATCAGAACTACATGTTACGTTTACATTTTAGGCAGCTATTGGGTTCTTTCTGTGTGGAGGTTGCATGTTCTCCTGGGTTTCCTCCCATAGGAAGGTAGACTGGAGATACTAAACTGTTCATAGGTATGAATGGGAATGTCTGTGTTACCATAGGTATTAATGGATGTGTCTGTGTATCTGTAAATAAATTAGAAATGAATAGAAAATCAATCAAAAAATCATAAAACCAGCCTTACACATTGTCTCTGGTCCTGCCCCAAATTACAAAGATATTGGGAAACTATCCTGCATGAAATTCAGACTATATTAGGTATTGAACTTGAATTGGACCCATTGCCATTTCTCCTCTGTCTTTCTAGTGTGCATCATAGAAAACGTTTTAATGTCCTGACATACTGTGCAAGAAAAAATAAATATATTACTTCAGTGGATTTCTGATAAGGCTCCCACAATCTTCTGGCTGGAATAGGATAATAATGGAACATATTTCGCTAGACCTCCTGACTTGTCTAGTACACTCCAAGAGAGCTAACTTCAACAAGATGTGGGAACCATTTCTTGAATATGTCAATGTACGGTATGTGCCATTCTATCTTGTTTTTATTTAAAATATTCCAGACCCAAAACGATATTGTAAGCCTGTTAAAGAAAGAAAGATAATGTGCTGAGCCTTTTTTTCTTTTCTTTGTGTCATCTTGTTTTGTCGGGTTGCCGTTCTGCTCTGCTTTATTGGTATATATGTCTGCAACCACGTTTGCGTGTAACAAAAGCCAATAAACGTTTCTTTTTCAATCATAAAACCATGGATAATGCTCAGCAAATCCAATGCGTTCTTGCCCAGTGTGTGGCTGAGCAACTGTGCAGTGCCACCTCTTGACCAAAAAGTGAATGTACAGGCATTGAATCGCTATTAGTGGAGCAGATTAAATGCACTTTTAATGTAAAATCGTTCACAAAACAAAATCGTTCTCATTTCACCGTGGAGAGTGACATTTTATGGTAAAGAATAGCAGAAATGGGAGCCATGTTTAAATGTAAGTGGAATAAATCTGGCTTCTCTGTGGTCATAAATGTATAGTTTGATATCAAGATTATTCATATTGCACAATTCTACACAAAGTTGCCCCCAAATAGTATTTCCGGGCTGGAATTTTGCGTGGCTAAAAGGTTTTTATCAAAAGAACAATTCCCAAGGAGTATTTGTGCCAATTTTGGTAGGCTACTTGTTTCCAGATGTGAACTATTTTTCTTTAATCTGCTCCACTATATCACTGTGATGTTTTCTACGTCCGCCAAGGAGCTTATCTTTTCGGTGCTGCTTGTTTGTCAGTCTGTTTGTTTGTTTTGCATAATAATCAAAAAAGAAAAACGCCGGTATGTGTTCTCGGAAGTTGTACTGCGGCTGTGTGCATCTTGAATATCAGACAGTGGACAGGCTGCTGCAGCAGGCGAACACTGGCAGAAACACAGAAGCCAGCAGGCTTCGCTCATAACGGAGCTACTTCATAGAAACAAACATGTACTCAAAATAGGGAACGTGTCGTTTCTTTATGAACATTTATTTTTCACAACCACCTCCCAGCACCGAGCGAGGCCCAAAGTAAACAGTGTGTTTTTCGTTTGAAGGTGCGTTTATTTGTCGCCCGGCACACCCCGGTAGTGTGGAGTTACTTTGCAGTGATGTGGACGGGTCAGGGTCAGGGTTCTGATCTGCATATCATAGCAGGCTGGAGTATTGGCCTTGGCGGAGGTCTCCGCTCTCCGAGCACACTTCTAGTTTGCAATGTCATATAGGCCTATGTCATTGATGTTATAGCCTCAGACAAGTTTAACTAGGCAAGATGTTTTCTTCTTCATGTAAATATCCAGCCATCTTACCAGCCTAAACCACAAAGCGAGGTCACAACAGAGTATCTCATTCCCACACTGAGACCATATTTGCCCAAAATCTCTAAATCAATAAACATTCACGACTAATTAAATCACCTTATTGTCAAGGGTGAAGAGGAACGAGTCGTTCTCCCTTTTGTCGGCCTCTCCGTCTGTGATGATCTCCCCGACGTACCTGTGGACGCACGGGGTTAGAGGAAAGCTCAGGGCTCGGGCTGTCGTTCAATATTTCACCAGGCTAAAACATGACACTCGGGTTGTTCCTCGTAGGAGAGGCTGTGCTCACTCGCAGATGAACGTTCCTTGAGGAATATCCTGCATGGCCCGCACTCCCCAGCCCATCTTCTGGGTTCTGTAGAGCTGCAGGCGGGCTCTGGAACCAACAACAAGCACGCAGCAGTCATTAATGCAGCAGCTAACCTGGCAGCTGACAGCAGCAGGTGATTTCAGAGCAACGTTTGAGGCTGTGGCTTTGTACCTGTACCTGTAGTCAGGCTCTCAGCCTGTTTCAAACAGTACTGTGTTGCCAAAGAATTCTTAGTCCCATTTTCGCTTTATAACAATACCAGACGGATGGGGATTACTTCATAGGACAATGAGAGACAGAAGATTTAGATAAATCACAGGAAGATGATGACTCGCACTCCTCCAATGCACTCATTGGAATTCATCCAGTCAATGTTATTTGAGTCCTATTAGTCAGTTCCTCAAATAATGATACTTTTTCTTTTTCCCCCCCGATTTCCCCCGATTTTTTATCCCATTTTTATCCCCCATTAATGCTAATTTATATTTATCCTGGTTGCTGCTCCACGCTCTGCCGATCTGGGGAGAGCCGAAAACTGGCTCCATGCTTCCTCCGAGACATGGGCAGTTAGCCAGCCGCTTCTTTTCACCTGACAGGGGAAGCTTCACCGGTAGGACATAGCACGTGGGAGGATCATGCTATTCCAACGAGTTCCCCTCCCTCCGAACAGGCACCCTTCACGACCAGAGGAGGCACCACATCAGCAACCAGGATATTGCATGTTTTGGTGAAGGGGTTCCTATATGAAGGAAACCCACGGGAGGCACGGGGAGAACATGCAAACTCCACACATAATGATACTTTTAACACAACTTAATCCAGTCTAGTGGGAATTTGTCATCCAATTGAAATGCGTAAACTTTGCAAACAGAAACTGTTTTCTGAGTGACTATGTGTTTATGGGACTATGGACTCACCGCAGTCCATTCTGGACCACTCGGTTCCTGCAGGTCCTCCAGCAGGAGCAGGCGTGGTTACACTCAAACAGCACCGGAGGCTCCCGCTGACAGAAGTCCAGCGGGAGTCGACCCTCCTGCACACCCACACCCACACACACACCCACACCCACACCCACACCCACACCCACACCCACACACACACACACACACACACACACACACACACACACACACACACACACACACACAAATAACTTAAGTTACCATATGCTATGAGAGATAAAAACAGGACATCCTCTCTTTACAGAGGGTGCAGCTATAAGAAAGCTAAATTTAAGGAACTGGAACTTGATTTACTTCCAGGATGATTTTGATTCGATTTTTTAATGACTATACTACTATAAATAAACAAACTATAAATGAGCAATGTAAGAAAGCACAAAAAGAAATTAATTGATGAGAGGCATGCAGTACAATTATATGTATTATATAATGTGATCCTGTATTCATCTAAGCATTGACATGCATGTGGATCAGTCTTGTTTGACTGTAAGCCTACAGTCACGCTAACTTGTTTTTGTTCTAAACCGGTGTTTCAACAGGAAAGCGATCTCTCACCACACAAGCGTTTCAATTGTGGCGTTTCAGTTGAATTCAGACTGCTAATACGTACAAAAAAAGTACGTTTTGCGACCACTACAGAAACACAACCGCTAAGTAAGATATGGTTATGTTGATGTTGACTGCTGTTAGTTATTGGTTTGATTAATGGTTTAATAATGTGTTTGTAATTGTACTCAGTTTCTAACAGTAAACGGTTGCAGTAAATGTTGTCCTTTGTGTGTGTGTTTTTTAAAGTACTTTCCTACTTCAACATGATGTGTAACATCATGTAAACTTCATCGTTTCCCAAAGGTCAAATGTGTGACTGTGTGTGTGTGTGTGTGTGTGTGTGTGTGTGTGTGTGTGTGTGTGTGTGTGTGTGTGTGTGTTTGTGCGTGCGTGAACTTACGTTGTCATACCAACAGCGCAGACTGAGCTGAGCACACATGCAGGTGCTGGATGAGCAGTTGTCAGTGCAGGCACAGTGCTGAATGAGAGATGGGAGACTGTCATTAACCTATGTTTAGACATATCTGGCATTTGGTGGAACATCAACATACCATGACAGTATTATGGCCGCATACCTTTCAGACTAGAAACAAGACTAGACTGGACCGTTTTACAGTGAAGGGAGCATGGTGGAGTCTGACCTGTAAGTGGGTGATGTCCTTGTCTATGTTGAGCGGGGAGGTGACGCAGCTGTCTGGGATGTATTTGAAGTTTTCTGGGCAGGGCTCGCCATCGACGCCGTTGACGCACGTTATAGCAAATGCCTCGTACCCTCGAGAGATGTCCCTAGGGAAGGAACATTTTATTATTACTATTATTATTCTTAGTAGTAGTAGTATTATTAGTTAAAATAAGTCAATACTACGGAAGAGGATTACGGCCACATGTGAAACATTTGCAGTATTTGATTTCAGAGATTAAAGTCAGATTTCTGACTGTAAAATACCCATAGAAATGCATATTACACATAAAAAAATATTGAAAACACTGTTGGGTGAAAAACTATTGTCCAAAAGAAAACACACCATACATTACTATGACCTAAAAATGTCCTTTCTTCCTGGTTTGTTAATGTTTTTCAGTCTGGTTCACTCCAGTTGGGCTGGAAACCATCTAATACAATTCATGTAAGAAACAAGCTGCAAAACACATTCAGCGGTATTCCTGCAAAATAAACCATTTGTAAATTCCCTTATATTCCCCCCGATTTCCCCAAAGAAATGATCAAATTCCCCGAACATCTCTGTCCCTGTCAAAGCAGCCTTGTTTTTTTAGCTTGATCACTATGCATTTGTGAAAGCGTCCTCTCGTCTACTGTACCTGCTCAAGACTCGTTCCACGTGGCAATCCCTGCCTCTCCTGGCGTCGGTCAGCTTCTTGTTGGTGTTGAGCGCCGTCCAAACCTTGGAGGTGTAAACGCAGCAGTCCAGAGCGGTTTCTCCCTCCCTGTTCCTCTGGTTGACGTCAGCTCCTCGAGACAGAAACAACCTGCCGGGGGACACAGATGGCGCCGCGGTGGTTAGAAAGTCTGGGAATTAGACAGCGATATGGTCTCCCCTCCTTAACTCTTACGCCATTTCTTTTCCTAGCGCTTTGTTCTTAGATGATCACCAGGCATACAGAGACAGGAATATTACGAACAGCACCTTCCTTGTCATTTTTAGCGATCGACTGAAGGAAGGAAGCTTAATCTATTGTCACACTCATTGCAAGTCTCTCTGGTGTCAGATAAATGCATGCAATCAATATATATATTATGTCAATATAAATGTCATGTGGTCCCATACAGACAACTTATTTGTGGTATGTGAATGCTACCTTGTTTATACCATATATTTACACGATTATGCAATGCAATTTTTGTGACATGAAGGGAAAATATGTTTAGGGATAACAACAACAATGACAATAGTGCAAGTTTAACAATACGACTAGACTGATCTGATGTTTTCAGCACCAATCTAGGTGGATCCACATGGGACATTAAGCATAGGGAGAAACCAGTAGAGACAGAGCACAGTACCAGTCTCGCCCATCCTGGGGGGTAAAATATTTCATCGCTCTCCATTGACTTTGTATTGTGTGACAGTGCCTCTGTGTCATTTCCATCTGCTAGCAAACTAAATAAAAATGCCAAATCGCTGCTGTGTGCTGCTCTGCAGCCTACAGTTGAATTCTTGCTCTGATATTCAATCTTTAAAGGTACATTCAGCGATGTTTTTGTGTTAAATAAGTGTTAAAAGTAGATCAAAATTGGCACCGACCTCAAACTATGCAATCAGAGAAAAGTTTACATTTTCTGGGAAACGTAAGGTCAGATCACCATGCCTAAAGGACTACATGTATTTTTTCACCCCGAATCCATCCGTGAGTCTCTACGAGTTAGGGTTGCGGAGATACGTCTGCCCTGCATGCAGGACTACAGGAGAGAGATAGAGGACAGCGGGGGGTTGGGGGTTTCAAAACTTTCAAGTCACTGACCAAACACTCTATTTCAGTGATTGCTGTCAGAATATAGAGCCAATTAACACTTATTTTAACACAAAAACATCGCTGAATGTACCTTTAAATTTGATATAATTTCATGCCAAACATGTAACAGTGCTTTCCCCCAGAATTTTATTCTTGACCATGGCACATTCACTGCACCGAAACTTGGGATGAAGATGAGGAGGAGTGGAAGGTGAAGAAAATACTGCTTTTGAATCAGTTCAGGTCAAGAAGATGGGCCAACTTAAGTAATATTGATCAATGATCCGACAAACACATGGAACCAAAGCGCATCATATCCATGCACACAGAGTGAAGCGTGTTCCTCGCCTGCAGACTCACATCACACACTCCAGCTGGTTCTCTCTGGCGGCGATGTGAAGCGGCGTGTCTCTGTGGACGTTGGCGGCGCCGAGGTCGCACCGGGTCTCCAGCAGCGCCTGGGCCACGTCGTCGCAGCCCGACAGCGCCGCCCAGTGGAGGCACACGTTCTCCTCCTGGACATCGGGTTACAATCAAGGCACTGAGCTGAGCTCGCACACTCACCCAGAGGCACGAGTGGTTTGTTACATCACTTGTGCAACAAAATCCCATGCGTTACCCAAGGAATTCTTCCCAGAAAGTCAACTTTACTACCATTTAAGCTGGCCAGAGTGAGAGAGGAAGACAACTAATGATAGGATATATTTTTAGATCATTAAAATCAATTCTAATATTTGAGAGAGGTGATAGCAAAAGTAACTGTAATACCCAAATGCAAATTAATTACACAGTCACAAATATTACTATAAGGCAATGCATTACCATTAAAGACTGGATGAGACACAAGGCTGTTGTGGCGATCAATAACAGGACTGATATCAATACTGTGACATTTGTAAGCACATGAGATGTTCTTTTGTATATGCTGCCTGCATTATGTTTTCAGCGTTGGTCTTTGCAAAACTGATTGACATTCAGGAGAATCGATGGTATAGTGACATAATTACAAACTGCACAAAATGATGCGATTAGTAAACTCTTCCAGAGTTATAAGTATCTCTAATCATCATTCATCAAGTAAACGAATTGAGAGCTACTCACTCAAGGTGATACATATACATCACACACACACACACACACACACACACACACGTAAATGTACTTAAATTGTCACTCAGTTGAGAGGTGAAGTAGAAAGAAAAATTATGCATTCCATGAGATCACACTTGTGTGTGTGTGTGTGTGTGTGTGTGTGTGTGTGTGTGTGTGTGTGTAGTACAGCGAACAGCGCGTCTCCGGCACTGACCTTGTCTCTGATGTTAACATCAGCTCCTCTGGCTATCAGCAGATGCACCAGCTCCTTGTGCTTGTACTCGATGGCCCAAGTGATCGGAGTCCATCCACCGTTGTCCTGCAGAGGAACAAACACACAACTTAAATCTAGACTACAAGTCTTGTTAATGTTGTTTTTCACTCTGGTTTCCAGCACCTTAAAGCCCAATTTATGCTTTGTCTGCCGACACTTTTGAAACGGTCGCCGACAGAAATGAGGACTCGAGTCGACACTTTCAAGTGTCGGCGAGCAGTGTCTGCTACCTAGTGAAATGTCTAGTGTCGCCGACTATGTCATAGTATCGCGCAAGTCTGATTGGCTATATAGACGGCACGTGCTTGACTTCCTTGTTTTGTTTTCGCTCAATTGAAATGAATGAACGTGTCCCCGCTATTTTGATCAGCCTGTCCTTGATGTATGACTTCGTGAAAATCACAAAGAACATCATGACCAACTTCACAGAGAGAGAGGAGGTGAGTTGTGTGGTTGTGTGTCGTTTATATGCGGCTGCAGCCAAGTACGTTGCATCTTGCCTCCGAGGTGGTTTCCCTGTGCATTCCCTCTCTTCTCTTGGCTGTCTGCACTTAATAGCGTTCGAGTGTCACGTGACCGTAGAACCGAGGAGAGAAGCATAAATGCAACACCATGAGCGACACTTTCTTTTTCGTCTGCGACCATGTGCTGAGCGACACTTTGTAATAAGTATAAATTAAGCTTAATCCTTTTTGATCCTTCATTTACATTCCCTAGGTCAACATTGGACAACATTTAGGGAGTCACACATCACTGATTTAATGCTGCCTACCAGAGATGCCAGAAAATGCAGTGAAACACGACACCCGTTCAAGTGTTAAGGCAAGGTTTCTCAACCTCTAGGTTTACAAGAGGCAGTTAGCATCAAATTTAATTATCATCATAGCCCGTATAGAAATATGGACGTAGCCACCCATTGGCTCATGGACTCCCATTTTGAAGCCGCGAGTTTGGCATTTTGACTGTTAATTTGGAGCCAGAAGCAACTAGCGCGAGACCAGGGGTTTCCCACAGTCGCCTGCTATTGGTCCATGATCGGCGAGCTGCGCAATCACTGGACAGGTGACCTGTCAATCACACCCAAAAACATAGTCTGCTCTAATGTATAGTCTATTTTTCTTTAAATGGGACCATAATTTCCTAAATGAACACCATGCTGTTACTGTATTGAAGAAGACTTGATACTAGCGGTTGAGACCATAAACTCATTAGGAACGTGTTTACTGAAGTCATAAATCAAGTGAGAAGTAGGGTAATTTGCCCATTGACTTCCATACAATCTAACATTTCGGAGGCAGTGGAGTCGTCCCTACTGGCCATTAGAAAGAATGCAGGTTTGTTACTTTCGCATCAGCTTCATTTTTCAGAACTGGAGGTTGTCCCTTGTGTGGCATGCACTGTAAACACTACACAGCATTACTTTAACGTGTTATCACTTTCAGAATACACTCTGTTTCATACATGACCTGGTAAAAGGTTAAAAATATACATTTGAAATGCACTTACAGCTACTAAAGTTCTATGCTAACTAACGTTGCCGAATACCATTGACGTAACAGCAGCTGTTGCATGGGGATCAGTACTTTAGGATGGGCAGAGAAAAACTCAGCTGTCCGTATTTACTTGAATGGAACGCAGCATTAGCACATGATAAACGAACATATAATCAGTTAGTGAAGCAGTGGTTAGCAGGTGAGCGGGTATGTTTGTACCTGACAGTTGATGTATTTGGATGCCTTGGCGAGAAGATGATGGACTATATCATAATGTCCCAGTTTAGCTGCCAGATGCAGACAGGTGGAACCCTTGATATCCTGGGATGACAACATGATTCACATTGAACATCAAACTCTGCTTCTGTTACTGTTCAAAGTCACAAGGAAGGAAATGGCCTTTTTGACAGTGTTTTGCTTCCATAACATGGCACAGACAAGGACTGTTCAAAAGTGTTCAAAGCCTTTGAGCTTCACAAGTTCCAGATTCTTCTAAATGAATAGAATTAGCCACCAGGAGGTCTATTAGTATGCAATGTAAATAACTAAGGTGTGAAATTAGGATGTGGATAATTAGCTAAGAAGATTTAATTTCATTGTGACTTTAAAAATAGCACAAAAGCATTGAGCTCTGGTTAATATAAGGCTGATGTGACAGGTAGCACTGACTGAGATGTGTTTTATCTCCAGCCCCACCTTGTGGCTGACAGCTGCCCCGGCTCTGAGCAGGTACTTCACGGTGTCCAGTTGGCTGTTTTCACACGCAGCCATCAGCGCCGTCCGCTGCTCCTCGTCAAACGCGTCCAGGTTGGCGCCGGCCTACACACACATTTTGCAGTCAAGTTAAAACACTAGATTTACATTTCAAGTTTTAAACTGAGGTTACACTACAAGACTTTCCCCCGATTTTACACAGGATTTCCAGTTGGGCACAGTCTGTCTTTGTTTAAACTAGTCATCAGTTGTTGTGGGCAGTCGGCACCAAAATCTGTTAGTGTACAATGGGTACAGACTCTAATCGTCAAGTGTGTACTGCCTCCCGACGCCAGTCGGAGCCACAACGATTATATCAATCATTTGAATTTCCAAGTCGATTCTGGACCCAGTCGTGTAGTGTAAACTCACCAATTGCCAACTCCAATGTGCCGTCAATATCCAATGAAAAACTATGAAGCTGTCCAGTAACAAGCCAATCTGTATTGTTTAGGCCACACCAAGAGTCAATCGACTAGCTAGTTATTCTTCATACATTTATATTTCTGATACCAAGGCACACAGGAATAAAATACAGGGAAGACTCAATTACGTTACATCAACGACAATACCGTTTCAACTAATAAATAACGTTAGCACAGTTGAGCAGCTTCAAGCCAGCCAGAATAAAACCGAAACTTCCGGTTATAACCTTCAAAATAAAATTTTAATAAAAGTACCATTGCAACGTTTCTTTTGTGTGATGCCCCAAGTACCAAAGAAGAAATACAGAAAACATTTGCAGAGAAACCTGATGTAAGTGAAGATACAATGTTGTGCCTTCGAAAAGACAATTCTAAACCATAGTGACTGAGTCACGCAGACAAATTAACGCTTTTATTTTGAAGGTAAAACCGCCTAGCTTCCGTGTTTGGTAGTGTTCAGTTGCAGTGACATGAGTCAGCTAGTGTGTGATGACCTGTGATTCCAGTCGTTCCCGGACGTTAGGTGTATGATCCCCAGTTTTTCAGTCGCCATAAAAAATCTTCAGGCACCAGTCAGGTAGGGTATACTCCCGAGTTTAGTTTTATTTTTTCATTTGAAAGCCCAGACACTGGAATCAAATGCATTAACTCCATGGGTGACAGGTATTCCACATTATACTTTTACAATTTTATATACTTTCACATTTCACACTAGACAAGAGTACTTTGTAGTTTTTAGATCTCAAATCCCAAATAAATGTATTTTGAACTAATCTTGTAGCACAAGAAAACGCACAAAAAGTCAAAGAGGGGTGACTACTACTAGAATAATTTCTAGCTTGGCGCGCTCAAATGTAGTGCCGCATGCTTCACACTCAACTGCGCGAAGCAATTGTGTGCCACGCGTGCTCCACAGAGCGGAAGCCCTTATTATGGTAGTGAGATGATTGAGAGAACTAATGAGCCACTACTTCTAACACTTGACACTGGATCTGCCAAAATGAATGAAGCACAGGCCTGAGCTACAGCATCTATGGCAGGATCAAGATCTCTATACCTGGACCAGCATGTGGCAGATCTCCTGGTGGCCCTCAGCAGCTGCTGCATGCAGAGGGGTGCGCTTGTTTTGGCCCTCCATCAAGAAGTTGGGGTCTTTTCCATCCACTGCAATACACAGAGGTTTGACAGTTGGTGTGTGTTGTGGCCTTGTTGTGGTGTGTTCTACACCTTGAGAGATATAATGCTCAATAGGCAACATGGAACCATTACAGCGAGATTTAGGGGTCCCATTCCCACCCATGCCAAAAGACTCATGCTTTCGTTTAGTTACCTATAGTGGCAGCACTGAGGTGGTGCTTGCTGCTGCTCGCACCAGCAGAAAATTCAATAGCACCACAAAGGAATTAACTGAAGTTTTACATACAAATTACAGCTGCTCATTCTGTATACGCTGGAATACAGCTTGTTTCTCCAGTTGATCTAGTCAGACAGTGCACACAATTACCATAGCACGCTCGTTCCTCGCAGTATAAAGTTACTGATTGCGCTGGTCTAAGGTCAGATCCACTCGACACTTCTGCTTATTCATTGTCAATGTCTTGCCGTTTCTGTCCTCGGATCATCAGATGCGAGATTTATTTACTATACACAACTCGGAGGACGATTCCAACTGAGCCTACTGGTTTTGCTTGGACTTCTGAGCGGTGATTCTGTTGATTTTGGTTTCGATTTTCAGTCATCTTTAATCTAGGTATTGAGGCATGGTCAGAGTATGATTTGTTAAACTCCTAGTAAAGCCTTGCATCTGTTGTTGTTTGCCTTATTTTACTTTAATACCGGTGTATCTTTTGTCATTACCTGTCTATGTGATGTGAATAACAGTGGACATTGTAGATTTGTGTTGCATTTCTTTCGGTTGAAAAGCACACAACACCTGATGGTGTGCTGTGGGTCGGAAGCTCTGTTGGTTTGTTTGTTTATGCTCTGTGTAGTCCGGGTTGTCTCAGACACTGTTGATACTGTCACAGTTCACTTCTTTTTTTAGAACTATCAATTGCGTGTGCTTGTGAATCTACAGAGGTATTTATTATTTATTTAGGCACATAATGCTTGAAACTGACTTTTGAACGCTGCGCATCTCTGGCCTCACAAATACATATTACCATTCAGTGCATCCCTCAGCACCATCAGTGAATCATTCAGCCCCACTGTAGCACCAGCAAGAAAAGACTCTCTGGCGCCGCCACTGGTTACCTAAGAGATGAATAACCTTCTGGAGCTCTCCGTGTTTTGCAGAGATGTACAGCTGCTTGGTGGGGTACTTCACCTTTTTTGGTTTCAAGCTAAAAAGAATAAGAAGTTTTTTTATCAAAGTTCAACCTCTGATCGTAAACTGCAATTTTTGCAAACTGATGATTACGATTGCGTGAGCAGCCTTACTTTTCATCATCCAGTGCCATCAGGATGCTCTCCAGTGACTCTTTAGGCAGTCGATCTGCAGCGCTCAAAGTCTCTCCCTGCAACCTTCGGCAAGAGAGCAGAATGGAATTTCTCAGATAGGATTTGACTATTGGACATTAGCAAATTAACT
The DNA here is from genome assembly GCF_964638095.1 of Poromitra crassiceps. NCBI lineage: Eukaryota > Metazoa > Chordata > Actinopteri > Beryciformes > Melamphaidae > Poromitra > Poromitra crassiceps. Next base: position 9,270,055 of record NC_139631.1, on the reverse strand, counting down.
AATGTTGCAGTCACGTAACGCTCTACTATCGGTGGCTTGCGATGGAAATTAAGCTTACTCTATTGCTGTATTCATTATAAACTGATGAGCTGAACAGCAGCATGTCTGTGTCACCTGTTGGGGCCGTCGTCTCTGGTCCCCTGCGGCTGGCTGGTCTTCTTCGCCCTGAGTATCTGGGGAACGGCGGGCACAGCGGAACTGGCTGGTAGAGCCGGGCCGGGCTGCGGTCTGGGGACGGAGGGCGGCGGATCGGGCCTGGACACCTCCGTGACCTCCGTGGCCCCGCTGCCGTCCTCCCCGCAGTGGGGGCAAAATTTGCGATCCTTCAAGACGGAGGCACAACTGTGATGGAACCGGTGGGAGATGCTGCCGTACGGCCGGCACTCCATGAAGGAGCCCTGCGGGAGAGAACGAGAAAACCCTCACATTAAGGGTACGTCCCATGAAGGAGCCCTGAGGGACAGACCAAGAAACCCTCACATTAAGACCGAGAAACCCTCACATTAAGAGTACGCCCCATGAAGGAGGCCTGCAGGACAGACCAAGAAACCCTCACATTAAGGGTACAGCCCCATGTGGGCTTTTGAAGGCAGGTGTCAATATTATTGGATTAAAGCTGCTGATACATGATCATCTAATTTTGACCATTTTATGTCAACAAATCCTATAGGCCAGTGGTTCCCAACCTACGGTATGCGTACCGTAGGTGGTACTTGCGCCCCCTGCTGGTGGTACTTGGAAGGCTCTGTAAAAAAAATTTTTTTTTTTTTTTTTTTTTAGTTTTTGTGCAAAATCCATGGTGGTCATTAGTAGTAGTTTTCAAACATGTGAAAGTGAAATAATAATAATAATTATTAATATTATTGGCAGTGTTTCTCAAGGTAGGTGGTACTTGCGCCCCCCCTGCTGGTGGTACTTGATCCCTGGAATCCCAATGTTTAAATTATGAAATAAACCCAACTTTAAAATCAATTGTAAAACATGTTTATCTATCAAAATAATACTACGAATGAAAATAAACTTGTGATCATTGAAATTGAGGTTTATTTTGTTGTCTTGAGATTTAGAAACAAATGTTTCTGACGGACACTATACCTGTTGCGCATGCACAATTACCTGCCCGCCCCGCATGGTTACACAAGTGGTGAACAAAGACGAGGAGGGATGCTAAAGTGGATCAAAACGGGAGGGAATCGTAAAAGAGCTGTAGTAGAGGAGAGCAGCAACGATGAAGCACAAGGAGGTGAAGACAGCAGTCAACCCAGCACAAGTGCAGCTGCTGCAGGTTGCACATAGGCTGCAGGTTGGAATAAATTTGCCTCCTGCGTGAACTGTGCATAGCTGAATAGACTGTATTTTAACGTTGGTCATATGGTGGTACTTGGAGAGCCAACTACTTTCTCAGGTGGTACTTGGTGTAAAAAGGTTGGGAACCACTGCTATAGGCTATTCGCAGGATTCAGTGTTTCCCTCAGAACTGGATCCTTTTCAGGGTGGAAAAGCTTTTGAAACATTTAGTCGATCTTTTCCAAGGAGATATTCGCACATCCAATTCTCTCTGATGCAGGTGCGTTGGAAAGTAATCACTTGAGTCTTTTATGGTGTGATGATCAATAAATTGTGATGGTGAGCAAGAGCAGTGTGTGGGATCTTCCTTCCTCAAGACTCAAGAAACATCATTTAGAAAAGAAGAAGAAAGAATGTATGCATAATTGTGTTGAATCTGATTAAAATGTCTCATTCGAATCAATTCAGATTATAGTCAGCTTGTGTTATTGAGCAACTGTAATATATTCTTAATATTCAAATTCTAATAAACATGTAATGTAATGTAATAAACATGTAATCAATTATATCACTGACTAGACCATATCTGATTTAAAAAAAGAAGAAAAATCATAAATGCAACTACCGTATATTGGCCACAATGGAAATGGGGTTCTGACTTTATTAGGACAATATCAAATTATTTTATTTATGCTTTTTAAATTGGCAAATAATTCAACTCATAAGGCCAATCAAAATGTCCCATCTTACCCATGTGGCCGGTGTTGAGAATTGAACCTAATGCAAGGCAAGCTGGAGCAGTGATCTCTGTGTCAGCTCTATATTAGGTCTACTGTTTGCGAGTGATTTGCCTCCACTCACCGCCCTGCAGAAGAGACCGCAGCCGGGGCAGCACTGGTGCTTGACCATGCCGGCCCGGTGGTCCTCACACAGGACCAGGAGGTGGACCATGTTGGAGGGCCGCATCATCTCCTGCTTCATCACTCGACGCTGGCAACCACTCACCTGTGGAGAGAAACAAGTGGGAAAATACAACTATCCATTGGGATATTTAGAAATGAGATCCTCTGGAGAAACTAGGGCTCCAACAATATGGGCTTAGGCCAATGCTGATATTTTTGGAGTTGAATTGCTCGTATTTTGCGCTGATATTTAATGTTTTTAAATTTGACCATTTTCATGCCGAAAAAATTACAATGATTCATTGTTTCCTATATAATTATTTATTCCCAGACTATTCCTGGTAGGATGGAAAAGCCTCTAAACCAGCTTTTAGTTTACTAAATGAAGTTCTTCTAAATCAGGAGTGTCAAACATACGGCCCGGGGGCCAAGACCAGCCTGCCAAAGGGTCCAATCCGGCCCACAGAATGACTTTGCAAAGTGTAAATTGCACTGAGAAGTCGTTCACTCCAATATGGTGCACTTGTGAAGGCTAAGAGGTACCAGGTTTCGGGAGCAAGTTAAATATTAAGTACGGTAGCCTATTCATGTTTTCTGTATTCATCACTAATTGGTAAACTATTTTAATTACCCTACTATAGATAATTGCACAGTTAGTGTCAATTAATGCACAGTTACAGACAACAGATTTGATAATTTGTTACATGGTAGCTGAGATAACCCTACATGAAAACATGTTCTTAAAATGTACTCTTTACGCAAAAAAAATAGGAACATTTTGAGGTTTTCTCATTTATATGTAGGTTATTATTGATTTTCTTTGTCTGGCCAACATGAGACCAAATTGGGTTGCATGTGGCCCGTGAACTAAAATGACTTTGACACCCCTGTTCTAGACGGGTTAGCAGCTCCTTTAAGTAATCTAGGACTCTATCAACCAAGAACTTCCATCATATCGGAGATGGATGACACCGACTGGCTCATAGGTGATTTTTGGATATGGCCAAACCGAGATACTGGTCTAACCCCTAGCACCCACCCAGGCCAGCCTTACCACTCCGTCCACGCTCTCCATGGCCATGCAGGTCTGAGCCGCTGTGGAGATGCTGCCTCCACTGTTTGGAGTCTCCATGCGACAACAGCACAGTGGCAACTCCTCAGCCAGGTCTGTTGCTCCCGCTTCCGAGTCCACTGGTAAACACACACACACACACACACACACACACACACACACACACACACACACACAAATATTTAGTTATAGTCAAAGCAGGAAACTATCCTAGTGTACATGTGAGATACTGTCAGATCCATGGGACACCTGAGAAGGCAGGTGACAGCAGCTCTTCCTGGGCTTTCAGGTCTAGACAGTCCAAGGCCAGCTCGGTGTATTCAACATGGCTGCCGTCCTCCAGCTCTGTGGCTTCATCCCTGATGGCCGTCGCCTCGGTCGCCTTCAGAGTCTCTACTGGGATCAGCGGTTTTATGTCTGCCGCGGCTTGGTTTGTCTCCACACTGGTGACCAGGTCCTCTTTCTAATTGGAGAGAGGTGGAGATCATTTAAATAAATATACAGAGGTTCGAACCCGGCTCCTGAGTCATTGAAAGGTGACTGGTAGGATGTCTAAGATGGAGGAGTGAAAGGGACGTGCTTACTTTCTCCTGCTTCTCTTTCAGAACCTTGGCCTTCTTCTTGGGGACCAAGTTGTACATCCCCATCTTCCTCTTCTTCCTCTTGACAGCTTGGGAAAAGCACATTTAGTAATGTAAGGAATAACAAAAATACACATCTGTAAATATCTCTGTGTTGCAGACAAATTTCTAGTTATATGCTCTATTTTGATCATGTGAAGGGCTGATAATAGACATTTTGATAGATTTCTGCACCTAAATTCCCTCCATTGATGATTTCTGATCATGTGAAGAGCTTACAATGCACATTTTAGGACTGTCTAATTCATGTGTATATTGTATATATTGGACTGCACTTTGATATTTTATCTTGTATATTTTTTGTCTTCTACTATTGATGTGACCGCTACGCTGCACACTTACACTAAGTCAAATTCCTCGTTTGTAATCTGATTACCTACTGTGGCAATAAGAGTGATTCTCCTTGTCATTTTCATTCACACATTTCTGTTCATAGGTTCCTCTTTATACCTGATCATGTGAACAGGATGCACATCCGTTTCTAACCTGTCAATCTGTCAATGAAGATGCTGTTGTCAACACATTCTCTTCATGGAATTGCTCGTTGTATTGTCATCAGTGCTCTGTATTTGCTCTGTTGGTATCCACGTCCTTCACTCTGCTGCTTTTGCACCCACCCATTTTCCCCTCAGGGATGATTATAAAGTTCCATTTAATCTAATATAGTCTGCAACTGAAAGTGCTGTGACAGAGACCCACCTGGCTGAGGCTGTGAGAGTGACCCACCTGGCTGAGGCTGTGAGAGCGACCCACCTGGCTGAGGCTGTGAGAGTATCCCACCTGGCTGAGGCTGTAACAGCGACCCACCTGGCTGAGGCTGTGACAGCGACCCACCTGGCTGAGGTTGTGAGAGCGACCCACCTGGCTGAGGCTGTGAGAGCGACCCACCTGGCTGAGGCTATGAGAGCGACCCACCTGGCTGAGGCTGTGAGAGTGACCCACCTGGCTGAGGCTTGGTGGAGACGGTGCTCCTGCCTTTGCCCTTCCGGCTGGGAGGAAGCTTCGCAGCACGAAGAGAAGGAGCCTCGGACTTCGGTGCGTCTGCGAAACTCGACTTGGCCGCCTTTCTGCCAGGGGGCTGTGGAAGGGGATGGGGAGAAGACAGGGTCATTCTTCATGGGGTTTTAGTTAATATATTACGAAAGGAAGGCAATTGCAATCCAGTCATTAAATCAATACGCATTGGAATCATTTGGTATGGTAAATGGCCTGCATTTATATAGCGCTTTTATCCAAAGCGCTTTACAATCAGTAGGTACATTCACCCATTCATACACCGATGGCGGCAGGCTACCACACAGGGTGCTGGCACACCATTGGGAGCAATTTGGGGTTCAGTATCTTGCCCAAGGACACTTCAACATGGAGACTGGAGGAGGCGGGAATCGAACCACCATTAGTGGACAATCCGCTCTACCTCCTGAGCTACAGCCGCCCCTTGAAGTAGGGTTAGACTGACTGCTACACTGGTTGTCTATTATTGGAAACCTTTAATTGATTCTAGTGAGACATTCTGATCCAATTCCATACAAGTTTTCATCAATATGTTTTATCGTTATTCATTCATTTGTTCCTGGGCTTCCACTAAGACAGTGATGGGAAAAGGGGCTATTATTATCCGGGCTATAAGAAGAGTTGAGTGTCCTATAATGTTCTAATGCTGTTTCAGAGGCCTTTCCACCCTAACAAGAATCAAATCCTGAGTAGTAGACCCTAAATACGTGTCATGGTTTGGAATTTAAAATGTAAAGATATTGAATATCAGGGGCAAAATACTGTCTATCTGCAGCTTCACTCCAAAAATATCTATTAACCCATATTGGTTGAACCTTAAGTTTCAAACTTTCCTTAAATACTATGCTTTCACACTCATTTGTATCCCTGAAAACAGTTCCTGGTCTACAGAAGTACAATAAAAACCGATATCAGTCAAACCCATAGAACCATATTATGTGCCAGTCAACTCAATGTCATCCACCTACAATATGATGGAGGTTCCTACTCTTTAGGGACGATATCGGCATGTCATCGGTATCGGCCGATAAAGGCTTTCAAATTAAATATCGGCATCGGCCGGAAACGAACATTTCTGTCGATATGATAGGTCGATAAAAAATGTCGCCTTAATTATGCCTAAAAGCTCAATGCTTGACTGAATGTCTCAGGGAGAGCATCATCCAAGCCCGTTTAAGTAGGATGAATCTTACAGCTTTGCTTGAAAGAAAATTATAATATAAAAAAAAGTTAAAATATGTCTGCCAGGGGGCCATGGCCATCACAATAAGAGTAGGCATAATAATGTGTTAATTCCACTACAGGAGAGACTTGATGTTCTCTGAAATTAGGTGGAGGGGAAATGTAGGCACATCGGTATCGAAAAAATCTAAAACATTGGCAAAAAATCCAATCCCTACTACTTTTTTCTCTCAGCAGGCTTCACTGCTAGAAGTAGAAGTATTTTATTAGTATGGATGTCAGCGGAGACTTTTAGTGTCCCGTGATGGTCTAAATGTCTACTGTAAATGCTGCTTCAGAGGCTTTTCCACTCTGACAAGAATCAAATTCTGGGGGGAAAACACAGATTGAACCTGGTCAAATCTGCCTTCCAAAACCCACATGGGTCTAACCCTACTAAACGATTACCGTGAGAACAGGTGGATTTGGTGCAGTCTTGCTCATAGCCTTGGCCTTTCCTATTGGTGTGGGACGCAGGGAGGCTGAGCTGAGGGTCTGCTCCTTGGAGCTCCCAGCAGTGGCGACAGGCGAGCTGCCGGGTGTTTCCGAGAACGGACCTCGGGGAGATGCGTGGGCCCTGTCAGCCGCCGCTCCTGCCCGCTTGTTGCGTGGAAACCCGCCATTGCTGCTGGCGATGGCCGATCCATGGAAGGGAGTGATCTTGATGTGGGACCTCTGACTGCCCTTGGCTCCCGCGGGTGTCCCCAGGGTGGAGCTGGGGCTGGGGGGTCTTCTGCCCGTTACGGGCCCCTCGCCAATGCCACTGGGATCCATGGCTTTTTCTGAAAAAAGCTGATGAGTGGAGCCGGTGGGACTCAACAGCACCTGAGGAGTTCAGACACAGGGGTGGTCTTGCCATTAGGCAAAAGTAGGCGACTGCCTTGGACTCCACAAAAGACACGAATAAGACTAATGTAAATTCATTTTTAATAAATGTACATCCCTTTTTTGTTGCAATGAATTATTTCAAATCCTTGAGTCTTGGTCACCCCCTACCTAGTCAGGCTATAGTGGGCTAGTGATTGAGTTTATTTGTTTATAAAAGGATCCCCATGAGCTGACGCCTAGACGCCAGCTAGTCTTCCTTTGACTGATTTGATTAGAAAGAATGCTTAGGACGGCCTCCCTGATGTTTATGCAGTCTGTTTCTCCCTTAATGTAAATATAAATGTGATAACACTTTACAATAATGTAGCACAAAAACGTGCGTAGTTACTAAGGAACGAGTCAGGAACGAACCGCGAGTTCATGATTAATAGGTAGTTCCTGAATGACTCTGAATGAACTAGCGGTTCGAAATGGTGGGTATTATGATACTAAAGAAAAGAAAAGAAAACAAATCTTTTTTTAAGGAAGTAATCGTTACCTACTGGTTCGTTAACATGGTAACTAAGTCTGTTCTTAACTAACTACCATTAAGGATCTCATTCAGAAACGAGGCTACCTATTAACTATTCATGAACTAGCGGTTCGTTCTTGACTCGTTCCTTAGTAACTACGCACATTTTTGTGCTACAGTGGTATACACTGTGCTTGAGCTTTCACACTCATGATGTAGACATATATAGACCTACGCACGCTTGATTCCTAGGCTCGGCCACTTCGCGGCCTTACCCGTCCTGCAGCTCGCTGAGCTGCCCCTGCAGCTCGCATTCGCAGCTGCGCGGCGCCTTGCCCGCAACTCGGCTGCTGTGTGGCCAATGAGACCACCGCATCACTGATGTCAGATTTATGACATCACTGATGATGTCATCAGTGGGATTTATGACATCACTGATGATGTCACAGTGGGATTTATGACATCACAGATGATGTCACAGTAGGATTTATGACATCACTGATGATGTCAGTGGGATTTATGACATCATGGATGATGTCACAGTGGGATTTATGACATTACGGATGATGTCACAGTGGGACAGACACACAGAGCCCGAGCTCCCATTTATGGTGGGGATGTATGTCTGTGCATCTATAACTACACACTGAGCTTCTGCTGCACTACATTTCCCAAGTCGCCATCTGAACAAGAGGAATTGTTTTACTGATTGCACTGGTCTTCATGAATGGACTGTGTTCATTGTGTTGTAACTTTGCCCTGATGAAGATCGTGTAGACCGAAAGCTTGGTACTCAGTAAAGACACTTGCATGGATCCAAGTGTGCAAAACCTTTTTGTTTTATTAGAAAGAATGTTAAAATACATATAAAACTAAAACCCATTGGGCAGTAAGGCAGCAATACATCTGTTAAAAACCATTCCGACTAGGATAAAACACAATAAAGTCTACTGACTTGTTTCCATTGTGTTTAGTGAGATTACTTTTCTTTCCACTGCATCAGTAGCAGAACTTGAAAATCAAAACAAAGCAAAGCTGCTCAAGTTTATTTCTAGAAGGGATGCATTAAAATGCGAGAGGGTTGGGATTCAGGGGGGTCCATGCTTCCCCCAAAATTACTAAGTCCGCCCCTGTTTTGAAAAAAGTGTATTACCTCCACTGTCGGTGTAGTCCACGCACACCGCCGTTCAGATAAACTAACCCTGTTAAAAACTACTCAGTAAACATTATGCATGCATCTTCCTTTTGTGAGACTTAACGTTTGTGCATCAGTAGAAAACTACTTTCACTATCAAGGGAGGTTTAAAGATGGCAGAAAAGCAACACAAAGCTCAACCCAGAAGGACGTCAGAGGAATCATGCAGACAGAGCAAACAGTTTGCAAACAGATAGAAAAGCGAAAACGAGGCCTTGGTGAAAACAAAGTTAGTGAAGCTCCATCCTACCAGCTCCAGTCGACACCACACAGAAGAGCGAGTGAGTGAGTGAGTGTTTCCACTTCCGCCCGCACCCGCGAAGCCCTAGTCATGTGACACGCTAGGCCGCTTCCTATTGGTTTGCACAAGGATTCTGGATTTCGCTGCTTTCGGGTGCTGTCGGAAATATTGAAACTAAAGTTGAGCACAATACAAGTGGCAACTAGTAAACTTTGTTTTCTATGTTTTCATTTGATTTGACATCTAGGATGCAGAGAGCATGGAAACCGTGTCAGCGACTGTTGGTAAACTGCACGAATTTTGTTACGGTGTCGGTATGTTGTTTGACATTCTTTGCAAAGGATAACGTTAACTAACGTTACTGCTGTTTGTTTAACTATTTGAACCCATTGACAGCCATTTTATTTTCACTACTAAAACATATATCAGTTGCTGCCTCGCGTGCATAGATCATTCTGTCCATTTCTGACCAAAAGCACTTGAATGCACAGCCTGTTGTTGTTTACGACATTAGAAGGAGCTTACATGGAGCACGTGAAGGCAACAGGGCGGGAAATCATCTCATACTCGCCCACCTTAAATTAAAATATAAATCTATCAACAACATGTGCATGAATGAGATCTATTTTAATACATCCATACATGGGTGAATGAGGTGCATTTAAAGCATAATCAAATTCTATCAGAAAAGCAAACTTTGGTTTGCCTGATATGAATCCACTTGTATCCAGCATGTAGCTGCAGTGCTGCAACTCGACCAGTAAGTGGCACCATTCACTCTGATTAATGTGATGGCTTGATGATAGGAAAGAATGGAGTTCAGCTTGGATATAGATTTTCTTTTTGCTTTTGAGGCATCGAACAACAATTTTATATAATTTCGATAGAATTGAATTTGTTATTAGTTACAATTGTGAGAACATCTCTGGCATCTCTCAATCCTTATTGAATAAATACATTTATTTCCTTTCTTTACTTTGAACAAGGAACATCCAAGAGTGTCAAAATTAGATTACCCATTTATTTTATGACCCCCCCCCACCACCATTTTCTCCCCAATTGTACTTGGTCAATTTCCCTGCTGCCCCCGGTCACTGCTCCACCAGATTACCCATTTCTAAATAAAACATAACCTTCTCCCCCTGACCCCAGAAACAAAATTGCTTGAGTCAAGAATACGAAACAATCAGGAATAGATTATGTTTAATGGCTTTAATAGGATACTGGGCAGAAGTTGACGATTGGCAAACAGTCAAAACAATAAATAAATACAGGCAACATTCGCCTTTCTACATGATTAAGCAAGATTAAACACTTTCACAAAACTTTCTATGATTGGAGATGACGGCATGACCAGACAAGGTGAACTGCATCAGAACGATCAAATCAAGAATAATCAAAACAGTCTTCCTTATGTTCCGAATAAAACTCAGAATCACAGTAATGCTTTTTTAAATCTTCAAACAATATTTAAAAAAAAAGGGGGGGGGGGACAGGAAAAGGAAATTAAACTAGGCACATTCAGGCACACCAATGCACATTCAATAGGTGCAGAACACTTTCTAGATGCCTCTGACCTTACATAACACTATTTCTCTAAGCAATCCTACAAATCAATACAATATAAATTCACCATCAGTGTCAAACAGATGATCGAACACTACAGAGATTGAGATCCTAAACAAAAACAGGATTACATTATATTAAAAAAAGAACATATCACCAAAGGCAAATTCACATGACAAAACCCTTCCAACAAACCATTTCCATCTACTATCTAGTCAAAATCATGCCAGCTGAATAACAATGATTCAATTTATATCCAGTGAAAATCAACTTGTTGCAAGAAGGTAAGTTCTTGAAACAAGTGAAGCTGAAATGACAAAATGATTTTTGAAGGATAGTTTTTTTCTGTGTAGGTTTCCATACATAAAAAAACACTTTCCAAACTTGACATCACAGATGCCACCAGGATTTTTAACATAACCCAGAGCTAAAAATGTGGCTCCTCTTACATACTGTATATACAGTATACATATAACGGCAAAGTGCTAAAACAGTGTTCCAAACAATTAAAAACTATATACAGCATGGTTGACCATGGCTGGTGGTCCAGTGTGATTTGTGCATCTACTTGTTCGCTGAGCGGCAGGTTTGGGGGTCAATTCACTTTCAGTTCAATTCAAAAAGTTGATGTTCTTTTCTTTTCTTAAGATTCAGAAAAGCCTAGGTTCATTACACCCAATCTACTAGAGATTAATCAACACTTTCTCATTTCCAAATAGAACCTCATGCTCATTGCTGAAGATTGCCATCTTATTATCCTCTGTGTCCAGGTTAAAGGTACAGTTCACCCAAAAACAAAAATGTTCTACTCATGATCTACTCGGAGTAGATCTTTGGGTGAACTATTCCTTTAAGTGCTCAAGTTACCTGATTAATATTCAATGATAGGGCTGGGTATTGGTTCAAATTTCAAGAATCGATTCGATTCCCATTCACAAGGTTCCGAATCGATTAATCCCGATTCGATTCGATTCCAATTCGATTAATTTCAATATCGATTTGGTTAGTGATACTAAAACATGTTTTTGAGCTGTAACCTGACTGTCCAGTTATGTAACACAGGGGTTCCCAACCTTTTTTGCGCCAAGGACCGGTAGATGCATGGGAAAAAAAAGTTGCGGACCGGTTATCAATTTGAATGGTTTTAGTTACACATACATTTGCTCACCAGGTGGTGACAAAGGGTAAATAACAGCCTTTTCATCTGTCAATAAAGACACTTTCACAATTATGCAGAGTGATTTGATTTCAGCCTATATAATTTCTAAAAGTAGATATTAATGATCAAACATTTCCATTTATGTAGCCTACAGTATTTATGTTTTTGTTTCAACTACAAACATAAATAAACGTAAACTTGAAAATATTTTTCAACTACCACACACAGCCTATAATATTATAGCCTATGTTTATAAAAAAAAAAGAAAAAGAAAAAAAAAATCTCTGGACATATGAATCGATTGATCAAAGGATTAAAATAAAAAACGGTTTAAAATCGGAGAATCGATTTTTTTTTAACCCAGCCCTATTCAACGATGAGTTTTACTTTCAGTTGGTGTTACACTTTTCAAAAATGGTGAGACTATTATTTTGAAAATGCTCAAATTTTACATTAATTTTCAGCATTCATCTAAACCAATTGAAGTCAAACACAGGGCTGGCCCTCGTCCTGTGGGGTGGGTGCTGCCTCTCCGTCCTGCTGCTCATGTGTTGCAGCTCTCGTCGTAGGAGGGAGGTGCCTCTGCAACAGACAAGAGCAGAGGTACAATATTACTCAATGTACACAAACACTCATAATTAATAATAATAATTGATTGGATTTATATAGCACCTTTCTAGACACTCAAAGCGCTTCACATATCAGGGGAGGGAACTCAACACATCCACCACCGATGTGAAGCACCCACCTGGGTGATGCACGGCAGCCAGTTTGCGCCAGAATGCTCACCAGACATCAGCTATCACCAGTGGTGGAAATGGCCAGGATTTGCTCTGGGAACCCACTTACGCAGGGTGGGGGCCCCTTATTGATTTTACTCTTTACCATTATAGCTACATAAAAATCTCTTTCAAAAGTTACTCAAAGATTGCCGAGATCTGCCGATTATTTCCCCTTGATTTACATATTTTCCTACTATTCTCTGCTCCTTTCATGCTGTCTTCTCCACTGCTCTGCTCTCCACTTTTAGATTGCTCTGGGGCTGCCTATTGGCTGTGTTGACTGCAGTCATGGTGCCTTCAGGTACGGTCAGATTTATGAAAACGCTTTAGAGAGACAGTGCTAAACATCTATGAGTGATTTTTTTAAAGAAAACAAAACTTGAACCCTGAGGAAGAGGCGAAGAGCGTTCCCACGCAATGATTGCTATGGGAACCCCGTTCCCAACCTTTCAATGCCAGTTCCACCACTGGCTATCACAGTGGAGAGTTGAGGACTGAATGTGCCAGTAAGGAGGGATCATTAGGTGGCCATGATTGAAGGAAGGCCCATGTGGGAATTTAGCCAGGTCACCGGGGCACACCCCTACTCTTGTGAAGCGTGCCGATGGGATCTTTAATGATCACAGAGAGTCAGGGCCTCATTTTATCTCATCCGAAGGACGGGGCTCACTCAAAGGACAGAGTCCCTGGGCTCTATTCTCCCACAGGCCATCGGCGCTATTACGGGCCTTAACCGCAAAAAAACGTGCCTTGCGCCTGTTTCGGCAAGATAGCAATAGGCTTTAGGCTGCCAAATGCGCTTTAGGCCGAATGGGCGTGGCGGAGTCCCTGAATGCGCCAAAGTGGGCGTGTCGGCGCTAAATACCGGCGTACTGCTATCTTCCAGCCATCTTCCGACCTGGCCTACTTTTAGAGCTTTGCGCTTTTGAAAAGCAGGCCTAAAGCAGGATTCTGTGCACCGGGGACAGGAAAGTGAATGGAGAATACAATATATAGAAAAAAATACTTTAGAATACAATAGAATATAAGATTGCAACCCTTCTCAGGCTTTGGGTGAAGCTGTAATGCAGTTTCATAAATTTAGTTTAGGCTATCATAATAATCCCCATTTATGTGTAATATAGCTCTACGTTTTATTACCCCCCCCCCCCCCCCGAAATTAGCTAGGCTACTAATATTACCAATATTCCTAATTAATATGTATTATTATTTCATTCAGATAATTGACATTATAGGCATGTATATCGTTTAATGTGAGAGAAAGGGAGAGAGAAAGAAAGAGAGAAAGAGAGAAACTGGATAAACTGTTGTGTAGCGCTTCTTCAAACCCCACTCTTCCTTACAGCTATTCATTCCAGAATAGTCTGTTGTATTTATATTTTCTCTGTGCAAAGCATAGTAGTTAGAATTATTTCCAAATGTTTCCCCCGTCTGTGGCAGCGGCGCTGTCCGAGGTGCTGAACAAGCCGCAGCGCATATCGGCCCTCCCGGCGGGGTAATTCCCCTCCCCAAACAGTGCGCGATGGTACATTTGAACCTGGATGGATAGATGAATAAATGACTTAAGTAAAGAGTTGTTTTGTAGCTATTCAAAATGGATGGTGGACAGATATATCACCTGATTCGCCAGCACCATTTTCTCCTCAGCAGAGAACTTTGCGGATCGGTTGTGGTCTGCCATATTGATCACACTGCGCCAGCTGCTGCCAATCTGGCTATTAAAGCCACTCTGATTGATTACTGAAGATTTTATTGAGAATGAACATATTTGTCAGCGCCTGTGGGCAGGGGGTGGGGGGGGGGGGCATATATAGGCCAAATAAAATACAATTACTCAATAATAAAATCCTGTAAATAAAATAGAATAAAGTAATCAGATCCAGTAAAAGTGATAGGTGTCATTCAGAGGATGTTGCATCGTGCAGTGGGGGAGAAGAGATAAAACGATATCATTCTGCCCAAACTTTCATCTAATCTCATGACATCCAGCCATAGGCTATATAATTTTCTATCCGATGCATTTAGAACATTATTTTCACTTTGGTCTTGCTATAGTGTAGCGCAGTGATTCCCAACCTGTGGTCCGCGGCCCCCTGGTGGGCCGCGAAGGTATTGCAAGTGGGCCGCCAAATCATTTCCAAAAAAGTATGATTTTTGAAAAAAAAAAAAAAAAAAAACAATTTTTTTTGGAAAGATTTTGAAAAATCATACTTGAAAAAGTATGATTTTTGTTTCTTTGATGTTATTGCTTTTGCTTGAATTGAAGTTTCATCTTTACATCATCTTTATATTGGGTTTGTGTTTATTTGTAACCCTATCGATTTAATGGGCTTTCTTCTGATATTTGGATTTTGTTTGGATCTGATATTGGATGTCAAATTGTTATGAGAATGCATTTTTCCATTGTTGAAGGATACCGTTATTTATTAATCATTTGTTAATTAGCCTGTTACAGACAGCCCCTTGCTTGTCATTTCTGACATCTGTGTGGTGCTGATGGACAGCTCCTTGAATGATTGGTGTGTGTGTGTGTGTGTGTGTGTGTGTGTGTGTGTGTGTGTGTGTGCGTGTGTGTGTGTGTGCGTGTGTGTGTGTATGTGTGTGTGTGTGTGTGGACAGCTCCTTGAAAACTGTAATACTGAAGGTGTTGCAACATGTTACAGGTGCTGTGTTAGTGACTGTGGAGCTTCCACATGTTTCTCCTGTATTCAGTTCAGTCCTTTATGTTCAATTTTCAATAAAAAAGTGCTCTGAGAACGCATTATATGGCCTTTGTATTTATGGGGTCGGAGGTGGGCCGCGAACATTTTTGAGACATAAAAGTGGGCCCTGAGTTGGAAAAGGTTGGGAACCACTGGTGTAGCGTATTTACATGCTTGCAGTATTTTAACTGCAGTTAGATTGGTTTGAGAAGCATAATAATATGGAATAATAGCCTATATATGGAGATAGACAGACCGGATGAAGGGAGGGGGGGGCGGCGGAGCCCTTGGCTTTGTCTGGTTTTACCGGATTTGTCCAGGAATTGGAGCTTAAAAGGCAAGCGTGTGTCTCTTCCCTGCAATTCTCCAATGAGCGGACAATGCATAATTTTACGCTTAAAAGGCGTGGTTATAATGGTTGAGGCTGAGTTTAGCGCCGATACCAAGATATCAAGTGCGCCTTTCCACGCCCACTGCTTTGCGCTGCGGCTGGCGCTCGGCCTAGAAACTGCGCCGCTGCAACGATAGAGCCCCCTGTCTCTGCACTGGGCATTGGGGAGATTATTCATCAGAAAAGATTATTCATCAGTCCATTCAGACCAGAGAGGAAGAGCACCTCCTACTGGTCCACCACCACTTCCAGCACCAGTCTCCCATCCAAGGAGTATCCTAGGCCAGACCTGCTTAGCTTCCCCACGAAAGCCAGTAATGTAATGCAGGAGCCACTTATGCTCATTGAGTACGTTTACATGCACTCTAATATTCCACTACTATTCCGAACATGCCAATATTCCACATTTGATACAGGTCATTTAAACAGCATATTATTCTGGTTGGATTTTCAGAATTAGGTCTTTTTCTGAATAGAGATGAAACGGTATGAAAATTTCATATCACGATTACAGTGACCAAAAATATCAGTTATCAATATTATCATGGTATTGTTAAAATGTGCTGAAAATGTTCAAAAAGTACAGATACATTCACTGAAATCATTTCACCAAGTTTTATATTGAAAACTCAGACCAAAAAAGGACGGATACACTCACTGAAATCAGTTCATCAAGGCTGCGCGCCTGCGTCTGGGAGACTGTTGCTAACTTTGGTTAATGAAGGACAGTATTTACTGTGTTCTTCAAAGTGCTATAATCAAGCTAATCACGGTAATACGGTTTTAATGAATGAACATTACCGTCATGAATTTTATCACGGTTTATCATTAAAACCGGTTATCATTCCATCCCTATTTCTGAATTTAGCTTTTTCCGATTAAGATGTGGGATATGCCAATATTATTCAGGTTTTAGGTTTCTTTGGACATGTATACAACGCATTCAGAATCTCAATCGGGGGTTTTACCACAGTTTGCAACACACAGGTCTTCCCTGTTTACGGTCAGCTACAGTATGTGCGTTGTAAACAAACCAACTAGCCAGAGATTCACGCCCAAAAGAAAAACACACTTTCTGGTCGGAAGGAGAAACACACCTACTTGTAACCATTATGAAAGACTTGGATTTCAACAGGTTTTTGGATATGCGCCAATATTGCAAATGCCAATCTTTTCAGCTGTAAGCTCGAATGATGCTGGTAAGAATAGGAAAATAGACAACGAGGCAGCCAGCTGACTCGTTTAGCTAAATGGTTGTTTGTAAATGGTGTGTAGGTATGTTCATGCACCCTAACAGCCATCGGGGGACAGATTAAGAGAGGAGTATGAGTGAGTGAGTGAGTGAATGGATGGATGAATGAAATTAGCCATAGGACTTACAGTACGTCATTGGGACGTTTTACGTTACCGTAATCAGAGTATGCATGGCTGCATGAACACTGGAATATTTAGTGGAATATACATTTTCATTAGCTATGTAAACAGCTTCGCCGGAATATTGTCTTTTTCGGAATAAGGGCAAAACTGGGAATATTGTGTGCATGTAGTAGTCTGTGAGAAAGAAAACCACAGCCATATCAGCCTGGGGAGTGGCAGTTTTCATATTCCAGCTAATGTAGACACACAAGACACACCCACCCCCACCCCCACACAGACACACCCACACACAGAGACACACACACACAGACACACACACACACACACACACACACACACACACACACACACACTCTATTTTAGTCACTCATACTGACTCTCATGAAACTGACGGAAATGGAGAAACAAACCAACTGTACTTAACCGATACAATGATGAAGTAACATTTTCTGCACACAGAAAGGCACTGTTCTGATTCTCCAACAGCATGTTTTGCCTAATGTTCGACCAGAATCACCATGACATTATTAATATTATAATAAACATAACCAGTTATGCTACTGAGGTCATTCGTAAGTAGAAAATGTCTCAACATACTTGTCTTCACATAACAGATTAGCAGTATTAATATGAACTCTGCATCTTCAAGTTGTTACAGTAGTTTCTAGAAAATCGGTTAAATACTCATTAATATGCAAATGTATGCGGCATGGCGTTCCAACTTCTAAATCAGATAATTTACTTTACAGGGGGAACCTGTGGTGTCGAGGGCTGGGTATCGCTACTTGATACCTAAAAGCCTTTCATGCGCCGAGGGGTGCGCCGTGGCTGGCGAGCCTGCCGGCGCGACGCAGCTGACGTGAACAGCGCAAGTATAATATAATGTAGATGGGGAGACAACAGGAGAGAGTGAAAGCTATGACCAAGTATATGCACTACATTCTCTCCTTGGGCTGACTTCTAGTCATTGAAATCCTAGTGAAATCTCACAATTTACTAATTTTGCTGGGGACTCCCCTGTGGTGGTGAAGTCGAGTGCGGCGTATGTGGCAGAGATGGCAGTTCAGCCCCCACCACGTTCAAAAGTATGGCTATACTACAAGCCTGTGGAAAAAAGGTATCAAACTCTACTCTATTTGTATCTGCATCACTTTAAGGGTACTGGTATCAGTACTGATATCATAATTTTTTAAATGATACCCAGCCCTAGTGGTGTCTGTATGCAGTTTCTATCATGTACTGTATTGTGACAGAGGTGGTACATAAAGAAAACTAACATACAAAAGGACAAATACACAGAATAACAGGAAAAAGCATACAGTAACATAATGCAGACTGTGATCAAGTTAACACAAGCGTTAAACAAAAAAGTGTTTTTTTAAGGTGTTTTCAGTTCACCGAGTTGGGAGTACTGCTACTACTACCTCTATGTATAAGGGTTAGCTTGGATGGTGCAGACTGACCTTGTGGATAAGCAGAGTTCCTGTAGTCCGGAGGCAGGATGAGCGGGCAGGAGGTTGGCATGGGGTTGGCGCTGCTCTCAGAGAAGAAAGGTATGGTGGCTCCGGTGGACACGCAGAACAGAGGTCCGCTGGAGTCCGCGGCGGGGCCGTTGTGCCGCTGGTTCTGGGAGAACGTGAGACCCGGGGCGTAGCTGAAGGCACTGGGCGACACGGCGCTGTGGGGACCCGAGACGCCCAGCTGGGAGTGGCTCTTGGTGGGGATGGCTTCGCTTGTCGTCCCGCCCGCGGCTCCCTGGTGGTCCTCGGCTGGAGGAGCGCTGGGCGAGGCGTAGGAGGAGACTCTGGAGCGAGGGGCGGGACGCGGCGCCGGCTTGGGAGCGGGGCGAGGGGGCAGGGTGGGGGTGGCGGGGTCTGAGGCAGAAGTTGCGGTCGTTCCGTCTGGAGTGGAGGTAGAAGGAGCCACTCTGGAGGAAGCCAGTGCTCTTTTGTCCAGTGACACGTTCCCTATGTGGATGGGTAACGTCAGCATGACTTCTGGAGATTTTAGACTGACCTGGGCGTCCAGAGACAACGTGAGCGTTAGTCAAGTTTACCGTGGAAACATACAGTATATTTACACCCACAGCACAGTGTTCTCCTCCATAAAAAAGGTTTATATCCAATCTATATGGAAATATTTAAGAAGGAGGGCACCATTACTTATAAACAATTTGTGAGATCTGCCCTTTAGATTGCATTTGGTGATGTCTCCATGTAGTCAGGCTCTCTCTTTCATGGCTTTGACTAGCCAATGATAGATAGACCAATGAGCGATGCCATCAGTAGTGAGGATGCTGAAGAGGCAGACAAATAAAATGGCTTTTATCTACTTGACATCACCGTTCTGCATGGAGGCGCCACATTTACACTCGATACACTGCAGTGCACGGGTATTCTGCTAGTATGTATGAAATGTCATATGCTTCTCAGATTTCATGTCACTTGCTTTTCAGCAGACGACTCTTAAAAGATTGTGAACCACATCAAAGAGTGCGACTTTAGCCACTGTTCCGCTCCATATTGAATTGACATTGAAGTGACATTTAATTTCAAATTTTAATTAGAGGATAAACCCCTTGAGATGCACCATCTCGTTTTTTCGAGGGGGGTCCTCAGGCACAACATAGGAAATGACCGCAAAATGTGGTGACACACATGACCAACGTGAAACAAAATCATAACTGAGAATTGACAGAAGCGAAATTGACCAACGCCCAGCAATGCTTCCTATCCTATAGTCTCATCACTGCAAGGAGATTGCTTCTCATGCACTGGAAAAAAAGGAAGCCCCTACCACAAAGATGTGGCTTAGTGACCTTACAAACACACTCCACTTAGAAAGAATAAGGTACTATTATGGACAAACTTCCATTTCTTGATAAGGTGTGGTCGCATCTAATTCAGTATCTTGCACTCTAAAATAAAATTGGCACTTTCCTCTCAATATCAACAAAATATGTTTGACAGAAGAATAGGGTGAGGCTGGGGGAGAGTCAGGAATAGAACTGAGAAACTAAGTTAATGGAGAGCTTTTTCTTTTCTCTTTATTTTCTTTACTGTTTTGTATTTGTATTGATATTTGTATGTATGTGTACATGTTCAAATTCAAAAAAGAGCATTTCATGATCGAACCTATATCGGTAAAAATGGAATAGAATATACTATGTATGCACTATGTATGTATGGAATATGTGTATATATTGTCATGCTCAAATAAAACACATTTGAAACAGAGAATTGACAGAAGTGCTTCTTACTTTGAGATAATATTCAATCTTTATGAGTTCGCAGCCGGAGAGGCAGGACTGAGGGAGAGGAGGGACGATGATCTGCTCCTTCCACTCGGCCTCCTTGCCGGGCTTCACCGCACCTCCCTCCACCTCGGCTATTGCCCTCACATCATGGGTGGGCCTCTTGGTCTCGTACGTCACTCTCTGAAACGCAAACGTGCAACAACAAAAAAGCATTACACTAAGCATCTACTCTATGTTGTCAAAAATAAGTAACGCTCTGCCATTTTCAATAGGCAGGAAATAATTTGTTACTTCTTCTTTGACTTAATAAAAGACAATTCTTGTTTTCACTGCTGTCGGATGACAAAATATTAACTTTTAAACAAAGTAAAAGAGAGAAAGAACTTTTCACATTGACAGTTATTAAATTATTCAAACGTGTTTTGAATGTGTTTCATTGACTGCTGGGTTCTGAAACTTGCTCAGGCCACAAAGAATAACAGTAAAATCATACTCTGATTATGGGAAAACTGTCTTACTCCACTATAAAAATTATTATTATTATTCTAATAATAACAATAATAATAAATGATTTTTGACAAATCTTTTTATCTATGGCATTGGCTCGCTAGAATGTAAACAACAACTCAAAAATGACATTACAAAGTGACATTAATATAATATGGATGCCGAGCTTGTGAAATTGTGATGGTCAAACATCTCATTTGTAGTACAGCAGAATCAAATGGAGCTTCATTTTTCTGCTCCACAATACGTATATTTACATTTCATTTATGTATTGCGATACAGTGAATTTCAATATAATGGCAATATATGGAACAGCAGTGTGTTTACCTGCATCAGACTGGCCATGACGGTGCCCGTGGTCTTCCCAGACTGGTTGTGGATGTTGGCGGTCAGCTGGATGATCTGGCCCGGCGTGTAGCCCTTCATGTCACTCTGGGCCTGCAGGAGCACCGTGCCGGACTTCACCAGCATGTAGGTGAACTGCCGGGTCACCGCAGAGGAGCTGGGGCCCTGCGCCAAAAAGTTAGGGTCAGACTGATGTTTGGGCTTTTGAAGACTGATACAGATACGCATACATTTTTCCTGAAGCTGCCGTTCACACCAGGATTGTATTCTTGTCAGGGTGGAAAAGCCTTTGAAACAGTGTTTAGAGGGACTAGACTAGCACATGCTTCCTCCGATACATGCGCAGTCGCGTAGCGCGGGGGATGATCGCGATATTCCTACCAGTTCAATCACTCTTGCACACACGTCCATTGCTCTTTTTCGAGGCAGGTGGTGTGTGAAACAAGGACGCACAGTTGGCCAGAGACACACATACAGACACTAAGCGGAATGTAGCCTATTTACTAGCGTTAAGTAAAAAATAAATGTATCAAAAGAACTTAAATTTCTTTTCTTCCATTTTTTTCTGATTTTCTCCCCAATTGTACTTGGCCAATTCCCCCTGCTCTCCCGGTCATTGCTCCACCCCCTCTGCCGATCTGGCGTGAGTCGTAGATGAGCACATGCTTCCTGCGATACATGTGCAGTCGCCAGGTGCTTCTTCTCACCTGGCAGAGAGGAGTTTCACCAGAGAACTTCAATTTCTATTTTTGCACAGAATATATAAATTCAAGCATTTTCAATTAGCCATGTCTATTTTCAAAAACTTTAGACTAGAGATTAGGTGCATGGAGTAGGGGAAAGGTCTAATGGGGTCAAAACTCCAGCAACACTTGTAGTATAACAACTGTATTATTAGATTTTCAAAAAACGTTCAAGGCCTTGATCAAGGATTTCAAGAACCCCTGGGAACCCTGTACAATAAATATGTAATCAATCAAACTGCATCATATCCAGCATAATATCAGAGATGGACCCCACTGATCTTGGTGAGAAGACACAGTCACAATGTTGCTCACCAGTATGTCGGGCACTTTGTTCAGGTTGAGGAGGCTGAGCAGGTAAAAGGGTTTCTCCGCCTTATAGTCCTTGGCGAATCGCGGCGTGTCGACGAAAGCCCTCACTCTGTAGATGATCTTCCCATAGTTGCCTTCGAAAGATGTAGGAGCAGTGGCTGTGGGGGAGGAGTCAAGTATTGTGTTAGTATTTAGCAGAGCCATGTAGATAGAAGAGTCCCGACATCTCCATTCACTCCAATGGACCAGTTTTTTACTCCCAAGAGTTCCAGGAAGTAAGGTCCTGGATTAAGCAGCACTGTCGAGTTGCAGCAAAATAGACAGTTTGTGTTGTACTCTGAAAGGGTTTTCCCCCCCTTGAATCAAATTGTACATTATCAGCTTTATTTTAGCATGCAAAAGTAGCGCGAGACCCCTTCCTGGCTGTTCATTGGCTAATGAGTCTCACATTTTGGTCCTCCGCTGACGCCACTCTCTCTCTAGAGGACACTAGTATTTAGTATCGTCAAGTACTAGCTGGTTTGTTAGTAATACACATCCTGTATGTTTTCCATATTGTCAATTAAGCCATTATAGCTGGGGATTGTTGTTCACAAAAATATTAAAATTAAAATGACAATGGGTGCATCACTACATAAAATCTGACTTCATGTATATTGGGGGGGGGGGGGGGCATTTTCCCAAAGTTTGAGCAAATTTAAAATATGCAAATTCATCACTCATTTCAATATTTTTACAGACTTTCAAGGCCTGCATAGGGATAATGAAAAGTAGGTCCCATTACTCCACTTGTGAATTGTCTTCTTCACAACAAAGACCTATTAATGAGAAATTACAGCAAGTCAGCAACTCAAAAAAATACTACTTTGCTATACTTTTTCCAGTCTTGACCAAAACATAAATTTGAAATGAACAAATGTATCTTTCATTTCGCTGGTAGGAACCCCGTCCTATAGGCACTGCTGTGAATGCAAACAAGTCTGCAATCCTGCAGATCATTTTCAGCCAAAAAGACATGCAGGCATTCAGAAGGTAACAGCACACGCTAGCCTGGCGCACGTTTCAAATGACAGATTAAGATTCACAACAGTACAAAAAAGACCGGTTAGGTCGGTTTGAGTTTCTGGGCCGCTGCTAGTCACACTGTGGAGACTGTCGCTGAACATGAACTCCACCTGCTACTGGCCTAAATAGAACAGCATACAAATAATGGTTGGGGTTGGTGAGTTGGGAACACATGGGAGGGAGAACACTTCGAGATTCGAGAAACAAGTCAATTTCAAAATGCACTGTCGTTCATTCCAAGTGACAGAAGAAGCAAAACTCAGTCTTTCACTGTTCAGATTTCAATGGTGGAACCTGAAGTATGAGTTCGAGCAGATAGGATGAGCACTAATATTCCAAACAACAATGATGAGATATAGATGTTGGTCACACCTCAAAGACACAGAGGGCCAGCCACACTTTTCCTAAAAAAGGCAGTGGTGGGTGCCACAGTTATCTCCAGTAACAAACCAGTCCACAGGGGTAGACAGCATCTACAGGTTTAAACAGGCCACCAGGGCAGAAATATGGAGAAAAAGGTTCCATTAGGGCGTTCGTTCAACACATGTGACATCACTTGTTGCTGGATGACATCACAGGTGTACAGTTCAATTTCAGGAACAGTGGCCAGCTGCTTTACAAAAGGTCTTTGTACAGCAGCTGGCCACTGTTCCTGAAATCAAGTTTAGATGCAGCTATGTGTGATTTATTTATTTATTTTTAGAAAATCCTATTGCTATACCCCTCCCATATACATATTAATGCAATCTGGGGTCTCCAACCTGCACCATGCTCTTTGGCTGGTATCATGGGGCATGTCCATAAATGACATTACCATAGTCCTAAACTGAGAAAATGATAGCTTTGATTATTCTCTTCTTTTGACTTATTTTGATAAGGCTTGCTTGGGCGATATCCAAACTTTTAAATTGCGATATACCCCCCGTTTTGGGCGTGGTGACGCGCCCCGCAGTGTCTCTATGGTCTTAATGATATTAAAAGGGGTTCACATCCAAAATGCAGCTGTTTCGATGTTCAGGGCAATTTTATGATGAAACGCATCCTACAATTGTAGTCTTGACAATACATGGCCTAACATTATGTTCCTGGATTTTATTGTCATGGTCAGCTCGGGGTACAGGCATATTTAAAGGAGAGGTCTGTGGCGACTGATATTCTAATATTGACATGCAGAAAGCCTAACCCTTGTCTGGATGATTTGAATACATGCAGGTCATGTATGCGGTTAGGATCCACACAGTAATGGAAAGTAGACGTAGATTTGAAGTCTGAATGCAATCATTTATCATTACATTTATCATTACAAGAATATGTCTAACTCATCCCAGATGACTTATGAAGCTGGTTATGAACGGTCTCTGTCGGCCCAGGACTACCTCTCAGGACTACCGCCCAGGACTACCTACTGCTGCTCACATGAAAGGGTTTTTAAGACAACAAATCACATGCAACATGGACAGACCCATGTCAGACGATTTGGATGAGGTAAGATGAAACTATTAGGGAAATTATGTCATTGCATGATTCAGTAGGGGAAGGGAAATATATAAGCACACAACTAGAATGAAAATGTAAGCAATAATAATGGTAGAAGATAATAACCACTGTCCTATGACATAGAAATGTGCAACAGAAGCGCACTCAATATGCAACATGAGAGCAGAGCAGGCGAATGGCCTGGAAATGTGACAAACATTTATTAATAATTATGTCATAAATATAATATGGCTGATGTAATAAATCATCGTGGGAAGCAAAGTCGTTCTACTGGTTTGTGAACACAGCCGCCCTGTGACCATTCCTTCTTACCGTCTATTGTTTCCCTCTGTACAGTTCTTTTTGTTACTTGTGAGGGGGCAGCAAAAATGGCAATTCCTCAAATGACCACTTGAGGCTGGATGCAAGAACGAGTCAATCCCCATTCACCCCCATATTAAAATGCCCGTCTTTACAGCGCAAATAAACATGTTTAGGGCCTGGTTCAAAAAACACTTTTGGTCTGTATAGCTAAATTCAACTTTCATGACAACTGTAAGGGGAGTGAATTTTTACCACGTGCGCTAGCGCACGCTGGTCAACACGCGAGGAATTCAATGGCATCACTCAGTCATAGCATCAGTCAGTCAGTCATAGCACGGAAAGGACGCTTTTCACTCTCGGGGACGCTCGATGAGTTTCACTCTCGTTCCCCGAAAGGTGGGGAACGGAAAGGACGCTTTTCACATTCGGGGACGCTCAATGAGTTTCACTCTCGTTCCCCGAAGGGTGGGGAACGGAAAGGACGTTTTTCACTCTCTGGGACGCTCAATGAGTTTCACTCTCGTTCCCCGAAGGGTGGGGAACGGAAAGGACGTTTTTCACTCTCGGGGACGCTCGATGAGTTTCACTCTCGTTTCCTGAAGGGGGGGGGGGGGGGGGTGTTTCAATACGCCTGACCCCGCCCGCTTGGGACGCACACACTGACACACACCTCCACGCTGGCCCACGCACACACTGACTCACACACACACCTCCACATTGGCCCGTTCTACACACTCACTATTTGGTGATTATTTTGCTTCGGCCAACGCTAAGTGGCGAACTACATTTTACAGAACATTTCACAGACATGAACTCTGTCAGGGGGAACAGAAAGGACGCTTTTCACTCTCGGGGACGCTTGATGAGTTTCACTCTCTGTTGTATCTTTGCTTTCGTCATGACACTATACAAGAAGTAACACAAATTACATGGAATAATAACAATTGCCACAATTTCACATCACTCCATCCGTGGCTGTACCCCATCTAGCCACAACCCCGGGATGCCTGCATCCACGGTTGCCACACGCCACACGTGGTCTGGGGCCGAATTTTCCCTTGTTATATAACTCGCCCATTTATCATAAAGTAGATAATAAATCAGACTATGATTTTGGCGTGATTGACAGGTCGCCTGTCCAATGATGGCGCAGCTTGCCGATCACGGACCAATAGCAGATGGAGCTGCAGCTCTGTCGTGGGCCAAAATGCCAAACTAGAGGCTACAAACCAATGGCTGACGTCACACACACACACTCCGACCATCTCCGAGTCCTTCTACAGTCTATGGTTACTTGTCACTTTCATTTTTCAACATTTACAAGAGAAGAGAGGATTCCCGCACACTGTCCTTTACTTCCAGTAAACTTTTATTAGCCCCCGTTCACACAGCACGCCAAAGCAACGCTCAACCGAAGCTGTACCTACGCTGTACCCACAAGTTTCATTCCGGCGTCCTTGTTAACAGGCAAAGCCGTTCACACCACGCGCGTGCCACGCTGACGCCGTGCTGACGCCGTGCTGACGCCGTGCTGACGCCGTGCTGACGCCGTGCTGAAACTCAACACTCAGGGTTGACTCCGAATTTCCAAGCGTGACGCTGAAGCCGTGAGGCATGAAGTCAATGGGAGATGTGGGCGGGTTCAAGGCGCGAGAGTAGGCGCTGAGAGGAAAAGAGAAGGCA
This sequence comes from Poromitra crassiceps, assembly GCF_964638095.1. Lineage (NCBI taxonomy): Eukaryota > Metazoa > Chordata > Actinopteri > Beryciformes > Melamphaidae > Poromitra > Poromitra crassiceps. Next base: position 9,243,455 of record NC_139631.1, on the reverse strand, counting down.
TCTTGTGTGAACGGTAAGGCGTCTGTTCAGCTTGTGCCTGCTTCAAGCTTCAGTTCTGCTTACGTTCGGCGTCCTGTGTGAACGAGGGCTTAGATACAACCTTTCGGTCAGACCTTCATCAGGTAAAATGAAGGTCTGACCAAAACGTATCAAATAAAAGTTTATTGCAAGTTAAGGACAGTGTGCAGGAATCCTCTCTTCTCTTGCCTATGGACTTCTCCTCCTATGCACCTGTCCACAAGTAACTGAAGGTGTGCAATGCATTAGCTTCCATTGTCAAATTTTTCAACATTTAAGAAGATGATTAATAAACATATACATTAGTTAATCCTAATTAGTGAGTCAGTGTCTCTTCTCTACAATTCTAGTCTTATATTCTGCCTTATTTTACTCAGGACAACTGAAAAATGACTTCAGTCCAATGCAAATACAAACAAGTCTCACAAGTTTTTGTTTCACATGTCATGTTGAAACAAGGCAGAATCACTGCACTAGTATCATGAAAATAACACTTGACTGAAGAAAGCTTTTAAAGGAACAGTTCACTGAAAAAGTGTGATCAGATTATTATTTTTTTCACTTGTTTTTTAAATTTAAATCTAAGACTAAATACTAGACTGAATGACCTGTTAAAATAAACATGTTTGCCTTGTAGGGAGTAAGTGTAACAAACTGACTATTCTATGGATATCAGGTGACAGCCAGGTAGTGGTGGCAGATGGAGATCTCGAGAAGAGGATCTCACCAGCAGCAGAAACACAGTCTTCTCTGCTTTCACTTGAAGAGCTCCATTTCCGAAACACTTTGGAAAAATTCATTACCTAAAGTTTCTCATTGTGTCAAATATTGAAAATATCTGAATTGTTACTAAGTGCAGTGATCAAGCACTCAAAAGTAGAAATCCACCTTAAAACACAAACACTATTCATGGAAGATTCCACCCTAATAGCAGTTTTTTCCCCATATACCAATACATGGTGGAGACGACTGGTAAAATATCTCACACAAACCAAACCAGCTTGGGTCCGGCAAATGTCCTTAATTTCTCGATTACATAAACATTAATTATCCATTAAAAACAACAGCTTTAATAAAGGTTAGCATCATAGGTGTATATACACATTTAGTCATGGATTTGTTCATAACACTGGTAATTAAAGGATTTTGCGTGTCTTTTGTGCAGGTTTACAGGTTTTTAATTAGTTATCAATGGAAAGTTCCTGTCTACCTGAATCGTACATTAAATCAGAAAGTAAGCAGTCAAGATTAAGGGGGTGATTAAAGTAGTTTTGATGGGATCTCCTCCATTTCAAGAGGATTTTGCATGAACTAAGGGGTGAATGCATGCAAATGAATGGAAACGTTAAGGTTTCGTTGGTTCGTAGAGACCACCACAGCAGGAGTGTAGGAACGAACATGCCAGGACATGTCTGTCTAGCGGTGACGTGCAAGGGCAAAACACACAGGAAAGAATGTGCGCTAACAGGTGTTCATCCCCCCCATCCGTCCACACTCCTACCTGGTATGAGAAACTTGAAGGGGAAGCAGTGGTCGCCTTGTTTCAGGGTTCCTGGGACAGAGAGAGCACAGATAAGCAACTGTCAGTGGAGAACAGTAACACTGGCTCTGTTGTTTCCCCGAGAGCCAGACCTGCCCCAGGGCCCTATGCTAATTACAGTGTACACAGAACACTTCATGGGGCCACACTGAGGGATATGGGCAAAACCCTTTGTCCCAAGTCAAATGTATAAGTAGAGCACATTTCATTTCCAGACATCCCAACAACATTAATAAAGAAACAAGAATAGTTCAAAAGTTGAAGTATAAAACAGTATATTAGAAAGTGTAAAGTTAAAAGGACTTCATCAAATGGCTGCAGTAAATGTGTGTTGTCTATTTCTATTCTATTACAATTCAATCCCTCTACAGCAGTGGTTCTCAAACGCTTTTGGCTTCAGTATCCCCTTTCCCTGATTTCTTATTCCAAGTACCCCCTTATACCTGACTACAACATTTTGCTTAGAAAACTACAAGTGAAAACTATAGCATATTCAATGAATGAATGATAACCCACCTTTTGAAGAATATAGCATTACAAAATAAGAAAGAGTCCATTTTCCGCTTTATCTCAAGTACCCCTGTAGTACCTCCACCTAACACTACTTTGGGAACCAATGCTCTACAGGTTCTTGAGCGGATCGCCCAGAAAAATTAGAACGGGGGGGGGGGGGGGGGGGGGACACATTTTGTCATCAATTCAATTAGCATTCATGTGAGTCTTAATTTGAGCAAGTAATAAAGAAGAATGACTGTTCTAAACATGGGTTTTACTCCACCTTATCTTCCCATGTACAATATAGACAATTATCCAATTGAACACCAAATTAAAACCAAAATCTTCCCATGTGATATAATGCTGGGGGGGAAATAGGGGGAGTTTATGGGCCTAATGTTTTGTTTTGTAAAAAAAAAAAAGGTCCTCTTTTAGGAGGCTGATACAGCTCAAATAAAACAACTGCCATAAAGTTAACGCAACCACAAGGAGGAAGTATCTTCAAGTCAATGAGCCCTCTATTCTGTTACAGGCTGTGTGACACTATCAAGCAGGATAGCTCTATCAAACTCCACACCTGGCTCAAACTCTACGTCCAAATAGCTTCACAGAAGTTCACACTGTGGTGAGTGTGATCTGGGACTCGTCCGGTACCTTTGTCTGCCACAGACACGGTGCTGTTGAAGTACTGCTCCTCCACTGTCCACGCCGTGTCGTTCACTTTGGTGGTGACGCCACAGAAGCCGTTGCAATTCACCTTGATTGCTGCAGCAGGGAAGACATATGGCAATCAAGTCAAGCCAAGTTTATTTGTATAGCACGGATTCACAAGCGTGTGTCAGAGGGCTTTACCGAGAATATGTCTAGCTAAGCACCATCAACAAACAGGCTTGAACAATCTTATACTAGAGAGAGGGGGGGAGCGAAAAGGGGGGAGAGGGTGGGAGAGAGGGGGAGGGGAAGGAGAGGGGAGGGGGAGAGAATGGGGGAGAAGAGAGTGAGAGAACGGAGAGAACGGGGGAGGGAGGGGAGAAGAGAGCAGAACAGGGTATCCTTTGGCTGATATGGTTGAAATCAATGTCACGATAACCATAGGGGTCATTTCTCAATACCAATGTACAGTATATCACAATATGGTTCATCTAAGCAAAGTCACATTTAGTAATCCAATTATCATATTTTGATTTATACGGATACATAGAATATCACATTTCTGTTTCTATACCAAAATAGGTTGCATATCACATTTCTAGATACATGTATATCAACGTTATACACGTCATAGAGTGTGATATTGAAATACAGTACAGCGCGGTGGCCAGTAAGTGTGTTGTGGCCGGGGTGGATGGAGGGCGTGAACATTTGCCTTTCACACCGGAGAGCCATGTTCGATCTCCAGGGTTCCCAAAGTCATACATAACTCACATGATTTAAAGGTCCTAATTCGTGCAGCTGTAACCTCTTAAAAACGTGTGTCTCTGGTCCATAAAACATGATTCTGGATTAATTTGTCGAAAATATAGCAACCCCGTTTGTTGTGACGGAGTTCTCACTTCCTCATCTCGTCGCTTCCCAAGAACGGTCTGTTTCTATAATATATTCAGAACTAACAGTTCCCATTGGCCGCTGAGGGAGAGCCCGCCCCAGGCTCCCAGCGGCCAATCAGATTAGCGTCTGTGGACCAGCACGCCAGGTTGCGAGTTATCGTTAACTTAACGGTTACTACGCTAAAGAGGACATCTCAAAATGCCTAGACTTACCGAATGCACCTCTGCAGTTGCTGGATCACGTACAGTTGGCGTCGCTCCAGCTAGAAGTGTTAATTTTGTGGCTATAGACAAAATGGTGCAGGTAGCTTGTGTGAGAGAGACCCGCGCAGTATGCGTGAGGAAGCTCGTGACGTCCCAATTCCCCTCTGGGCAAACTAAGCGTTTGGGGGTGTGGCTTGGAGGAGACTGCAGGGGGAAGCTGGATAGGGACAAATCCAACTGTGGCAGTTCTGAGCTTGTGACCACTCATTACAGGGAGGGCTGACAGCAGTATATATGCATTTACAAGTAAAAACAGTTTTTGCACGGAATGGGACCTTTAACATTTTTGTTATTTAAGCCTAACCCAAACCATAATCCTAACCTAAATATGTTTTATTTGCGTTTTCACATTGGAAAGGCGGTGAGGTTTTCACATTAACCACCGGTTTGTTTTAAATTTACGTTGAGTTTGTATGTTTACAGAAACATTAAAATGCCACATTTTAGTAACGTAAACTGTAGACGTTTCATTTGAAATTCACGTTGAGATTGTACGTATCCATGAATTGCAGAAATGTACAATGGCAACATTTTATTCTGGCGATTGGGTTGAGCATTGACATTGTGAAGCTTGTCTGACCAGCTTTACCTGAAGAGGAATGTAAACAGACAGCAGGCCCAACCACCTCGTCAACAGAAACCCTCACAAAAGCAGCTTCTGGCAAAGTCAGGAGGGAGAGCTACTCTTTCCACTTGGGAATGATCTTGTAGAAGAAAAATGTCAGGTTGAGCTTCTTCAAACTTCCATTATTCCCCATAGAAAGATAGCAAACGCTTGCGAGTCGCGACATTCCTAGATGGGATTTTGGTCTTGTTAAAAATGACAAAAGCGTCCCGTATTTTATTTCAGGACTTTTCAAAAACAATGGGTTTGTCTGGTTCTATGGTTTTATTTTGGAATGTTGCCATGGGTGACTGAGTGTCTATTAGGATAGGTGTGGCGTTCTACTGTACCAGTCACACTTTCCTTTTTCCTGACAAGTTTCCTTTACAGTGGTATGAGCGGAAAGTGTGCGACTGTATTTCACAATAGGATGATGAGAGAGCATTATTCTGAAATGGAAAGATGGGAAGGATTTGATATCAGGCTATACGTTAGTTTTGACGTCAAGTAGTCCCCATGGGGCTCATTAAAGTTTCATCTCAGTGTGTGAATTTCTGTGGATTTAGGAACTGAAGTGCCTTTGTCCTGGTGCTGGAGGTGAGGGTGACCACCTGTCTGTCAGATATCTGATCCAAGACTCAGCATGGATCTCAAACATGTGGCATAGGCTATTTGAAACAACCGTCTCCAACGACATTTGTCCTCTTATTCACAGTCCAGTCCATAGAGCATGAGACACATGAGACAGCTGGAAGACTTTCGCAAACTAATAACAGAAGACTCAGGCAGATCATGGGAAAATCCAACAAACTTTAAAAAGGTCTAAATAGTTCCGTAGTTTAAACACTATGACAACTATAGATACACAAATATCACAGCAGAACTCATTGTAGGAATATTATAGTGATAGTAGAAGATTAAAAAAAGATCATTAGGTTACAAAGACGTCATAAATGCACTACCGAGTAGCCTACCACAGACACATAATAGGGAATAATAGGCTAATTATATAATCTATAGCCTAATAGATAAATAGATAGCCTAATAGATAAAGAATAATTAAATGACAATTAGGTCGCTCATTGTGAACCAGTCATGCTGCAAGTCCCTGTAGGAGTATTATAATGTTATGTAACACTACAGAAGACAAAGAAAGATACCGGCTAAGTAGCTATGATCACTTAATAGGCTACATTCGCTATTGGAATATTATTGATTCACAATTATGTGATTTGAACACAAGCATATTTCCATGGTTAACATCACAGCGTCAATTGCTACATTACAGTCCACTTCCTTGTTTGGCGACGCGACGTCTGCAGCACTGCCACAGGTGCGCAAAACTGCTAAATAAATGCGCTATTTTCGGCACCCTTACCTTTACATGGGAACGACTGCGCCACTTTGATTCTCAGGGTGCCAGAGATGGACTCGCCTGGACTGTACACGACTTTATTGTTGTCAAAAGTCAGCTCGAACTCCTGAAGCTTCCCCATCTTCACTAGGCAGGCCGAGTATCACCTCACCTGTACGCACAAACACACAGCAGCACACAGTACTTACGAGTTTTCCACCCCGCCCCTTGACGTCACGATATGAATGCTGCCTTCAGGCGCTCTCGTAGTTTCCGGGGCTCCTACATTTATATCTCGACCAAAATGTGTTTCTATATATTTTTTTAAATAGAATAGAATAGAATAGAATAGAATAGAATAGAATAGAATAGAATAGAATAGAATAGAAACACGATGTTAGAAGAAATATACAAGATATAAACAAATAAGATATAAAAGATATAAAGATTCAAAGATAGATATAAAGATATAAACTGTAGATAAATACCAAGTGTGGTAACCGGTGGTAACCCAAACATCTGCAATTGACAAAATATGTACAGGGTGCATAGGAATTAGGGCTGTGCAGTCAAATCGATACAGCAGTAGCCTATATTGCAATATTTTTTGCAATACTGTATCGATAATTCAGGGATTTATTTTTTGTTTTTCTTTGCATAGCTATGTTCAGTAAATTAAAACAAACAAAATCCAGGAGGTCTTCCTTGATATCAGTCCCAAGGACTAATTCATATCCAGTGCATATTGACTAGTCGGCTGTTGCGTATCGACTAGTCAATACGCATTTGTTTGTTTGTCTGTCTGTTTGTTTGCCTTGTGCTCCAAAATTAAAAATATAGGCAATATTTTTTCACTTGAAGACAGAGTGCCTTAAGTTTTATTCCATGGTAGGCTGCATCAAAACCTGTGGACTGATATCAAGCAAGACCTCCTTTCTTCGGTTTGTTTTATTCTTATATTTGTTATTACCTGCCCCACTAATGAGCACCTGTCGGATGAGCCATCAGATCCATGCAGCGCTTCCCTCTTCTGCTGTATATGACACAATAAGAATGCTTGTGCACTTTATTTTTATTTCAGTGTGTTCAGTATTCACTATTCAGTAACACAGTGTGCAACTGCAAATTTGAAAATGCTGTTCTAATAATTGTAATACAAATTTTGAATTACATAGTTTTGTCCACTGACGGAGTTATCAATTTAATGTGATGTACATATTACTACACTACCTGAGGGATACACAGCAAGTTGTATTTTCAGTTCAAATTTTAAATTTTCAGTAAATTATGTAGAGTATACAATATAATGTATTGCAATATGTATCATATCGTATCGCAACGTGTCATGATACAATCGTACCGTGACCCATGTATCGTGATACGTGTCATATCGTGAGGTCCTTGCCAATACCCAGCCCTAATGAGAAGTAGTAATAAGCTTTGTATTGCACATGAATTGCAGATGTTGACAGAATAGCATAGTATTGCACATAAAGAATGTCTTCACATCCTCTTGAATGAAAATAATTAAAAAAAAATATATCTGCAGGCTGTTCTATTTGTTTTCTTAGGTTTATTGGTAAGACTTTACAATAAGGGTGCATTAATTAAGGGTGTTACAAAGGCTTCCCGTCAATGCCAATTTGCTGGCCACCATCCAAGGCATGTTCTGGGCCTCCAAGCCCAGCTAGGTCCCTAGAAGCCATTCCTGGATCTATCGAGAGTGATGACATCATCACTGCGCCGATGACATCACAATGCGATCTATGACATCACCGACAGTGTGACATCATCAAGCGGGGATGAGCGATGTGGGTTATGACATCACCAGTGATGTCATACTCCCAATGCCAGCAAGGCTATATACCAACGCACTAGCACAAGGTATATAATAGAACAGTGTTCGAGGTTCGATGCCCAAGCGTCAGCTCCATGCCTCCATGACGATGAGACAGCCAGCAGTGCTCTATATGGTCTAGAGAGTCAGACTCTAGACTCTAGAGCACCTGGGCCAAGATGAGACAGCCAGATGTGCTCTAGATGGTCTAGGGCAGGATGGAAGGCGGGGCCGCAACCATGTTCTAACAAACGTGCCTGTGACAAGGCAAGCGACAATAGATGAGTTAGGTTCATACCTACAAGAAAAGCAGGTGGGTTCTCTGAACTAGCAAACCCCTGAGAGAGACCCTTTGATCACCACGAGCTCCACTCCGGGCTCCATGCAAGCGGAGGTGGCCTCCACTCCGATCAAACCTTTCTAACAAAGTGTTAGTTAATGATTAATAAGCATTAACTAGTTAATGATTAATAAGCATTAACTAACCTTTAATTAACAGTTAACTACAGTAATGTGTCCAGTAATCATTTACTAATGGTGTTCATGTTAACTAGGTATTAATTCCTACATTGTTTTATTAGTTTAGGGTTAGTTCGTTAGGGTTAGTTAATAGTTAGCTGGGTTAGTGTAATAAGCAGTAACTAAGGGTTAGTTCATGCTTATTATGCATCGTTAACCGTTTTAATGTACCCTTTATTGTAAAGTGTTATCGGTTTATTACAACTTTCTGTCTCTGAGATGAGCCAAGAACATATGTCGTGGTGCAGCCTGGCTGACAGACCAACAGGTGAACAGTGAGTCTGTGCATCAAACAGCTGGCCCCACCCCTGTGGTAGAAAAAACAGGTTTCCTTGTGACCTTCTGCAAAAATTAAGCATGGCAGTGTTAGTGTCCCACCAGAATATATTAAAACAGTGAGGGTCTCCTGTTTAACTCATTGACTGTATATTAATAGGCTTTACTAGGTCCCCCCGAAGTAGGACATAAACAGGAAGTCACAGTGCTTACTGCTAGCAGCAGCTTCCTGTCTGTACAGATAGGCTATTAGACAGAAACCACACGAAGCTGATGAGGAGATAAAGGAGACGAAACAGCACATCTGACTAACAGAGTGGAAAACAAATATAATATCATATCATACAGTATATAATATACGGTAATATAATATAATATAATATAATATAATATAATATAATATAATATAATAATGGTTCTGATGGAGCATGCAATTCATCCAATCATGCCATCAGGGTGGGCCCTTGTGTGTGTGTGTGTGTGTGTGTGTGTGTGTGTGTGTGTGTGTGTGTGTGTGTGTGTGTGTGTGTGTGTGTGTGTGTGCCACCTGCTGGATGCTGTGAGTAGTGCTACCACTAATTGCTGATACCTGTTGGAGCCAGAGGTGTAGCTTGTGAACAGGCAAGGCAGTCAACTGCTTGGGGCCCCAGGCCTTTAGGGGCCCTCAAAGCCCTTCCAGCGAATAGTCTGCCCCCCCCCCCCCCCCCCCCGGATAAACAATAGGCATGTAGTCAAGTCAAGGTAAACTTTATTATCCCATAGGGAAATTCAGGTGGTTGAAGGTGCAAACATAAAAACATGTAAGAGCATAGGAAACATTGTCACATCAGATATCGAAGGTGCAAAACATAAAAACATATAAGAGCATAAAAAACATTGAATCACATGAGACATAACAGTTTCAGTTTTGTGTACTACATGTTTCTGTTCAGTGTGCAGTGTGCAGTATGCACGCACGCACGCACGCACGCACGCACGCACGCACGCAGGCACACACACACACACACACACACACACACACACACACACACACACACACACACACACACTCACACTCTCACACACACACACACACACACACACACACACACACACACACACACACACACACACACCAAAGATAAAACATAATAGGCTACAGTGCACTGTGCATACAGTAGTTGTCAGCAGTTGGTGTAGTGGTCCCTGGAGAAGTGTATATATATATATATATATATATATATATATATATATATATATATATATATATATATATATATATCCTGATTGGGCGCATCCTGTGAGGTGTGGAATATAAATACTTGCACTGTTGACGCTCCAGCGACCACAATTTTATTTAAGGCTCACAGTGTGAGCCTTAAATAAAATTGTGGTCGCTCACAGTGTGAGCCTTAAATAAAATTGTGGTCGCTGGAGCGTCAACAGTGTGCGGACTTCCTCTTCTTTCTATGGTGTGTATTTTTGAGTCCAGCACCTGCAAATTTTTACGGAGATGTGCGTGCTTCCCTTTTTGTTCTGAATATAAATACTTGACTGATTTTGTTTGTTCTTCATTTTACCTGATGAAGGTCTGAGTGACCGAAACGTTGCCTAATAAAGTTTGCCAGTAACTGGATAGTGTGCGGGAATTCTTTCTTCTGCTTATCCTAATATAAAGAAAATGAGAATCACAATTTAACATTTATTTGTAGGAACAAAAGGAACACAGAAATAACATCAGTTTCTTGTAGAGCTGAGATCTCATAGAGATCTTGTTTATTATGATAGAGATTCAGCCTAGGGTGAGGGTGTGACATTAGGATCAATAGTAGATTTGATCCATGATATGTATGTACAGACATCAATGAACACAACCAGATCAGGACATACACTGGAAATATGGACACCATAAATCGTATTGTCATACTCCACGCCTCCACCAGAGTCACCCTGATCAGTGACAGAGAGAGAGAGAAAATAAATGGAAAACAAAAAATCCATACAAATCAAATATTAGTTCTGGGCATGGTCTACCATTTGTCAAAATGTGTAATGACTGAACAGAAGGTGTAAGGTTAGAGGTCATGCAAACAATTACTCACTGAACATAGGAGATGTGCAGCCTTTCCGCTTCCACAGAAATAGTGTTGTTCTTTCATTGATGCCTCATTGGGAAACAGCCTAGCTTTTGGACCTACTTCACAGTGAAGGGCAGATACATTTGCACAGTGCACAGGAGTAGGATCTAGAGGAGAGTGCAAAAATGCAAAGTGAGATTCTATGGTGGTCAGGGTGGGGGGCACTCTTAACGGGCCTTTAATCCCTTACAATCGCCCCAAGACAAATTATATTCCAGTGATGTTATATCATTTCCCTTGTTTGAATGCATGTCAACTTGTTTTAAGAATGTTTTTGAGTCAAGTGGCTTTAAAGTTTAATGATCTGCTATTTCAAGAAATTGACTTTTGTTTCTTCAAAAAAATAAAAAATAAACTAAGTTGCATTTGGAAAAGAAAATGCAACATTTTGATATGACTGAAGAACTATTTGAAGATGTTTGCTACATTCACATTACAGATGGACCACCAAAACACAGAAATCTGAAAATCAGATTTGGGCCACTTTGTAAGTGGTGCTAGATCTGATGCATACTATCTGATCCATGGCCATATGACCACAGTGAGAACTGTCAGATGAGATTTTTTCTTTTTTTTTTCTTTTTTTAACAACACACTCCACTGCACAGGCACAGCTCACTGTCATCATCACTTGTTCTCCCTGTGCCTCCCGGGGGTTTCCTTCATATAGGAACCCCTTCACCAAAACATGATATGGTGCCTCCTATGGTCGTTAAGGCCGCCTGTTCGGAGGGAGAGTAACTCGTTGGAATAGCGTGATCCTCCCACGTGCTATGTCCTACCAGTGAAGCTTCCCCTGTCAGGCGAAAAGAAGCGGCTGGCTAACTGCCCATGTCCCGGAGGAAGCATGGAGCCAGTTTTCGGCTCTCCCCAGATCGGCAGAGGGTGGAGCAGCAACCAGGATAAATAAATTAAAATTAGCACTAATGGGGGATAAAAATCGGGAAAAAAATACTGTCATCATCACTCAGTGCAGGCAACAGCTCACTTACAAAAATGGACAGCAACACCAGCCACAGCAGCTGCTAATAAAGCTACTGCTATGCCTTTGGCCCTTTTTTCCTCATCCTCAACAGCTGACAAACTGCCACCTGTCCTCCATAGCATCTTTCAGATGAACACTCATTATTGTCAAATTATCAAACACAATCTCACCTTCTTCATTATTAGGATGTGCAGCAGTGGAAAGGTGGCCAGCCACCTGAACTGTTTTACCCCTGGAAAATAGCAGTCATAAGAAGAAAGAAATGTAATGTATATACCGGTATAGAGCAGAGATAACCAGGAAGGCTGAGTGCCACTGAACCACTTCAGTAACACACACACACACACACACACACACGCACACGCACACGCACACGCACACGCACACGCACACGCACACGCACACACACACACACACACACACACACACACACACACACACACACACACACACAGCGCACACACACACACACACACACACACACAGAAAAACTGCCAATATGGGCCATATTGACCATATTATATGGCTCATGTAGACAGCTGACATGTTTGAGGTGGCTAACATGGATGAGATGTACAGTTTAGATCAATCATTAAATAATAAACAAATATCGATATTTAACAAAACAGCCTGGCTCTCCTTAACAAAAGCATAGTGCTATAAAACGGTTAGATTCCACAAAAATCTGTCAGTAGGCCTACCACAGCACGCACACGCACACGCACACACACACACACACACACACACACACACACACACACACACACACACACACACACACACACACACACACACACACACACACACACAATAGCCTATTACTCAGAAATTGTTGCACAACCTCTTTAGCCACATTTAATATTGTACAACATGCTACACTACGATTCAGAAACTTAACAGGTTAACAAGTTAACAAGTTTACAGTGAGGGACTCTGTAATGTCTGCCAGAGGGTAGGAGCTGCTATCAGAATGGAGAACATAGGAGGGATTAGACAGCATTTACATTGCTTGTCTGATGGCAGACTGCTCATGTACTGATTGGAGGATGACTGGTGTGCAGTAATAACTATGACCCTCATAGAGACAGTCGGCATGTCTGGGAACGCCCATACAGGCTCTAGGAACGCCCACAATAGACGCTGGGTTAGCTGGCTCAGCCTGGCTGGGGGCGTGGAGGCTGAGTTTACCAAGGCTACACGCCCCCAGTGACCTGCTCTCAGACCTGCTCTCAGTCAGAGCAGGTCTGAGAGCAGGTCATGTGGAGGCTGGGTTTACCCAGGCTAGGGGGCGTGGTCAGGGTGGGGTAAATCCCCCGTTCTATCCATTCAGCAAAGTTAGAATTTAGCTGATAGCCCAGCCCAGGCAGACACGATCGGGGATTTAACCACCGCAGTAAACGCACATCTGAGCAGATGTCTTGTGTTCTGCTCTAGAACCCCCAAACCTGTAGTTTACAGCCGCAGCACCGTCTTTTGGTGAGTCAGCCCATGAGATATATCGGCGGTTTTACCCCACTCGCGCGCCAGCCGTTTAACATTTTGTGGGCGTTCCCAGACATGTGGACTGTCTCTATACGCTCTTCTGTTACAGCCTGATGAAATAGTAGCATGAGCATCTGCTCCACAAGAAATACACCCTCTGCTGTAGTCTCGCGTGGTCAGACCCTCTGTAGTCAAGAACACATACTGTCAACATTGGTCTTCCAGCTGAACCTGCACCTGAACCTGGAGTGATGCACTATGATGATCTTTGTGCAGTAATCTGAGGATGGCAGCATCAGTAGAGAACTGTAATATTTAGTTACCAGGGTGGCTGCTTGTGGACTCATTTACATCTGTTTCACCACATTAATGAATAACCCTACGGGGCAACGCTAGCGCTGGCCCAAAAAACCCTGACAAATTAATATCCAGCTGTCACATAGTCCTTTTGATCATAAAAAGTCAAAATAAGTCTTAAATACAATACATAACCTACATCACACCTGTCATGGGGCAACCTGCCATGCTGCAAACACGACTTGGGCTTTTAAAACAAAACAATAATGTTGACTCCAATGAAACAATGAAGCAAATCAGTACCGACACTCCTACCAAAATAAGAGAGAGAAAAAAGAGGAGTTGTTGGGGGGGGGGGTGTAGAGTAACTCACATTGGAGAAGGGCCGAAAATTCTACAGTCAGGAAGAGCAATTGTGTGAATCTGAGTGGGTGGCCGAGCTAGCTGCAGTAGCATGATGTCATGCTTTTTGCTGTTTTTGTCTGTATAGATCTCATATCTTGTGATTGGAATTGCGTCTCCTTTTCCTGGACCTGGATGCACACCTACAGTTGCGATCATCATCCTACAAGTGGGTAGAGGTAAAAGAGAAACATAAATTTAAGAAATCCATTAGGTTATTCCTCTACAGTAGTCTGGAACAATCTGAGCAATATTTGGAACATGAACAACTTTCTCCCGGTGGAACCAGAATTTTAAATTCAAAACAGAAAAATAAAAATGTAAAGTAAACTACAGTATTTTTTCTTTTCAATACTAAAATATGGCTATTTGATGTGCATAATGTTTAGATGTTTGCAGCTGCTATTATTGGAAGCCTGGATTTTCTTTACTGACACTTATGCACTTGACCCAGTTATTAAGTCATTGATCCAGCTGGATAGGTCCAGTGACCCACTTATGGGCCGTGACCCTTGGGTTGACTGGTTCAACACTGCTGTAACATATCCTGAAGGAAATGTTGTGCCAGTCAGAATCATCAGTGATACTGATGGGCTGATATCTCCCCATAGATTTAATGACAAGTAAAGGGTTCACTGCAAAATGGGCTGAAGATAGGTTAATGGGATGGTTTTGTTTAGGTTTTACATGAATACATTGAAGATTGCAACATCAAAGACTGAATTTAAGGAGTGGGTCAATAGCCTATATTGCAGCTAACTTTTATAAGTCAAATCGTCTGTCTCACGCGTTGTCTACTGGAGGCCAGCAGTGAGCTGCAGTCAGAATCCACTGGTCACTGATCAGAGAGCCACCACAGTAGCCGGCAGTTGGATATCCAGGAGCTGTTGCTGCCAATCGGACATGGTAACGCCGCTCATTATCTCCACACTTTTGCCCTCCGCTGAGCCTCTTCTGCACATTGCCCGCCGTGAAATCTGAAAGACACAGAGAGAGAGAGAGAGAGAGAGAGAGAGAGAGAGAGATTTGTCCACCAACTGAAATGAAGACTGCGGTGCTTCATACTTGATACACAACAAGACTCTCAGTAGGAGAAAAATAAAATTTGAATATATATATATACAGTATATATATATCCATGGGGAGAGCAGAAAAACTGCCAATATGGGCCATATTAGCAGTTTTCTTTTTAGCAATATGATATGGCTCATGTAAACAGCTGACATGTCTGAGGTGGCTAACATGGATGAGATGTACAGTTTAGATCAATCATTAAATAATAAACAAACATTGATATTTAACAAAACAAAAGCAAAAGCATAGTGCTATAAAATGGTTAGATTCTACAAAAATCAAAGTTAAATACTTTATCTAACCCTGACCCTGTCAGTAGGCCTACCACAACACACACACACACACACACACACACACACACACACACACACACACACACACACACACACACACACACACACACACACACACACACACGAGAAAAGGTGGGAATGACGGACAGGCACATACTGTAAACAGATCTGATGAGTCGGCAAAAATTGATTGCTGATATCTCAATAGTGGAAGAAGATAAGAAGTGGTTTAAGGTTACCTACTGACAAGTAAAAATGTAATGGCTAAAACTGTGCTGTTGTCCTTTTCACAGATGAAAGAAATGTGAATTTCATGCCAATAAAAGCGGACATAATATTAAAAAAATAAGATTTCAAGAATCATTATTTACAATAAAAAATATAATTTAAAAAATAAGGCAATGTTACTGTACGGTAAGTATCAGACGTCTAAGGTACAATGTTGAATAGGCCTACTCACCAGGCCACACCAAAAGGAGAAGAAGCATTAGCTGAGCCATCGCTGTCACTGACCCTCCAACGTCTGCCCTCCTGCTGGGACAGCAGTGCCTCTTTAACGTGTTCACACCGCCCTGTTGGCTATTGAACCACCAATCACCTTCTGAACGTTTATCCACACAACTCCATTGGCTACCAAGCTGTACAGTTATGCAAATATATGAAAACCTATCTATTGTTTGCCTTCGTCTGTCATCAAGTGACAGTGGGAGAATGAAAAGAGCAAAAGAACAGCGATCAGCTGCCTCAACAGTTTCTTTCTGAGCAGGTCTATGATGCTAAAATATTGCCAACAACAGAGTTCCTGCAGGCAACCTAAATATCAGACACTGTACACTTTATGGTTAAGCGAAAGGTGAGGTGAAGTTGATTTTGTTGTTGTGAGCATACATAATCAGGATCAGAATTATTTTATTCGACCATAGTATGTTTGCAGTTTGCACATTACTGTACAAGGAAATTGACTTGGTGTAGTTGGTGCTGGTGCATAAGTTACATGAGATATATAGACAACACAATAAATATACAAATAAATGTACAACATAATTATACAAAATAAGGACAGAGTAGACTATTTAACAGCCAAGTGTGGCAAAGTATAAACTTAGCAAGGCAAAGTGACAGGAACAAGTACAAAGTTGGCAAAAGTACAGTTATCAAATATGGCAATTTTAACAAAATATATACACAATACAACATAAATATCACTATTAACATGTTATATATTCACAGGTTATATGCATGAATTACATTGCATTGCACATACTGTATGTAACTGTATAGGGAGGTGCAACATCAGTGCAGGAGCACAGTGCATTGTACAGTATGTGTGTGTGTGTGTGTGTGTGTGTGTGTGTGTGTGTGTGTGTGTGTGTGTGTGTGTGTGTGTGTGTGCGCATGCGTGTGTGTGTGTGATTGAGATAGAGATAGAATGTGTGTGTGTGTGTGTGTGTGTGTGTGTGTACACACAGAGTCTTTGAGATGGGAGGGAGGGACTTTTCATGGCTGACTAATATAGATGCATTTTCATAATGAGTTGTGGGACAAAAGAACATCTTATTATAAGAAAGAAGAAAGCACACACTCTGGCTGTAGATGCATACAAATTTAAGATTTAATAGACAATCGTTTCATCTGTATGGCCAAACCCGGATTATTGACATTTGCACACATCCCTGCACACCTGGACACTTTTTTTTTATATATACATTCCATCTAATTCTATTTCATTCTATTTTAATATGTAATACCTTACTACCTATATATTACCCTTCGTATTTTAGTGTTGCCACAACTGCCTTACTAGTTAACTATATTGCCCTATTGTTGCTGCTGTGATTGTTTGCTGTGATTTTGCACCTATTTAAAACTGCACCTTGTCTGTAATGGAGCCTACAGCATAAGAATTTCACACGTGCGTACTTGTACTACAGAGTGACAATAAAAATCTTGAGTCTTGAATCATTGTCAAGTTATGAAGAACATTGTGACAGGGCTTTTGGACTGCTGACTTGAAGCAGTTATTTCCATGTGTTTTGTATGAATAAATAACTCAGATTAAATGTACTTGACGTTAATTTATCTTAGATGTTCAGTTGATGTCATGTAGGGCTTGGGCAGATGTGGACTAGCCTACAGTGTTTGATAATAAGTTACTCCACAAAGTCCCATTCATCCAGAACAGTACAAAACCTCAAGTCCAAGGTCCTATCTAACAATTTCAATATTTCTTCTCATTTGCTTACATATCTTTCAAATCACTCAGCTCCATTCAAATGAACTTCTACTCCCTATGGCAAGCAGTACATTCAGCCTTCAACAACCTCTGTCAGAGAATATTTGGTAAAAAAAAAAAGGAGTAAAGTAT
Organism: Poromitra crassiceps; assembly: GCF_964638095.1. Lineage (NCBI taxonomy): Eukaryota > Metazoa > Chordata > Actinopteri > Beryciformes > Melamphaidae > Poromitra > Poromitra crassiceps. The sequence continues at coordinate 9,225,986 of NC_139631.1, read as the reverse complement.
AAACATGTCAGTGCACTTTGTGGTAAAATATTTTCAGAATGTTACATTTTGTGTGTGAAATGTAATTAACACTACACCTCTTTCAGTGCAGTGCATCTGCAAGGAGAACCCCCTGTCCCAGTTCAGGCCCTGAACACTCGGATTAGAGTCTAGACTAGAGCATACATGGGCAAAATGCGGCCCAGCCCCTGGACCATCTCAATCTGGCCCCCAAGGTCCTCAAAGAAAAACAAAACAACCCCCAAAAATTCAATAAAAGGCAGAATTATGTTAATAAATCTCATCTGCTACAGCCATTGGATTTGTATCACTATTATATCGGGAGATAAACAAGAAATGACCAATCACAAAGGGAGAGAGGGTTAAAAATAGGGAGACTCCCACGAAAATCAGGAGTGTTGGCAGGTATGATCTCCAATGTGTGGCCCCCGCTTACTTGATATGTCAGTATGGCCCTCTGGAAAAAAATGTTGCCCACCCCTGGTCTAGAGTCAATAACCCTTGGATCAGGTTGGAGGGCGTGCCAGGTGTTGCAAATCATAGTTAATAAGTCATTACTAATGTCCCTCTGAAATTCATTCTTTATTGGTTTTAAATACAAGGTTATTCAAAAGTATAGCAGGAGAAAATAATTACAATAGGTTACAGATTATATCATGCTAACACATGTAATCAGTAATGTACATTTTACACTTTTGGCCTTTTTAGCTGATTTTCTTAGCAGAGCAACTTACAAAAATGACTGCAACAGTACAGAAAGCTTCAATTCCTTGATCACCAACATTACATAATGTCTGAATTCAAAATGAGATTTGCACCTTTTAAATAAAGTGACACCCAATCTGATAAAATGATTGACATACATCGTCTGTATGTTGGAGATGTTGAACGACAAACGATGAGTTTGTGCTGTATTTTCCAAAATGGATATGTGTTTTGTAAATTAACTGTTCACCTGAGCCTGACTCTGTTGCAGTAAATATTAGTCAGTCCATCTGCTAGAGTTTAAATTATTTAACTATAAACAGAAAATGAGTTACAGTGGAGAGGAAGTCTACGCAGGGTTCAACTTCTAACATATTTTGCATGGACACAATTTCAGGTGAGACAACTGACGTACGCGTTTCAGCAAATCGCCTTCATCAGCATTGTTGATGAAGGCGATTTGCTGAAGGCAATTTGCTGAAATGCGTACTCGTTTGTACTCTGTTCCAGAATGATAAGAACTTTGAAAAGGACAATGAGAGTGCTGGCCTTTTATTCTTTATTACTAAGTTTTTGTTGGCGTTGAGTCTGGACATCTTTCATAGTTGGCCTTTTCTGGATGGTCGTGCATCTGTCCGAAGTGATTTTTTTTTAATGGTATGATGTTTTGACAAGTTTTTATGATGCAATACTTTTTCTGAGCTTTTTGAATCTCGCCCCTGACAAATCCCCTACAGTATATTATTGGTTCCCAAACTGTGGTCCATGGGGGTTCGCCTGGTGGTCCGCCAGAGAATTGCCTTTTTTTCCTTCTCTATATATATTTTATACAGACAACAGTTACACATTAACCCTGAGGAGTAGCCGGATTGGGAAGATTTTTGGAAATATCGCGATATTTGGGAAATATCACAATTTTGAACATTTACTTTCAGAGGCTGCAGCAGGCTCAGCCAGAGTGAAGTTTCTGGTATCATATGAAACTAGAAGACCCAAGGAATCGATTTGTACCAACCATGTCATGCTAGTTTGTCAGGAAGGTAACTAAATAACACTCAAATATTTGGCTAAATTTTGGCGAGGGAAAAAAAACATTTTCAAAGGGGTCCTCTTTTTCACAGCCTAATGTTGGCAGGTGTGTGTGTGTCCGTTTTGAACCAGCTAGTAGCCTTAAATTGTCATTTAGCCTTTCTGCTGCTATTGCATGGTTAAATCAGCAAATTTTATTTTATGGGGTGGGGGGGTTGGTATACACAGTGGAAGTGGTCCCTGGGAAATTTGGTTTGGTACGTAGTGGTACTTGGACGGAAAAGTTTGGGAACCCCTTCCCTATATCACAAAAAACATGGAAATTAATACAGTCACAACTAACCTAAAACTAAGCAATTTCAAAAACTAAAAACTAAACTAAACTAGCAAACCCACTTAAAAAACTAAACTGAAATAGAAAACAAAAAGTACAGAAATCCAGTGGGAGCGGGATTAAAATGCCGCGCACCCCTCTACCTTCATCAAAACCTCACTTACATTTAAAAATTCTATTCATTTTAGTCTGCTGGTCAGAGAGCTGTGAGACAGAATCTATGACTGAATGAATAATGTGATGTACACAATTTCCCGAGCAGACTTATAAGAACTTTAGATCAACAGTGAATTACACGTTGTTCCTTAGGAACTTATTTCCAATTAACCAAGCAAACTGAATGAACATAAATGTTTTTTCTGATAACTGCTGTAAACCAAGCTAGCTATGATTTATTCATTACTCTGCCAGCTCTTGTAATCTGTCAGTGATCTTTTTACATTATTATTCATATTTGATTGTTTTATATGGTATGTAAAGCATTCCATCAACAACAATCATAGAAATTAGTGTTTTAACTTACAGTTTTGTCATTCCTTGCCCATGTCACGTCATGTCATTTTTTAAAGCCGAGTCAAATGTCATATTTCACTTGATAAATGTTGCTAGTTAACAGAATTTGACATGCTTCCCATTACTTAACACTTTCCACTGCTATCTATCATCAAACATGTGACCTCACGTCACATCCAACCTTACAAAATGACACAGTCTTTCTTGGTACGCCGACCTGACGAGTAAACTGGTGCGCTAGAGTGGTGATATTCTGTGACACGAATATGACTAGGTGCCCGATATTCTGTGAAAAGAGTGGGAACTGATGTGCTGGGTGAGACAATTGGTGTGCTGGGTGAGGGAACTGGTTTGATGAGTGTGGAAACGGATGCGCTAGGTGAGGGAACTGATTTGATGAGTGTGGAAACCGGTGTGCTGGGTGAGGGAACTGATTTCATGGGTGTGGAAACGGGTGTCCAGGGTGAGGGAACTGGTTTCATGGGTGTGGAAACGGGTGTGCTAGGTGAGGGAACTGGTTTGATGAGGGTGGAAACGGGTGTCCAGGGTGAGGGAACTGGTTTCATGGGTGTGGAAACGGATGCGCTAGGTGAGGGAACTGGTTTGATGAGTGTGGAAACGGATGCGCTAGGTGAGGGAACTGATTTGATGAGTGTGGAAACGGGTGTCCAGGGTGAGGGAACTGGTTTCATGGGTGTGGAAACGGGTGCGCTTTGTGAGGGAACTGATTTGATGAGTGTGGAAACGGGTGTCCTGGTTGAGGGAACTGGTTTCATGGGTGTGGAAACGGGGGCGCTAGGTGAGGGAACAGATTTGATGAGTGTGGAAACGGGTGTGCTGGGTGAGGGAACTGGTTTCATGGGTGTGGAAACTGGTGCACTGGGTGGGTGATACTGTTTGATAGGAGGAGGAACTGGTGTGCTAGGTTGGGCAACTGGTGTACCAAGTGTGGGATATGGTCTGCTAAGTGGGGGTGCTGGTGCTGGTACCGATGCTGCACCATAGTACTGATGGAAGGCGTTTGAGGTCTTCTCCTTGTACTGGAGCAGGTACTCAGGGTAGATCTGGTGCTTCTCGAACACGACAAAGATGGAGGGGTCTCCAATGTCGTCCACACAGCTGTCGTAGAAGCGCGTGTCCCCGCCGTCCTTGGAGGGAGGGCGGAGGTAGTCCGAGGATCCTCGGGTGAAGTCGCCCACCAGGACCCGCGAGATGAACATGGATTTGATGTTGGACTGGCTGGTGTAGCTGTGGGAGTACTTGGCATCCCGGGCAAAGTAACTCCCTGAGATTGGAGAAAGAAAGAGAGAGAATGTTTTGTTTTTAGGGTGTCCAGACAGTCCCTGGATTTGGTGATTTGTACTTTTCCCTCTATGCCCTCCAGAAATAATCTAAGCACACAATCAAAAGTAAGTAAAAAAGTGCCCTTTTTTTCTCTGAAATCTGTTCATCCTTAATATTGTCGCCAAGCAATACTCACCTTCCACATTACACACTGCAAAGGGTATCCATTTTTACTTTGAAAGGTATTCAAACTGCTCACATGATCGATAAGAATGGAGTAGAGTAAAAAAAACATTGACTAAAGTAGTTTTTATATTAGCTTTTAGTGGGTTAAATAACATTTTTCACTATTTTTCATTGTCCTAGGGGACCCTGCTCTGCAATTCCCCCCCCCCCCCCCCCCTTAAAACAAATAAAAATATTTTCCAGGTAAGATGATTCCATTTGTTTCCAAATCAAAGCAAATCAACTTTTTTCCCCCAGAGAATTTATTTCGCTGTCTCGATACTACTGGAATGATCAGCTTTATTCTGCCTTGTTATAAATCCCTAAATTAACTTAAACCACATTGGAAAAGTGGAATTGTCTCACTGGCAGAACTGTTGAGAATCCAGATAGTGAAGGGCAGAACCAAAACGCATGGAACAGTGTGCCCTCTGACACCTGACACCTATCACATAGTGGTGAGACAGAGGGAAAGATCTTGTGCAACCTATGCTTGGAATAATGAAGACGATGAACGACTTTCAAATGAATCAGCTGGTGTCTGCTATTAACTGAGAAGAGTTGGACCACAGGCAGACTCCTGTCCTATATAATTTCAGATAAATCAACACCAAGTTCGTCCTGCCACATTTCTCTAATGCGCTCAGTGGGGCCCCTGATGCAGCTGTGAGACAGACATAAAAATCTAGAAATAAGATGCTTGGAGTGAGGAGGGCAAAACATTAAAAAAGCATGTTAATTTGGGAGAGCTACAAAGTTATGAATCTTGGATCGAACATAATGTCTGATTTGTAGGTATCTGAAAAAGTGTGTGGGGCAACTCAAATGTCCTCTTCAGAAGATTAAAGGATGTAAATTGGCCATTAATGTACAGGTTTCTGATGGAAACCAGCCCCTTCTCAAATACATATATTCCCTCTCACCTGTAGTGCTATTTATCCATCTATGTCGTTTTGGGATAGTTGCCCGAGTTTTGGAGATATTGGCCGCAGAGTTTCTGCCTTCTCTCCAATACAATGGAATGGGATGGCACTCGGCTTGTGGTGCGCACAGTGCCAAATAAATACATTTGGGGAGGTACGGTGGTGCAGTGGTAAGCACTATCGCCTCACAGCTCGAAGGTCGTGGGTTCGATTCCCACCTGGGACGAGGTGAACGCTGAAGGAATGCGTGCCCATCCGCATGTCCTCGAGTGCCCACCGCCCGGGTGGGGTCGGCAAATGGGCCTTTCTGTGTGGAGTTTGCATGTTCTCCCCGTGCCTCCCGGGGGTTTCCTTCACATAGGAACCCCCTTCACAAAAACATGCAATATCCTGGTTGCTAATGTGGTTCCTCCTCTGGTCGTTAAGGGCGCCTGTTCAGAGGGAGGGGAACTGGTTGGAATAGCGTGAACCTCCCACGTGCTATGTCCTACCGGTGAAGCTTCCCCTGTCAGGTGAAAAGAAGCGGCTGGCTAACTGCCCATGTCTCGGAGGAAGCATGGAGCCAGTTTCGGCTCTCCCCAGATCGGCAGAGGATGGAGTAGCAACCAGGATTGAGAAATCAAGTGAGCACTAATGGGGGATGAAATTGGATAAAAAAAATCGGGGGGGGGAATACATTTGAAAAACTCAACAGCAATTATGACCGAACTACAGCCGCTAGCTGCTAGCTAGTTCCTACATGAGACTGCAAAAGAAAATAGTTCCTACATGAAACTGCTCACAACAAAGTCTGTGCACAACAAAGTCTGTGCATCCGTTCAAATTTCTCGGAACACACATCAGCAATAACCTCAAATGGGACCACAACATCACCACCATCACCAAGAAAGCACATCAGCGACTCTATTTCCTCAGGCAACTGAAAAGATACAGGATTAAACAACGCCTACTGCTCCGCTTCTACTCCGCCATCATACAAAGCATCATCACCTCATCCATAATTGTCTGGTTCGGCTCAGCTGATCAATCATCTAAATCCAAATTACAGCGCATTATTAATAAAGCAGCAAAAATCATTGGTTGTGACCTCCCCACCCTGGACTCCATATACACCTCCCGAACCATCACCCGTGCCTGTAAGATCATTAAGGACCCCTCCCACCCAGCCCACCCCCTGTTCCAGCCCCTCCCCTCAAAAAGACGATACAGATCAATTCCCACCAAAACTACCCACTTCAAAAACAGTTTCTTTCCCACAGCCATACGGACTCTGAACTCCCTCAGCACCCCTCTCCCTCTCCCCCCTCACCCTAACTTTACGTCTGTTGGTCTTGTATCCTGTATTTATGTATTTATTGTTGGAAGTGGGAAAGGTGTAACTGTTTAATTGTCTAAATGTATCAATGTCCTGTTTCCATGTTTTGCCAGAGCTATAACATCATGTACTGAAACTAAATACCACCAACCTGGTTGCATGGCAATAAAAGTATCTGTATCTGTATCTGTATCTGCATTATCTTGAGTAACCGGGTCATGATTTCTGGAAACAGACAATGCTGTTGAGTTTTTCCAAATGTATTTTTTTTAATGCTTCGAGCACTACAAGCCGAGTGCCATCCAGTTCCACTGTATTCAAGAGAAGGCAGACATCTCTGCGGCCGATATCTCCAAAACTCAGGCAACTAACACAAAACGATATAGATGGATAAATAGCACTACAGGTGAGAGGAAAAATATGTATTTTTGATTTTAGGGTGAGCTGTCCCTTAAAAGGAAATGGGAGATGACACTCTGATTGGTTGAGTTCATGTTATGCCCAAAACACACCTCTGAATATTTCTGCTACATAAGCCAACACATTTCAGCTTTGTGCGTTGTACAAATGGCCAAATGCACACTGCGGAGAATAGCAAACAACTTGGACACACCTCCAACTGCAGTAACACCTGGCGGTAATTGCACTAGCGCCACTGCTTCGCAAGATAGAGGGCTAGATATCTTGTTAAAAAACATATTGAATGTGTTGGCTCTCCATTCTCTGTTTAATTCATTGCTTAGAAATGTATTGATTTATGACATATATGAAATAACACAATTATTTATTACAAACACAACTCACAACAACTCATTTGTTCAACTCACCTCTCCCGAAGGCGGTTCCATGAGTCCCACAGAGTCTCCAGTCAAAGTTGTCGAGACAGATCGCATCTATATGTTTAGAGTCCGTGCCATGGAAAAGTTTTCTTTCAGTCACATTTCGCCCACTGTTGCTCTTATTCATCCGATCCTTTTGCCTATTTAGAAAAAGAAGATTTAGAAAACGTAAAGGGGTCAATAACCTGGTACAGATAGCGGGGGGTGGGGGGATAGGGGGCCTTTCGGTCCAATATGGTGGACATTCTTCTGACTACTAAGGTTTCGGAATAATGGGCCGTCGGAACAATGAGTAGTCCCCCTGAACAACTGGCACAGAAATAATAACAGGCTAGAAACAGAGAGATAGCTGAAAAAGCCTGTGGCGGTCACGTGTGTCTGACTGTAGATCCACTCAGCAACATTCTCAGTAAAAGTGAAGAGTGTGATAAGGGATCTGTTTTCAAATGTAGGTGACACAGGAAACTGTCTTGTCTTTAGCACTAGTCTACTCCAAAAACACTCTTTGTAGCTTGAGTTAACCTGAAACCTAGCCTGGGTAAACTCAGCCTTCAACGTGACGTCACAGGCTATGCCTGTAGCATAAGTTTCTTTGTGACTGAGTACATGGAGGTCACGTTCAGGCTGGGTTTACCCAGGCTACCTGAAACCTAGTAACCAAACAGTTAGTTAGCTAACTAGCCGGCTCATTTAGCAAATTGCAACCAATGTTAATGACAACATTCAACTACTAGGTGTTAGCACTAGCTTCTACTAGATAGCTAGCATGGTTAACCTGAATGGATAGACTTTCCACTGTTTTCCATGGTAATTTTGGCTATAGCATAAAATGGCGATTATGGAATTTTAAGTGTTAGTTGCTATATGGTGACAAGTGACAGCTGGAATCTTTCTTTTGATGTTTAATGTCAACTCAAGTCGGTCATTAAGGGTGTGAAGTCTCTCACACTTGCTTCAGAACTGTACAGATGTGTATGCAAATTATCAAAACTCAAGTCAATGCTGCTGTAATCCAATTCATACAGACGCTAGCCCAATGGTTCACCTAAAAAAGTCAGCTGGTCGAACGATCCTGGAATGTTGATTTGAATGGGAATGACTATTCTATCCATTCAAGTTCTGTGTTTAGAACTGAGGCTGCTACATGTCACTGGCAGGCCCTCTATCTGAGGGGGAGCCAGGAGAAAGTGACATTTCAGCATACAGTATGTTGGTACTTTTAAAGATGTACCACTCAGGTGCCCGGCTAGTGTAGCGGTAGATTCCCTGCCTACCAACACGAGGGTCGCAGGTTCGCACCCCCGTGTTACCTCCGGCTTGGTCAGGTGTCCATACAGCCACGATTGGCTGTGTCTGCGGGTGAGAAGCCGCATTGAGGGCATGTGTCCTGGTCGCTGCACTAGCGCCTCCTCTGGTCGGCCGGGGCGCCTGTTCGGGGCGGAAGGGAACTGGTGGGAATAGCGTGATCCTCCCACATGCTACGTGCTGCCAGTGAAGCTCCCCGCTGTCAAGTGAAAAGAAGCAGCTGGCAACTGCGCATGTTTCGGAGGAAGCATGGTGCTAGTCTATGGCTCTCCCCAGATCGGCAGAGGGGGTGTAGTGACTTGGGCAGCAGGAGGAAATAGAGAGCCCCAGGGATGACGTATTTTTGTAGTCGGAACGCGGAAGTCCCGAACTTCCTGGTTCTTCACTGTTTTTGCCTATGGGATTTTTGAATGGGTTTTTGCTGCGATGCTTCAAATAAGGTCTCTAGGCAACGCAAGCTTAATCAAACGTGAACCAGTGTTCAGCGGGATAATCTTCACACATGAGGACCACTTTCATGAGTTTTGAAGCGTAAATGCGAGCCCTAGAAGTAAAAAGCTTGTGCTAAGCTAATCCAGAACTACACAGTATCGCATAGGCTGCCCTGTCACTTCACCACTCAACCTGGACTGTTGTTGATGTGTGCGCTGCTGTGCACTGATTACCCCGGGCTGAACCAGATGAGGGTGTGTTCGTCCTTTGAAGTGATGATGTTATTGACGTATAATATCCCCGTCGACTCAACAGTGTAGTCTCATTTAGCCGTTTGCTAGCTAGCCGCCCTTTTAACGGCACGTAAAAGCTTAAAAACTCATAAAAGTGGTCCTCATGTGTGAAGATTATCCTACTGAACACTGGTTCGCGTTTGATTAAGACTCGTTCCTGGGGCTCTCTATTGGCCAAGTACAATTGGGGAGGAAATTTGGAAAAATCAGAGAGAGAGAAAAGAAAATACGTACCACTCAAAGACTTCCCACAATGCTTTGTTCTGAATCCTCTCTATCTGGACAACATCAAAGTCTCTCATCGTGTTACGAAACAGGCCTACAATCCCCTGATACTCCACTGAAGAGCTCTGGAGGGAGACTCGCTGGAAGAGACACAAGACACAGAGGAGGACAATCGACAATCTTAACAAATATAGAAGCGTGAGTAGAGTAAGATTGTTCAAACACCAGCAGCTAAGAAACAGAAGGGATGGTAGGCTATGCTGCTCAATGACCTCCCACCCCCAACATGCAGAAATTCAAGATCGCATTTAACAACAATCTAAGTGGGTCTGAAGCAGCAGAAGGACACAACAACATTAGTAGGATCCCATAAACTTCTGGAGACTCTGTGATAGCAGATAGCGGTTAGGAGACCAAAGGTGACTTTTCTTACCAAGCTGCAGTTTGAAGGTACAGTTATATAAAGTGTGTAAGACATTACCTTGAATCCTGTTTCAGGGATTTGTGTCTTGTCCCAGTGTGCTGGTATAGCTTTGAAATTTGATTGATTCCCCACAGGCTTTCTGCAGACACAAGGCAAATTGATGAGCAAGGCAGTAGGCGTTTGTTCACACCTGGCGCTTAACATAAGCAGAACTGAAGCTTGAGGCAGGCTCAAACTGAGCTGACGCTTAACCGGTCACACAAGAAGCCTTCTTTTTTCCTCAGCGCCTTGCTTGGCGTGCCTTGAACCCGCCCACAACTCCCATTGACTTCATGCCTAGCAGCTTCACGCTTCATACGTCATGCTTGGAAAATAGGACTGAATCCTGAACGATCGCTTGAGCGTGCGTTGAGCGTTGAGCGCCACTGGTGTGAACGGCTTCGCCTGTTAACAAGAACGCCGAAATGAAACTTGTGGGTTCAGCGTAGGTTGAGCGTTACTTCAGCATATGGTGTGAACCGGCTGTAGCACTGCCAGGTTTAGCACTTCCATCTCCTATTACAAATGTACTCAATTAACTGGAAGGTGATTTGGAAGGGGAAGAAATCCACCAAAGGGCATAGTATTAACTTTTCAATAATGTTAACACGTTCACTGCCATTGACGTATTAATACGTCAAAAATAATCCAACGGTTGACTGCCACTGACGTATTAATACGTCAAAAAAAAAATCGATTTTTTTTTTTTGACGGTGCTACGTGGATCAATGCCCCCCGCGTCTCCTATGGAGATATTGGAAGTATTGAATGTGTATAATCTATTTTACCGACCAGCTAGGTGGCGACGGTCCTCTCCCGACAGAGAGAAAGTCAACCAAAAGCAGCCGCCTCCCGCGGCTGCTTCCTCCATTCTCAAGGAAATGGCTTGGCGATTTTACAGTCAGAAACGAACGAGCCTCATTCTCATACTGTAGGCGGGGACGCTTTCGCGCTGCTGCGGTGGGGGGTTCCAGAAATGGACTGGGTGGGCAGCATAAAGCCTAGAGTCGCACGGGGCTTCATCGGGGCTCTCAAACCCAAGAGACGAGTGAGACCTATCCACACTCGCTGCCAGGGAGGGAGGCTGCTCAAACTCGCTGCCAGGGAGGGAGGCTGCTCAAACTCGCAGCAGCAGCAGCAGCAGCAGAGCACTCGCTTGTGACAAACGCAGGCTGAAAGCCACTAGACACGCCCACGGAGGGAGGAGTTGAAGGAGAGGGCGTTCGGAACTATATTGTTTGGATGTCTGATCTCTCACTGATGCCAAAAATAAATGGTTAAAGTGACTGTTCTGCCTGTTTGATTGAATTTCACAAAACTGCGATTATCTCAGCTTTCACTCTCAGACGCTAAAACCATGCTGTACTCAACGGCTAATATCTACATAACTACTAACTCTACAAACTAACTCTTTTAGACAGAGAAAGCACACATTCTATTAGTACTTTTGTGAACTTTGTGTTGACAAACTCCAAGCAGAAAAGAATCCTCGGCTCTTGTAAAATGAGCCAGAATCCTCAAAAAACGGCTTGGCAAAAGCTACCTACAGCAAAAAAAAAACGGCTGGCAGTCAATGTGTTAATGTCCCTGGGAACTAAAAATAAATATGTGTTTTGAGCTTGTCACACCCCAGGAAAATGTGTTATTAACATTCAACAATTTAGATTCACAAATTATATCACCAGGCAACTCTGTTGTGTTACTCTAGCAGCCACACCAGCTAGGCTCAACTTATATAGCTAACTGGTGTGGAGTAGCTACAAGGCTATCAGGCCTACAGCCTTTCATTGCACAGCAAATTATACAAAAACGTTTCCAAAGAAATAAACTCAAAACATCTCCATACCTGTGTGACACAGAGCAGAGCCAATGCACAGCATTACGGTTTGTTGTACATATGCGCGATCTCACTCCCCTGATAAGAAGAACAGAAGTAGTCAGACGTGAAACAAGGAAGTTTAAGCTAGCAAATTGGCGGTCTTAGCTCTATACATTAGCCTGCTAATTCTCCCAGACAACCACATAAAAACGTGGGTTAGCGATCTCAGATCCGCACAGAATTTACACAGGATGAGTGGAATATTTTACAGAACAAGTAGCAACCAGTGGATCACGTTCAGAACACGAATTACGACTTTTAAAAGCGTTTATCAGGCGGAGATTTACACAGCACAACTCACCTCGCTGACATTCTAGGAGACTGTGATGGGAGCTGCGCGCATGCGCACGTAATGACGTGCTGCGATGGGTGCGTTTGGAACCACTACACTCTAGAGCACACAAGTAGGAGATTTACAAAGGGTGTTTTGGTGAAATTCATAAGCGGGACCATATTAACCTGTTACATTTGCATGTCAACAAAGCCACAGTGAAACGTCACGTCCCAGGAAGTGAAGTTACACTTTGGCTCTCTATGGTACCACCCACAGAGTCCCATAATCCAATCACAGCCCTAAAAAAAAACCCCGCGTGATGTGAAACCAACCTCCCGGAAATCTACAAAGGTGAGTTAGCTGCCAGGTGTGGACCATTGAGATAATGATGTCATGGTGTGGACTGTGGACAGTAAAACCCATAACGATTGTTACGTTCGTGCGTGTAGCCAAATCATGTGGAGATTGAGCTACGTTTTTGTCGTCCCCTCTGGAGGATTGGAATATCCCTGCAGTGGAGTATATTTCCCCTCGGACTTCCAAGATGCATCATGGCGAATCTAGGCCGCAAACCCCTTGCTGATGACGGCCGCAACCCCCTCCTTGACGACTGACGGTTATGTGAGTAGTTGTCGCTGTGACAATACGTGAGTAGTTGTCGCTGTGACAACAAATTATACATTAACATTACTGTGCTGTGTATCAATTTCCCTTCTCTGTTGTTGAATTGCATTTCACACTGTTTTCACGGGTCCACCCAAATCCTGTTTTTTCTAGGGCTGTCAGCGTTAACGCGCGCCGAACGCTATTTTGTCCCTTCGTCGCCCCGTACTTGTAGTCAAGCCGTTCTGTTTCCTGTCTCCTGTTTGTGCAGGCAGGCATGGAAGAGAACGACAGCAATACGCTTTTAAATGGATCGTTTTACTTCCCAAATGGCAGTGGATAAGTCAAGAGCCGTAGTTTGCACCTTGTGTAAAACGGAATTAAAATATCACCGAAGTACATCGAGTTTGAGGCGAGCGATCACCTGAAAGTAGCTAGCAGCCAGCTAGCTAGCGCGAGACTCCTCACTCATTCTTCCTTCAGAGTCTCGGATGCGCGGGACCTCTAACCACTGGGAGGTCGGCTCCAATGGCTTCACGCGATATACACGTTATCAATACACAGTTTCCAATACCGAGCCATTATTCACATGGAAGTGCCAAAGTTTTTAGCTCAGATACAGCCTTCTTCGGCTGTGTCATTTTGGGTTTCGACTGCTCCACAGCGCCGCCACCGGAAGTATCCGTTCTGGAGTGTTTACAATTATTGTGCATTTATTTTCTATTCAAGATGCATTTTGTGACCTCCTGTCTACATTGCACTGTCTACATTGAATTGAAAATAAATCTAAAATTCAAGATCACAAAGTACATTTATTTGCATTAATTTGATTCCCAATCACGACACACTGGTAATAATTATTAATATCTAATTAAAAATGCTTTGCAATGCAAAATAATAGTATTTTAAACATGCGATACAAAGACGTGATTAATCGCGATTAATTATAATTAATCGCGATTAAGAAAATTAATCGTTTGACAGCCCTAGTTTTTTCTTTGCATTTCACACTGTTTTCACGGGTGGATCCGCGGGATCCACCCAAATCCGCTGGTGTTCCTTCACCAATCTGTTTTTTCTTTGCATTTCACATTGTTTTCACGGGTGGATCCGCGGGATCCACTCAAATCCGCTGGTGTTCCTTCACCAATCTGTTTTTTCTTTGCATTTCACACTGTGTTTTCACGGGTGGATCCGCGGGATCCACCCAAATCCGCTGGTGTTCCTTCACCAATCTGTTTTTTCTTTGCATTTCACACTGTGTTTTCACGGGTGGATCCGCGGGATCCACCCAAATCCGCTGGTGTTCCTTCACCAATCTGTTTTTTCTTTGCATTTCACACTGTGTTTTCACGGGTGGATCCGCGGGATCCACCCAAATCCGCTGGTGTTCCTTCACCAATCTGTTTTCATCTCTGGCCAGGATAGGTGCGCTGTCACCGAAAATGTATTGCAATTTGCCTGTCAAGGTGCGCCATTGGGGCTGGCCGGTGCTGACTCGTTATGCTGTTGTGTGTGGCTATTACTAGCCACTGAAACTGTTCACAGCCTGGGCTAAGCTGGCCAGCCACTGTGAATAAGACTAGCTGAGAGAGCGTATGCTTTGTATGTTGCCATGCATGCCATGCATGGAAGTGGTTGCCTAAAAGGCTTCTTCTTAAACCCAATCCAGGCACCTCCTATCTTACCACGCTTGCTTGTTCTGCTTATCGTGTCAATTTGACGACCCGGAGTTGGTGTTGTGGATATAAGTAGGAGAAAGAGAGCCAGCACACAAATGTCCTTTCGTTTAGTTTATTCCAGCTTGACACCAGGTACAGCACACGGATGTTTCAGCCTAACGGCCTTCTTCAGCGTGGATATAAAACTGTCCTGGAGAGGTGTGGTTGCAGACCTGAGATTACTCAGCGCTTCCTGTAGGTGATTCTGTGGTCCAGTGGCCCAGCAGCCTGCATTATGTTAGTCTGTCAGATAAACCATTCAAAACAAGGAGAGCTGCAGCTGCAATCCCCCTCATCTTGTGCACAAAGTATTCCTAAAACTGTATACAAAATCAAACGGATAAAATCCACCTTAAAAACACAAACTTAAGGGTCTGTAGCTGAGAATCCACCTTAAAAACACAAACTTAAGGGTCTGTAGCTGAGAATCCACCTTAAAAACACAAACTTTAAGGGTCTGTAGCTGAGAGCTCCTTCAAATCACATGTTTTTGCAAAGAGCCATGCAAAAAGACATATGTTCATCAAGGAACAAACAACAAACTACTTATACTTATATTTATCTGTAAACTCAAGTTGTTTGTCACCAATGCAAAACTTAAAACTACTTCTTTCTCTACCTGGATTTCTAAAGTGCATTACTGGTTTTCTTTTGATTCATATTTTTATGATCAATTATTTATTCATATTTATTTTGTATATTTCATTGTGCTGTATATTTCATATAAAAAAAAATATTCACATTTTTGTAAACATTACAGTCCACACAAGATAACCACAAATAAAAATACCCTACAATAACAGAAAATATAAACATACAAAACAAAAATCAAGCTAAACCTAACGAACCCAAAAAAAAAAAAAAAATCTTAACTGTGCATTGATGACTTCTACCAGGTAAATGTAACTATGTGCATTGAATACGTCTATCAGCTGAATGTAACTATGTGCATTGATTACTTCTATCAGCTGAATGTAACTATGTGCATTGATTACTTCTATCAGCTAAATGTAACTATGTGCATTGATTACTTCTACCAGCTACATCTAACACTATGTGCATTGATTACTTCGACCAGCTAAATGTAACTATGTGCATTGATTACTTCTATCAGCTAAATGTAACTATGTGCATTGATTACTTCTACCAGCTAAATGTAACTATGTGCATTGATTACTTCTACCAGCTAAATGTAACTATGTGCATTGATTACTTCTACCAGCTAAATGTTACTATGTGCATTGATGACTTCTACCAGCTAAATCTAACACTGTGCATTGATGACTAACATCTATCTAACATATTTAGCAAAACCAGGAAGACACTCTAGTTTAGCCTTATAATGAGTCACCTGATCCCTGCTGCTCTGCCATGTGGCAACATTGGCGAAATAATCAATCAATCAAACCTTTATTGGCAGACGCTTGGTCCATAGATGACACATACACAATTACAAAAAGCACATAAGGGAAAGAGCCTCTATGTATGACTGTAATCTTGATATCAAGGTCTGTTTTTTTATATTTTTTCTATGTTTTGTATTGTATTGTATTGTGTTATGTTCTCCTATGGACCTTCCTAATTGTCTGGAATAAAGCTGAATTGAATATCCTCAAAATGCCCAGCTTAGCACAAAAACACTGGTGGTTGGCACGCCTGGCAGGAATGGGGTTCAAATCCCTACAGTGTCCTGCTTATTGTTGTGGCAATTTGAGGAAATAAAATATTGTTTTATCTTAATTAACTATATAAAAAATCAACTATCTAGTTCATGTACATTTTCATGGTTAGTTTTAAATTCATTCGTTTTAAATTCATTACACACTGTGTGTGTGTATATTAGGGCTGTCAAATGATTAATTTAACACTAATTATAAACAATTATTCAACAAAAGTTTTCGCCACCAAAAACTGCATAAAAGCAAAGAAATGCAAAGCAAAACAATGCAGACATGAAAAAAAGGGCAATACAGAATTGTTTTCTCCTCTTTTCCCCTCCCTTTCTCTCCTCTCTTTTTCTTCTCCCCCTTTTTCCCCCTCTTCTCCTTTCTCCCCCCTCCCCTGGGCAGACTATTGTTCCCCAGCTTTGGCGGAGGAGGTAGAGCGGGTCATCACGAATCGCTTTGGATAAAAGAGGTCAGTGGTTCGATTCCCGGCTCCTCCAGTCTGCATGTCGAAGTGTCCTTGGGCAAGATACTGAACCCCAAATTGCTCCTGATGGTGTGCCAGCACCCTGCGTGGTAACCTGCCGCCATCAGTGTGTGAATGGGTGAATGTACCTACTGACTGTAAAGCGCTTTGGATAAAAGCACTATATAAATGCAGGCCATTTCTTCCAGTGGATTTTGTTGTACAGTAACAACACACACCACACATTTCCCACTGCACCCATACTGTACTTGCGACTTGTAAAGACTTGAGACTTGACTTGGACTCTAGCTCAAAGACTTGAGACTTGACTTGGACTTGCAAAAATGACTTGTGAGTATCTCTAGTATATATACCAGAGATACTCACAAGTCATACATATCTTTAGGCTACTATATTTGGATATCATATGATATCAAAATATAGCCTAAAGAGCCTCCAGGAACCTTAATTCAAATTGGGTTATTTGAGGAACCATATTCATACTGCGTAAAAAGTAAAGGTTCCTGCAGGCACCTCTGAGAGCATTGAGGAACTTCTGAGTTCTTGGAGGAACCCCTAGGTTCTTGGAGTAACCTAGAGGTTCCTCGAGGAACTTGTAGTTTTTACAGTGTACTTGGACAGAAAGTAGTATTTGGGTGGAATATACCTTTAAACTATAATACTTGGTCTCCGGCTCTACATTCGATAGTATGGCTCTAACAAGCAACAGGCTGGTTAGCTCAGATGGTAGAGAACCAGACTTACAATTTAACAATCTTGGGGTTCAGGGTTCGAATCTCACCTGGAGGGAGTGTTTATTTGATAAGGATATCTTTCACTTTATATTAGGGTGCAAAAAGAGTAACAAATAGACAGGTAACGATTCAGTACTCATAAACTACAGAGTATGATGCATCACTTTACAATAGGGTACACAAAAAGAGTAACTAATGGACAGGTAATAATTAAGTAATGATTCAGTATTCATAAACTACTGAGTATGATGCACCACTTTACAATAGGGTACACAAAAAGACTAACTATTAGACAGATAATAATTAAGTAATGATTCAGTATTCATAAACTACTGAGTATGATGCACCACTTTACAATAGGGTACACAAAAAGAGTAACTAATGGACAGGTAATAATTAAGTAATTAAGTAATGAATAACTAACAATTAACTATATACTCCCAAACTGACCATTGACTAACCATTAACTAATGAGTAATTACTCTACTAAGGAACTAACAACTAATCATGAACTAATGATTAACTACTATACTCACAATGTGACCTTAACTAATGATTAACTAATGATTAACTAATACATTCACGCACTGACATTTTGGAATCATTAAGTAATGATTAACTACTCTATTCACGAGCTGACATTTAGTAATCATTAGGTAATGATTAACTACTCTACTCAGGAAATTAGATACTAATCATTAACTAATGACTACCTACTCATTAACTATGATTAACTAGTGATTGACTAATGCCACATTTTTCATTAGCTACTCATTAACTGGCTATTAGTTAATGGTTAGTTTACTAGTAACTACTATAGGATTTGTGTACGTTATTGTAAAGTGTTACCGTTCTTTACTTCAGTGGTGCAATGCTTGTTTGAGCTAAAAATCCACAGCAGAAGCTTTTTCTATTAATTAATAAAGCCTTAGACTTAGAATCAGGGGAGACAATGCAACATTTCACTCACAAAAAAAAAAAAAAAAAGTCGACTTTGGCCAGCGAATTTCGAATAGTGTTTTTGCTAGAAATGCCCATCCCTACTGGGCGTACGCCTAGGTGTTTTTTCTAGGTGTTTTTAAACGCTGATGCTTCCGAAGATCTCTCCATTTCTTCCTGACTTCGTCGTCTGCCATCACATTCATTTTTGACTGCACTTGTGATCAAATTCCATGCATCTTGTTTCTGTTTGTTTGTGTTGGTGCTGTTAAATTGAGCTGTGAGAACGTTTCTATGCTTTGAATACAACTCTATAAGTTTGAGGAGAGTTGAAGCTGTCTGTCAGCTGTCTCCAGCTCGTCTGAGAGAAGTGTGTTGCTTGGCAACAAGCACGTATTCACGTGGACGCGCACGTCCGCA
This sequence comes from Poromitra crassiceps, assembly GCF_964638095.1. Taxonomy (NCBI): domain Eukaryota; kingdom Metazoa; phylum Chordata; class Actinopteri; order Beryciformes; family Melamphaidae; genus Poromitra; species Poromitra crassiceps. Next base: position 9,207,380 of record NC_139631.1, on the reverse strand, counting down.
GCCTAAAGACCGGGCGCAGCTACGACCATGGTAAGTCAGGCTTGGTGCACTGTGTAAATTACATTACATTACATTACGTCATTTGGCAGACGCTTTTATCCAAAGCGACTTACAATAACACATTTTTGTCAGCAATAGAGCGATCAACTATGCAACACAGTCTATTACAACTACAACATCTGAAGGAATAGTGGTAAAGTTAAGTTAGTTTTTTTTTTTTTTTTTTTTTTAAATGACAATTCAAGCCTAGTTGCCGAAAAAAAGTGAGCGGTGGTGGTCTGTCTAAATGCATTGTAGAATGTATGTACAAAACAAAATTATGCCAGTGCGCTGTGTGTGTGTGCGTGTGTGTGTGTGTGTGTGTGTGTGTGTGTGTGTGTGTGTGTGTGTGTGTGTGTGTGTGTGTGTGTGTGTGTGCGCATGCGTCTGGACTCTGTTTCCAGGCAACTCGGTGATTCTCATCAAACTTTGTCTTAAAAAAAAGAACAGCAGCTCACTTTTTTCAGAAATAAGGTGAGTTTAATGCCCAACACAGATTGTCTAATGAAAATCCTATGGTCGGTAAAAGGGCTCTTACTACAGTGAAGTCCTGAGACGAACATAGAAAGAGTAGTTTGCTGTGTGTGACTAGTTCCCTGTAGCTGCCGAATTGTTCTGACTATATTTTATGATGATGGTCATTGAAATTCCATGCATGCTAGTATTGGATGTACACTATATACAGTCGAAATTGATGCCTGTTATAGTTAATATTTATGAGTATTTTCATTTTAAAGCATAGCTATATGTTAGTTAAAGTAGGATAGTAGCCACAATCATTTTCTTTCCTTTTCTTGACGAACATGGCTTATAGCAATTAATAAGAATTACGGAAAGGTCAATGCTGCCGCCATGTGGGCATAAGTTGTAATTGCGACATAATTTATTTGATTGGAAGAGGGCTTGTTGTAGCTGTGTACCGTCATGTAGCCTATCTTTATGTTATTCTTGAGGCTTGTGATATTATTTAGATTTTGGATTATTGTGCTATACTCGGTTACATTATTTTAATAACTACTTAATTCAATTTGTATTGTATTTTCCTACAGAAACCACATGCTCAATCACATGCCAGACTTACAAGTTTAATAAACCAGTGAACAAGACCGTGGTTGCAGTCTCTCTAACCGGAGTGCATAGACAGTTGACTACAACCAGTATTTCAGCATCCGCACACTGAATCGCACAGATACTGTGTGTGTATGTTTGCTGGTTGGTAGTGATGATTAAATGAGTAACTGTTGACTGATCTGGGTTCTGTTTTGGGAGGATCTCCCTTTGATGTAGGGATGTCGAAAATCATAATTTTTCTTGACCGACAACCGATACTCATTAGCCGACAACTGTCGGTTAACCGAGAAGATTAAAATGCGCTATTTTACTGTCTGTGCCCCGTTAAACCATTAGGCCTACCAAATGCTTGATTTTTTTTCAGTAGAAAGCGTTTATTTTTACATCTACAAGCAGAAAAAAACACATTAACAAAACGAGAAGACAAGTTAATCCTCCATCTAAACAAAAACATTCCTCGGATAGGCTATGATAGGAGCTGCACGCATTGCAGAAGGGGGAAATACGGAGGGAAAAAACCCATAGTCACGCTCACAATTCTTAAATGAATTATCTTACTGCATGTGTCGGAAATAGTCTAATAAAACCAGCAGAAACTAATTTTAAAAGCTCAGAATGAAACGTGTCGCTAATTGAACGAATTTCCACTTTGAATAGCACATCACGACACCGCCCCAAGCCTTCACGCTGCAGGGCGCACTGACGAAGCGCTTATTGCTCTCTCCTTCTGACAATCTCACTAATTCAACAGTGGTTTACCTGCTTTTGAGATCTGCAAAAAAATAGTTTGCTTCTCTCTCCACGCTTCTCCCTCTCTCTCTTTATCTGCGACGAGGGCTGTAGGTGACTATTATGCTCTCTGTGTGTCCGGCTGCACGACATGACGAGTGCAGCAAGTCCGCACGCTGACAGCTGTCAGCATTGCGGGACTCGGGAGGATGAACAAATGAAATAAAGCAGTCTGTCCAAACTTTTTACCGATCTAATATGAGATGCAGAGAAATAATTATATATTAATAGCCGATGTGTTTAGAAGAGCATTCTCACTCTTGCTGTAATCGTTGTGGGATTATTACACCTGAGAGACAGACAGACCCGGAGAGAACTCAATTTACGGTAAAAGTGTGGATTCCTCAGTGAATCGATGTGGAAGACGCAGCTTGTTTTGAAACGCGTCATTGAAAGTAACCTCATGGTTTCCTGACAGCGGCTGGAACACAGAAGGAGCATGACTGACTGGCTCGCTGTAGTCTGACTCTGCACAGGGCAGGGCGTCTTCTCCCGTCTGGTCAAAGCAGAGGGGAGGCGGGGGTGTGGCGCATGTGTGGAGCTGAGTTTATCACAGAGCACATCTCGCACGGGAGAGGCGGACAGTGAGAGGGGCAGTTTTTGCATTTGGAAAAGCCTTTCTCTAAATGAATGTTGTTCTGGCAGTGGCAGGAGCTTTTAATTCCTATATAATGCTGCTACAGTAACTACTTAGGCTACGTTAACATTGTTGCTTACGGCGAAGGAGGGGAAAAAAACACCATATTGGCAACACGTTGTATGCCAATTTAATATGCAAATTAACCGTTTGGCCGACATGCTTAACTGACCAATGACGTTGTCGGCGGTTAACCGATTAACGGTTAACCATCGACATCCCTACTTTGATGCTGTAGATACAAACCGTGCTACTCTAGCTGATCTGCGCTCCGGCTCTGCCGCGTCCGGACAGAGCCCCCCAGCGCCGGAGTGGGAGGGGCCCCGTTGTCGAGGGGGCGGGGCTTGGCGTTGTGGATGTCACTCGAGGGGGGAGCTCTGGTTCTCTGGTATATGGAGGCTTTATTCTTTAGCACAGCCAGGCACAGGTGGCAGCTCCAGCTCCCTGGGAAAACACACAAGGACACAGCTTTTAGTACTGTGCACAAACCTCATGATGATTCACAGCAGATGTTCAGAAAATGACTGACTACAGATTGTGTCTGTTGTTTCCCAATCAGAACACTGCTTTGCCAATGACATCACAATCTATTATGACATCATTCACAGTTGTTATAAAGCAGTCAGGCTAACAGGCACTGCACTAGTCTATGTAATAAAAGGATGTAAAGGTTCTATTATTGTGCAAATTTAACTACTACACACTAAATAGAGAGCCAAAGTGAACGTCACTTCCTGCTTTAGCATGTGTACCAAGGGATTTCATCTGCCATTTTATTTTCCATAGACTTTTCATAAAATGCTTATAAAAATAGTTTTACTTGGTCAAACCAAGCGATTCAGCTATATTTAGAATCCGGAGAGACCATAGAACATTTCATTGAGACCAAAACTTTAAACATCTAAAAAATATTTTCTTTAAATCTGCAGTTTTTTTACGTTTTGGTCAGGGTGAAATGTTCTGTGGTCTCCCTGTTTCTAAATATAGCTGAATCGTTTGGTTTGAACAAGTAAAAGTATTTTTATAAGCCGAAATGTCTATGGGAAAATAAATGGCGGATGAAAATCTCTGGTACGCATGCTGAAGCAGGAAGTGACGTTCACTTTGGCTCTCTATCCACCTTATTTTTTAATGCACCGCTGTAAAGTAATCATTAGAGCCCGACCGATACTGGATTTTTGATGCCGATGCCGATACCGATATTAGGGAGTAAAAAAATTCCGATATCGATATATCGGGCCGATATTCTTATATTAAATATACACATTATATTACACAATGTTTTTGCAATGATCCCTCAAATATCAAACCCTTGACAAAGATATGACTTGACATGACTTAAGATATGTAATGTAGGCAGGATATTTTACAGCTTATCGTTCTGTTCAAATATACATACTACTGCATGCGCTGGGACGCGTCATCAGTGATGTTAACTGGGGTCGTGGGGTGTTTCGGGTCTGTCAACATCATACACCCTCACCCAGTAGACCCAGCCGAGGCCGATTACGACCCCGACCCGCGTCCCAGAAGCAGCCGCTCACGGATCAGCCTTCCTACTCTGTCTGCAACGTTGCCCGAGGAAGGGTTGATCACGCCCAATCCGCTGCAATAGAGTTTAGTGCTACACCGCAGTATTGTGAGACCTTCGGTGCATGGAGGTCTAAGGCCCTGTGGGGTGATTCCAGGCCGGGCACCTCCTTCGTCTCACCAGAACCTCCCGTGGAAAAAACAACTATATTGATATCAATCAGATTTATTGTCCAAATTGACATCAATGCAATGGTAAATGGTAAATGGTAAATGGCCTGCATTTATATAGCGCTTTTATCCAAAGCGCTTTACAATCAGTAGGTAGTCTACATTCACCCATTCATACACCGATGGCGGCAGGCTGCCACGCAGGGTGCCTACACACCATCGGGAGCAAGGAGGGGTAAGTGTCTTGCCCAAGGACACAACGACAGCAGCTGGGAGGGAGCGGGGATCGAACCGCCAACCCTTGCGTCATTGGCCGACCCGCTCTACCTCCTGAGCTAAAGCCGCCCTGAATGAAATAGTGAACTTAAATGGGGATTTAATAATGATAAATAACTAGAAATACAAAAACACAAATATAACAAATATAAAATATAACTTGAATTAAGAAAAAAAGATCAAATATACACAACATGTTGTCTATGACTTAAAAAATACAAAATAAAAAAAATATCTGCATATCGGCAAACATATCGGCTGATACCGATATAACGGTTATCGGCCAATATCGGTGGGCCGATATATCGGTCAGGCTCTACTGTACATACTGTCTGTGAACACTGACTGTTCACAGGCTTGTATAGCTACCTTACATACTGTCTGTGAACACTGACTGTTCACAGGCTTGTATAGCTACTGTACATACTGTCTGTGAACACTTACTTTCGTTTCTTTTCTCGTTAAATTTTAATTTGATTTCATACTTGCTGATTTTGTTTCTACTTATGTTATACTTATTCACAAGTAGAGGCCTCGTATAGGCCCTTGCACGTCTCTTGCCTCTACTTTGCACATTTATTTATTTTTGTTTATCTTGGTAACTTTCAGTATTTCTGTATGTTTTAATATGTGCTAAAAAAATACAAAATACAAAATAAATAAATAAATAAATAAACAAACACTGACTGTTCACAGGCTTGTATAGCTACTGTACATACTTTATTTCCCTTGTGTTGCCCTCAAATGTCATCTTCACTCATTGTTGTCTCAGTTACTGTTGTAATGGTTGTTTTGTTTCTCTGCATATGAGTTTAGTTTTAGTTAGTTTTAGTCTTATGTGTTTTTATTTATCTATGTGGATTCAAGCTTCCAAAAGCCTAACCAGGGACAAGGACTGCAAATTAGCTACAGTATGGCTAGAAGTCCTATATACACTGCATCGGTTGCACATTTTAAATGTAGCAATGCTTATGACCAGTGGTTCCAAACCTTAGGGTTGTGACACTGGTGTCGCCTGGAATTCAAATAAGGTCACCTGAAATGTCTAAAAGAAGAAGAAAAAATACACCACACACAATTTAAAACTAGCCAAGATGATTAGGGTCAATTGCATTTTTTAGATTTTTTTTAGTTCTGAGTTTGAAGTGAAAGTGATTTTTATTAGACAATATGCAATACATGAGACAAAATACTGCAGTGTCAGGGATAAAACAAAAAAGTCCAGGACTTATTTCCATCGTTGTCCCTGTTGTGTCGAGTGTCCCCTGTGGAGACACTCGACAGATGTCTGAACAAGTTGGACAAACATTTGACAAAAGCGGTATGTAAAAATAGATTGTGTGATGTCTGTCTGAAAGCACTTTCTTACTGCACACAAGATAACGTGGGGCACCTTGGAATGTGTGTGCAGGCATGTTTGATAGGTAGCCTGGTAAACCATACCCATGACTCATGTAGAGCTTTAGCCTGCTGGTAAACCATACCCATGACTCATGTAGAGCTTGATCATCTCTAAGACTTCAGTCTTAGAGTGATCATCTCTAAGACTTCAGTTTTGTTCTCTTGGGTGACACCCACAGTATGGCGATGAGTGGTAATTGCAGGTGAAACAGTGTCAATGGGCTGACTATCAGTGACTTTAATTATTTAAAATGTTTTAGATGAAATTTTTTGAGATTATAACTTTAAATCAAGATTCTTAGGATAAAGTCAGAATTCTGAAAATAAAGTCAGAATTCTGAGAGACATAATTCTCAGATGAAAGTCAGAATTGTGAGGGGAAAAAGAAGCATACTGTTACATGTGAGATGTCACTGATGATATTATTGATGGTGTACCGCAATTTGAATGTCTAGGGTTTTGTGGCGTCAAAATCGGGTCACAAGCCAAAAAAGGTTGGGAAATCCTGGCTTATAAACTGTCAAATTGGCTGTCAAATAAACAAATTATTATTATTAATATTGTTTTACCAACGGTCTCTGCTTGATTATGTCAGAGCCGATTGGCAGGAAGAGATCTGGTGGAGAAGGAAAGCAAGAGAGAAAGATGAATTCTTCAGAAGAGGTGAGAAAATTTGAATCTGTCGGTAAAATTAACCTGTTCTATTTGTGTGTGTGTGTGTGTGTGTGTGTGTGTGTGTGTGTTCCTTTCTTCCTTCTTTCCTTTTTGTGTTTTGTTGTGGTGTAGTTGTGTAGAAGTGTATGGGTGGAGGGTGGGGGTTTGAACGAAATGTGCACAACTGACTATGAAATGTTTGAATGTTTTTTGTGAAACTTAATAAAAAGAAAATAAATTAACCCGTTAGCTCGTTTATTTATAGGATGCTGTACTGTACGTCGTCAGCATGATCGCTAATTATTCTCTCTGCCTCCTTAATTGTGGTAACATTAGCATGTTGGCTTGGTTATTCATACATTTATGATGAGATATTTTACAATGCAAAGCTGCTGCTGTTGTCCAGATCTGGATGAAAGAAAATATGATGTCATTTATTGTATGATGTGATAATCTGATATGTTACACAGTACATACAACAAGATATATGTTTGTCTGTTAGCATGCTTTCATATCATAAAATAATTTGTCAGAGATAATAATGACTTCATATCCTTTATATCTTTCTATATGAAACAGAGAAACACCAACAGACCAAAACGCCACCGCTGTCTGCAGTGTGGGAAATCTTTCAGTGGGTCAGGTGACCTAAAAAGACATCAACGTATTCACAATGGAGAGAAGCCATTCTCCTGTGACCAATGTGGGAGGAGCTTCAGTCGGTTAGATGCCCTAAAACAACATCAACTCATTCACACTGGAGAGAAGCCATTCTCCTGTGACCAATGTGGACGCAGCTTCAGTCTGTTAGATAACCTAACAACACATCAACGCATTCACACTGGAGAGAAGCCATTCTCCTGTGACCAATGTGGAAGCAGCTTCAGTCTGTTAGCTAACCTAACAACACATCAACTCATTCACACTGGAGAGAAGCCATTCTCCTGTGCCCAATGTGGAAGCAGCTTCAGTCTGTTAGCTAGCCTAAAAATTAGGGCTGTGGTGATTCACTTATCTCCCGATTCGATACTATCACGATTCTTGGGTGCCGATTCGATTTATATTGCGATTCTTAAGTATTGCGATTCTACGATTATTGCGATTCGATATTACAATTTATTTTTTTCTTTTCTTTTTTCAGTTTGTTTGCTTTTTTAAACTAGATTAGAACATGGGAAAAGTTGAATCATACACTAGAGACTGTATATTATACAGTATATCATGAGTAGGGCTGGGCGATATAGTTAAAAACAGGCGCGGACTGGGATCATAATTCAGGCCGGGCATTAGATACCAAGCAGGCCAGGCCGATATGGGCTGATGCGCGTGAAATTTGGGCCGTTTGAAGCCCAATTTGGGCCGTTTGAAGCCAGATTTGGGCCGTTTGAAGTCCAATTTTACAATGAGATGCACCCACTTTAACCCTGAAGTGTAATTATTACTTCAGACTAACTAATAAAGTAATAAAACCACTAGTAAACCAGTAGGCGGCGCCTGGCCTGCTGTTCAGTGAGTGGCCTGACTGCAAGCACCCAAAAAAAAAAATAATAATAATAATATATATATTTTTTTTTTGCGATTATCGATTCTGGAATAAAAGATCGATTCAAAAAATCATGACATTAAAAATCGTGATACTTAAGTTGTTAAACTGTTGCACAATGTTGGTGTTCCTGAATGTGCCCTTAACACTGACATCATGTCTTGGTGAGCTACACAGGTGCAGCTGATAATCAATAAATGACAGTGGCTTGCTCATGTGAGCAGTTCATGCCAGTCAAACTCAACTGAAGGCTGTGTGTGTTTGTTCTTCCTCCATGTCATGATAAACCGGTATTCCAGTCACCTTTATGATGGCAGCCTCAACAGGTTATGGGCCCAGGAAGGAGTTTGGAAGCCGATGGAATCGTTTGTGTTTCGACGGAGATGAGAAAAATTATGAGTTGTGGGAAACTAAGTTTCTCGCACACCTGCGTCTGCTTGGGCTGAAGAGCACCATTCTGCAAGAGCCAGCTGCAGAGGCGGAGGATGCAGCAGGAGACGCAGACAAGAATGAAGATGCCTATGCTGAATTAATTCAACTGTTGGATGACAAAAGCCTATCGCTTGTGATGAGGGACGCAGCGGACAATGGCAGGAAGGCGCTCCAGATTCTAAGAGACCATTATGCTGGTAAGGGGAAGCCTCGTGTGATCAGTCTGTACACAGAGCTTACCTCCCTTCAAAAAGCTGTCAATGAGAGCATCACAGACTATATTATTCGTGCAGAGACTGCTATCACAGCGCTGCGAAATGCAGAAGAGACTTTAAGTGATGGTTTACTGATTGCAATGATTCTGAAAGGCTTGCCAGACTCATTTAAGACTTTTTCCATCCACATTACCCAAAGTGATGAAAAGATCACCTTTGCTGAGTTTAAGACAAAGCTGAGGAGTTATGAGAGCACAGAAAAGTTCAGTGCTGCCAGCTGTGGTGATGACAGCGTGATGAAAGTGAAAGGACGACTCGGCTGTGATGTGCAGCTGACCTGTTACAACTGTGGCCAGAGGGGACATAAAGCCAGAGAGTGTTCTGTGACTTGGCGAGCGCAGAGAGCAAAGACAGTGGTGCAGTTTCTGTAAGAGTTCCACGCACAAAGATGTCAACTGCAGGCGAAGGCGGCGAGACAACGACGGCTGGCGGCGGGACAAGGCCAAACAAGGACCACACGTTTGCGTTCAAGGTGGGCCAGGTGGATGAAGTTCCCATCAGTGGACTGAAGGAGAGAGGGCTCATGGTTGATACCGGGGCCACGTCGCATATTGTGACTGACATTGCAAAATTCAAGAGCTTTGACTCCAGTTTGAAGCCGCAAAAGCACATCTTGGAGTTGGCTGATGGAGAGAGGACCAGCGGCATCGCGCTGAAGAGGGGCGCTGCAGAGGTTCGCCTGATCGACAGCAGGGGCTGTGAGGTGGAGACGACGCTGACAGAGGCGTTGTACGTCCCATCGTTTCCCCAAGACGTCTTCTCAGTCAAGGCAGCGACCGCCTGAGGAGCGACTGTCATCTTTAAGGAGGGAGAGGACAAGCTCATTCACAAGGATGGTATGACCTTTGACATTCAGGTGTATGATAGGCTGTACTATTTAAACACTGTTAGGCCTACAGATGAAAGTGATGATGATGTTGATGAATGTCATGGATGCTACGATCTTCAAACATGGCATGAAATTATGGGCCACTGCAACTATGATGATGTGTTAAAGTTGGAAAGTGTTACAGAGGGGATGAAAATTAAAGGTAAAACTGATAAATCCAACCTCGAATGTGAAGTCTGTATAAAAAGGGATTTTCCCAGAGCAGAAATAGGGAACCAGATGAAAGAGCAAAAGTAGCACTTGCACTTGTTCATACAGATTTGGCAGGTCCCATAGAGCCAGTGGCAAAAGATGGTTTCAAGTACACTTTAGCATTCACTGATGATGACTATTCTGGAGCAACTTGTGTTTACTTTTTGAAAGCTAAGAGTGACACAGTTAAAGCTACAGAGAAGTTTATTGCTGATGTAGCACCTTATGGAAAAATCAAATGCATCAGACCTGATAATGGAACAGAATTTACATCTAAATTGTTTCAGTCACTACTTAGTGAAAACGCCATTCGGCATGAGACCTCAGCTCCTTATTCTCCCCACCAGAATGGGACAGCTGAGAGAAACTGGAGGACATTGTTTGAAATGGCAAGATGCATGTTGATTGAGAGTAACCTTCCAAAAGAGCTGTGGACATATGCAGTTCAGACTGCTGCAGTTATTCGCAACAGGTGTTATAACAAACGGACAGGACAGACTCCGTATTACATGTTGACAGGGAAGAAGCCTGAACTTTCAAAAATGAGAACTTTTGGGTCAATTTGTTATGCATACAAATATAACCACAAAAAGCTTGACTCACGTTGTGAAAAAGGAATATTTGTGGGTTATGACAAAAATAGCCCTGCATATCTAGTTTTTTACCCAGACACAGGGAAAGTACCCAAAAACAGGTTGGTGAAGTTCATGACCAAATATGTAAATGAGTGTCAGACTCAGACAGACCAGGACATGCAGTGGCGTGCCGTCCATTAGGCGAACTAGGCAAATGCTAAGGGCGCTTGAGCCTTTAGGGGCGCCAGAGAGGGTTAAAAAAAAAAAAAAAAAAAAATTTTTTTTTTTTACAAATACTTTTTCATGATAATAGGCCTACTATTATTTTACAATAGTAGACAAAAAATAAGCAGAACAATGTCTTAAGTCTTTAAATAATAGTGAAATCATTTTTCTAATTCTGGCTTTCTGGCTGCCTGGGCTGCAGCACTTTCACCATGGTCCCTAATCCATACCACCCCACCCCCTGCGCGGCCGCGCCCCCTTCTACCTGCTCGGAGCTTTTTCCCAGAGTTTGGGAAGGGAGCTGGAAGGTGGGTGCTGAGGGTGCTGCAGCACCCCCTGGTGGCAAGAAATGGGATTTTCGAAATTGTTGGATTTGGCTGTCTTGTGTTTATACCACCAACAAGATGCATTAAAAAACAGTTTGTGCTTGCCAGCTCTAATCTTATTTCATACGCTCTCTCTTCAAAAGTGTTTGATTTTCATCATAATCTGGTTTTCCATAATAATAATAATAAGTTCAGTGTTTATGCCTGTGTTGCTGTCTGTTGTAGTGTAAAACGACTAAAGGGAGAGCAGGTGCTTGCATGAAAGTGAGTGAGAAAAGGAGAAGATACTGAATAATGACATCACAACAGTATAATCCTAATGTTAATTTAAAATTAAATATTCTTCTAAATATGGATGAAAGTCCAAAAAACGTCAAATTTTCTTCGGCGCTGCCCTCGCGGGGAGCACCGAGAGTCCCTTCCTTACAGCACCCCCTACCTAAAAGTATTTCCAGCGCCACTGGGGAAGGTCGATTCTGAGCCTGCACTGCAGTGGTGGAATTAGCTGCGATATCATTTTTAGGGGTGCACCGATCACGTTTTTTGCCACCGATCACCGATTGCCGATCACCTATGAGAAATATCTGCCCAACCGATCATCGACCGATCACCGATATATATATATATACGCCCTGGGGTGTCCGTAAAAACACGAGGCAGGAGACAGATGGGAGTTCAACCGTTTAGTTGTCAGTTCTCTTCAGTACAGTACAGCAGTATAGGCTCTTTACAGCATTATGACAGGAATAGGGGTTGGTATCGAGTTTCGATACTTACTTGGCACCGAAATGAAAACATCGATACTAAGGGGTATCGAAGCCTCCCTTGTCAATCGATACCAATTTTCGATACCAAAACAAAACAGCGTCATTGAGCCTATAAGCATGCGACATGCTTGCACACCACGCTCTAATACGGCTGGTGATTGGCTGTCATGTAGAGGCATGCAGGAAAAGTTACGCCCACTTTAGCCGGTGTGTGTTTGTTTTGAGGCAGGCAGCGTGCGCTGCGGAGACAGAATACAAGAAGTGGAACTAGCTTTAGCCACTCAAGCTAGTCCTATCCTGGAGTACCATATGGCGAAGATGATGAAAAGCAGGGAAAGAAACAGAAACAACAAGGACTGGTTTCCACAGACAAGATAAATAATCGAGAGGTGGGTCAGCTTACCGCAAGTTGTTGTTGTTAGCGGTTATCAGATCCCTCAGTCTGACAGTCTGGCTGTGAGTTGTAGCATTAGATCGTTTAATTAATTGGCGCCCTAACGTTATGCGCAAGCGGGCATTGTGTATTTTTAGCAACTCGTTAACAAACGCTGATGTCATGATAGTTTGTTGAATGTAAATGCGATTCACTTTGTGCCATTAAGGCTATAGGCTATTGATAGGCTAGTCAATGCTCAACTATTGTCTTCCATGCATGAAGTGGAGCTGTCTCGTCAGTTTTGACAAGAATGACGTTCTGTTGCAGCAGTGAGCATTA